>NC_140993.1:193623749-194036321 GCF_052327205.1 Somniosus microcephalus
GGGAAGAGAGAACGCGACTGGGGGGGAAGAGAGAGAGCGACTGAGGGGGGAAGAGAGAGAGCGACTGGGGGGAAGAGAGAGAGCGACTGGGGGGAAGAGAGAGAGCGACGGGGGCAAGAGAGAGAGCGACTGGGGGGGGAAGAGAGAGCGACTGGGGGGGAAGAGAGAGAGCGACTTGGGGGGGAAGAGAGAGAGCGACTGGGGGGGAAGAGAGAGAGCGACTGGGGGGGAAGAGAGAGAGCGCGACGGGGGGGAAGGTGGCCCGATGGACCCCTGCGAAGGAAAGAAGAAGGTAAGCTCTCCCACCCCTCACTCTTTCCCTCCCTGTCCCACCCCTTCACTCTTTCCCTCCCTCACCCTGTCTCTCCCTCCCCCGTCTCTCCCTGCTTTACTCTCTCTCCCTCCCTCCCCCCTCTCCCTGCCCTCCCCCCTCCCTCCCCCCACCCTCTCTCGCTCCCCTCCCCCCACCCTCTCTCGCTCCCCTCCCCCCCACCCTCTCTCTCTCCCCTCACCCTCTCTCGCTCCCCTCCCCCCACCCTCTCGCTCCCCTCCCCCACCCTCTCTCTCTCCTCCCCCCACCCTCTCGCTCCCCTCCCCCACCCTCTCTCTCTCTCCTCCCCCCACCCTCTCTCTCTCTCCTCCCCCCACCCTCTCTCTCACTCCTCCCCCACCCTCTCTCTCTCTCCTCCCCACCCTCTCTCTCTCTCTCCCCCTCCCCCACCCTCTCTCTCTCTCCCCTCCCCCCACCCTCTCTCTCTCCCCTCCCCCACCCTCTCTCTCTCCCCTCCTCTCCTCCCCCTCCTCCCTCTCACCACATTCCTACCCCCTCCTCCTCCCTCTCACCACCACCTCCCTACCCCTTCCTCCCCCTCTCTCTCCCCCTCTCCCTCTCCCCTGCCCGAGCCCTCATCCCCCGCTCCAATCCCTCTTTCCGCCCCGGGGCCCGTGCCTCGGCACCTGGATGAACGCGTTCCCTCGGCCGTCACCCTGATGTCGTTGGCCGAGGCGAACACCCGCAAAGACATGGCCCAGCCGAGTCCAGCGCCCCGGTCAGCTCGAGGTCCGCAGCCGCTGTTCGGCCGCAGGCCACAAAGCACCCGAGCCCAGCGCCGGCGATGGCTCCACGGAGCTCCGTGCCGCCCCACGCACTGACATGGCCCCGCCCTCCCGAGCTGGCTTGAAGAGCGCCGATTGCGGCTGTGAGAGACGGCTGGCGGGCCCGGTTGCCGGGGTAACCCTTCCCGCTCTCCAAGCCCCGCCCGAGATCAGCACTCTCGAGAGCCCTGCCCCGCCCGAGCCGAGCGGGGAACAGAGAGAGATGCCGTGTCTCAGCTGCTCCTGCTGCGCGTGCACCCTTTACTAAGGTAGCGGCGCTCGGCTGAGGCCCGCCCCTCCAGCCTTCACAAAGATGGCGGCGATTGGGGGCCGCTTGTTGACTGGGGCCGGGAGGTGCCTAGCTCGGGCGTGGGTGTGGAGGAGAGGCCGAGGCTTCGAGGCCTACCTGGAAAAACGGGGAAAGGTAGGAAAATTAATGAGATTAGATAAAAGATTTAGAAAGTAATTAACTTTTTTAAAAAACAATATGGCCTAGAAATTCAGTTGGTTGCGCCAGCCGGTAACGCCATAAGAGGGGTATATTTCCAGCGCTAGGCACTTAGCGCCCGGGCGCAGACCGATCTGCGCCAACGCCCAAATTCAGTTGACATTTAGCGCCGGCGCAAAGTGTTTGCGCCCGCTCAGCTGCGCGCGCAGCTTATGACGTCATCTCGTCGTGCAACACTGTTTGTGCGCCCCAAACCGGAAATTCAGTGGCGCCCGCCCATGTGGGCGTGGCGCTGCTAAGAACTGTGAAGTGGAATGCAACAGAGGCCCTGTGGGCCTCGGGGAGCACTAATTAAAGGGCACTTACACTGACATAAAGCCCAGCCATTTTGCTGCAATGACTTTACTGCTTTGGATTTCTGGACAGAGACAAAGGGACAGAGCTTACTGATTTGGGACAACATAGGAGAGGTATTTTTGGCTTCTGGCCAGTGCTTTGACATTTGATTCATTGTGATTTATCTGTTCTCAACTTTATTATGGGGGCTGTATGGGGGTCCAACCCTCAGTTGCAGCATTATGTGCGAAGGGCTCGCAGACGCTGTGAGAGAGGGCCAGCCATGCCTAGACGCAGAGGGGCCATCAGGCGTCGGCAACGTAGGCCTTACCCACTCAGGCAATACCGGCAGCAGGTGTCCTATCTCACCATGACTGCGGCGCATTGTGTTAAGAGGCTGCGCTTCAGAAGGGAGGTGGTTGCAGATATCTGCCAACTGCTTCACAGAGATCTGCGTCCACAGCTGATGTGCAGGACGTCTCTCTCGGTGGAAGTGAAGGTCACGGTGGCTCTGAACTTTTATGCAAGCGGCTCCTTCCAAGCCGCTGCTGGGGACATAGCGAACGAGCTTCGCTGCATCCGGCAGGTCACCGATGCACTTTTCGCGAGGAGACACCAATTCATCTCCTTCCCCATGACCCGACAGAGGCAGGAGCAGCGTGCAGTCAGATTTGCCAGGATCGCGCGCTTCCCCATGGTGCAGGGCGCCATTGACTGCACGCATGTGGCTATGCGGGCACCTATCCACAATGCTGAGGATTACCGGCTACCATTCCCTCAATGTACAGCTGGTGTGTGACCACAGGCAGCGCATCCTAGCTGTCAATGCCCGCTTCCCAGGAAGCAGCCACGATGCATTTATCCTGCGCCAGACTACTGTGGCTGACATGTTCGAGGCACAGCCTCCACCAAGGGGATGGCTTATCGGGGACAAGGGCTACCCTTTGTGTACATGGCTCATGACCCCGCTCCGCGCGCCCAGGACCCCAGCGGAGGAGGCATACAACGAAAGCCATCAAGCCACAAGGAACATCATAGAGCAAACGATAGGCATCCTCAAGCAACGGTTCCGCTGCCTGGATCGTTCCGGCGGATCTCTACAGTATTCGCCGGATAGAGTCTCCCAGTTCGTCGTCGTGTGCTGCATGCTGCACAACCTGGCTATCCGCAGGACTCAAGCACTGCCACCTGACATTGCACCACCACCTCAGGAGGACGAGCAGGAGGACCATGAGGAGGAGGAGGAGGAGGGGGAGTACCAGCCCAGGAGGGAGCCACAAGGTCCAAGGGCCGTCCGCCGGGGGCTTATTGATCGACACTTCTAGGCCCCCCTGTCAGGGAATGGGCTGTGGCAATGAACGCACCTGAAGGCAGCCGCACCGCAAGCCCTCAGCCGGTTAACGCAACAACCACTTGAAACCTGAGACGTGGACATGCTGAATAAATAAAAAGCTTTATTTCACAAACTCAGGGCCCTTCCCACATGAAACAGAAAAACAGACAAGACCCCCAAAAAACAGTCAAAAACACCTGTCACTCCCAAAACCTGGGGAGGACTAACAGAATTTGGCCATCCAAATGGCCTTCATCATCGGCCTTACAAAAATAAGCCCCCCCCTCCACAACACAAACACCCCCATAAAAACAAAAAATGCCTTGATCCTCGGACTTACCAAAATAATGCCCCCCCAGAACACAAGCCCCCCAATATAAAAAAAACCGCTATCACCACACTCTAATGGGTGCGCCGAGAGGGCGAGTCCTTAGACAGGCTTCTCTGGCCCCTGCCCGACCTGCTGCTCCGCCTCAACCTGGGCCCTGCGCGTGTGGCAAGGCTGGGGTAAGGCTCATGAGGGCCACAATGCATGTCGGCAAATGCCCTTGGGGGTCGGCCTAGACGAGGCCCGGCCCGGGAGGGTCCGGCTGCTGACTGCTGCAGCTGTGGCTGGCCAGCATCAGTCTCAGCAGCAGCTCGTCGCACCTTGGCTGGGGGAGTGGCAGTGTCGGCTGCACCAATGGGGGCAAGCTGGCTGATGGCAGGCGCGCGCTGCTCGCCAGAGACACTGGCACTCGGCCGGGCTGGCAGTGCAGCAAGCGCAGCAATCTGGTGGAGGCCAGACCGCTGTGCTGCAGCAGGGCGGCGGGTGCCCTGGCGATGCTTCCGCGCCACAGCGAGTGTGGCAGAAGTGAGTGCCCGAACTGCCCTGGTATGTGCCCGCATCAGCTCTGCCAGTGTCTGGACGGCACCACTCATCTCGCGAGTCGCGTCCTGGGCTGCCGCGAGTTGCTGGACACCCCTGTCGTGCGCTGCCGCGAGTTGTTCGACCCCCCTGGCCTGTGATTCCCCGAAAGCGACCACACTATGAGCCAGGGACTCAATGGCCTGAGGCATCTGTTGCACAACCCCCATGAACTCCTGGTGGCGCCGCTCAGACGCTGCTGACATCTCATCGAGGAGGCGCACCTCCTGGGCGAGGACCGTCTCCGGACTGGAGGGCGGACTCTCCCTCTGGGGAGAAGGCCGCCGAGCTGGCCGACCCTTCCCGCGTGCCTCGAGCCCACTGGGCCCAGGATCTGCCCTCCCCTGCAACACTTCCCCCTGGCTCTCCTGCAGGCCAGACGTCTCCCCTCCATTGCCATCCCCTGGCGCGGATGAGGGTTCCCCCGATGTGCCGCCTTCCTCCTGGTCCTCGTCGTCCTCCTCCTCCAAGGGCCTGGCACTCTGAGCTTCAGGGACCACCTCCTCCTCACCAGCTGAAAGCAGGAAGGCACAAGAGTAGCTTTAGAGTGAGGACAGGGCGTCAGCGAGGGGGGCCTGAGTGGTGGCATTATGCGCATTTGTCGGTCAGTGCGAAAGGATGTAGATCTGAAGCGCAAGGGCAACGACAGAGGTCCAACCGGTCATGTCCTTACCAGTGGGTCCCAGTACAGGGTCCGCATCTCCGATCGCAACAGGGCCAGTCACCCGGGCACGCATGAGTCGAGCCACGCTCTCCTCCAGCTCACTGAGCGGCTGGTACTGGGGACGGCCTCCCCCGGTGGCAGACTGGCTCCTCAAATTCCGCGCCAGCTTGGCCTGCAAGAGAAAGGACGGCCTCTAAGTACAGTGTGGTGCCCTGTTGCTGTGTGCACTGCCTGCCATGGTGGAATAGCTTGGCCAGTGTGGTGCCCTGTTGCTGTGTGCACTGCCTCCCATGGTCGAATAGCTTGGCCAGTGTGTTAAGTGCAGAAAGTGCTATTGATGATCATGCCAGTGCCATTGCTGCGGGACGAGGGCTGGCCATTAGTCCTTTGAGGTCCCTTTGCCCATAATGTGAGGTGCACATGCAAGGATGAGGAGGACACTGGAAAGGGTACTCACCTTCACCATCCGAGTGAGGTCGTTGTACTTCTTGCGGCATTGGTCCGCACTCCTGGGGACATCGCAGGTGGATGACACCCTGCGGGCGATTTTCCTCCAGGCTTTCCTGTACTGGCTCCTGGGAGCCTTCTTGCCACTGTCCGGGCACAAGATCTCTCTTTTGTTTTCGACACCATTAATCAGCACCCTCAGAGCATGCTCTGAGAAGCGCTGCGCTCGTTCACGGGCCCTCTCCATGGCTCCAGGCGCTATTTTGGCCCACCAGCAGTGTTGAGGCCTAGCTGCAGGGCTCCAGTATGCAGGGCGTGGCAGCAGTCAAAGTCGACCCTTCCCCCTTTAAGAGCTGGCCGGCGTCAGGGTGTCTGCTGTCAATCAAAACATGACCGCACCTGCGCTGCGCCCGGCCTCGGCGTTATTAGGCTGCATCGCCGGCTTAGCGCCTGAAGAGAGCATTGCAACGCCAGTTTCAGCGCTCGGCCAAACTCTTGGCCAACTCTACTGAATTTCGGCGATGTGGCCTACACTTTCCGGCGGGCGCTAACTTTAGCGAACGCCCGACTTTAGCGCCCCAAAAGTGTCCAGACTGAATTTCTAGGCCTATGTGTTTTAAAAGCAACGTTTTTTTGAAAGACGCAGAAAGCGGGAAAAAGAAAGGAAAAGTTTGGAATCAAGATGGCGGCGACTCACCTCGGTTCAGAACGATAAGGCCCGCCCACACACGCACCGATTGGTCGACCGTCAGGTCACCAAAGCGTAGGATTGGTCAATCATCCCGTCACTCGACCGTAGGAGGGCCCGGCCGCACGCGCCAGGAACCCAGCGTACGATTGGTCGACCTCGAGGTCACTCTGTCACTAATGAGCGGATAATGAGATGCTAATGAGCGGAATTTTGAACGTTTTTCGGATACCGCGGGCGCAATTTTTGTCCGGCCGAAACGTAAATACGCTTACCACCGTTTCGGAAAGGTAAGCTTTCTTTCGACGTAACGCACGCGTAGGTACGCTCTATAACTTTTGAGCGCATAGCCGGACAGACGCACACGTGAGGACAGACAGACAGAAGGACAGACAGATAGACAGACAGAACGATCCGTTTATATATATAGATAATAAATAATATAATGGGCCAGAAATTCGCGGCCAAAGGCGTGAGTGCGCTCGGGGTACTCACGCATCTGGCCGTTGGAAATGCCAGCGTTCAGCATGAACAGCGCATGCGGGGAACACCGGCATTCACACACACACACACACACACACAGACCCCACAGTGCAGATAGAGGCCATTTCGGCCCATCGAGCCTGCACCGACACATATCCCACCCGATCCCCATAACCCAACGTATTTAATCCCCCTAACACTAAGGGTCAATTTATCATAGCCAATCAACCTAGCCCGCACATCTTTGGACTGTGGGAGGAAACCGGAGCACCCGGAGGAAACCCACGCAAACACGGGGAGAATGTGCAAACTCCACACAGACAGTCACCCGAGGCCGGATTCGAACCCGGGTCTCTGGCGCTGTGAGGCAACAGTGCTAACCACTATGCCACCGTGCTGCATTTCCAGACCTCGAGCGCGTGCGACTGCACAGGCAGCGCTTGCGCAGTGAACTTCGTAGATTTCATTCATGAAATCCGTGAGGGTAAGTCCTCAGAAGTTACACTTGAAAAAAGCAAGTGTAAAGCAGTTCATTGGCTGCGGAGGAAGAAACATTTTATCGTGGAGCTTCTGAAATGCAATATTTTTGTTTGGGAAAGGGAGGGAAGTTATTTTAAGAAATTTTAAGTAAGTTTTAAAGTTAAAATTTTTTTTTTTTTAAAGGGTTTTCAGAACGGTAGGTAGAAGGAGCAATTGTGGCTGTGTGAATGGAATGTGAGAATGAGTTATGTATGTATGTCCACATATATTCCTTTACGTATATGTATGTATGTTTTATATTCCTTTACTAATGTGTATGAATGTATGTTTTTAATTATGATTTTCCAATAAGTTGCTTTCTCTGAAAGTCATAATTAAATAATACATTCATACACATAAGTAAAGGAATATATACATAACACGCAAAGGAATATATACAGACATACATACTTTCAGAAGCTCCACGATAAGAAATGTCTTCCTCCGCAGCCTCTGGAGCAACTGTACCCATGCTTTTTTCATGTGTAAGTTGTAAGGACTTGACCTCACTGAAAGCAGTAATGAAAGCGACGAATTATACTGCGCACGCGCTGCCTGTGCAGTCGCACGCGTTCTGCCTCTGAACCCCTTCGTTCAGAGGACAGGAAATGCCGGTTTTCCCCAAAAGCACTGTGCATGCTGAAAACCGGCATTTCATCCGGCCAGATGCGTAAGTACCCCGACCGTACTCGTGCAGTTGGAAGGGAATTACTGGGCCAACATTTTACATGTCAATAAAATGAAAAATTTAACAATTGCACGACTTGCCCCCTCGCATCTGCGACTGAGGGTCCAAGGAGGTGCATTGCGCAAGAGGTCATTATCGTACGTATCCTCACACTGTTCCCTTTGGGGAACTGTATGAAGTGGTGGAAGGATTTATGGCCGTGATTAACGCTCATTCCTTGACCGTAACCATCTTTGAACCAGCCATTAGGGTGGTTAGTCCTATGGCGGGAGGGTTTTACGGGCTCCCACAACCCATCTGAGGGGGGGGGGCCACCAACACCCACGGACGCAAGTATCCCGCTGGATGTCCACCCAGAATTTAAAGTTGGAGCTCCGACTCCACTTGCCGGGACTGTCTGGAGTGGGGTTCAAAACCCTACTCCTTCTGGCCCAGCGGCGGGGATGCTTACTGCTACGCAAAAGGCCCACTCCGCACAAAAGGTGACACCCATACGTTTCCTGCGCCTTTTCCCTCCCCGTGACTGGAGCCCTATGCTGCCATTTCACGTTGCTAATCGGATTGGGCCTTTGTCATAGCGGTAGGATCCCCGCCGCTGGGCCAGATCAGGGTAGGGTTTCGAACCCCGCTCCAGACAGTCCCGGCAAGTGGAGTCGGAGCTCCGGCTCTAAATTCTGGGTTGACATCCAGTGGGATATTTGCGTCCGTGGGTGTGGGTGGCCCCCCTCCTTCTATAGCTTGTGGGAGCCCGTAAAACCCTCCCGCCATAGGACTAACCGCCCTAATGGCTGGTTCAAAGATGGTTACGGTCACGGAATGAGCGTTAATCACGGCCATAAATCATTCCACCACTTCATACAGTTCCCCAAAGGGAACCGTGTGAAGACACGTATGACGACGACATTGCTAAATAAATAAATGGAATTAAAAAAAATCTTTTAGGGCTTTTAAAAGTCTTTAAATTGCTTTAATTCTCTTTAAAACTACTTCAGATTACTCAAAATAATGTAAACTTTTTAAAAAGTTTATAAAAGTTACCAAAATCTTCAAAAAACTTCCAAAAACCTATTTAAACTGCTGCTTTGCATGTAGAAATGCTTAGCAGCTTGACAGAAACATTGGGGGCATGTCCAGTGAAACTGAGACCTCAAGGGGCGTGTCTCACTTACACTGCACGCTCCTGGCTTCGCGCTGGCTGCACTCCTGGGCGGCGTGACGTCATACGCTGCCCGGGATTCTTCTTTTTCATTCACCAAGTCCAGGTGTCCCTGGAGCTGATCGTCAGTAGCGCGGGGTAAGTGTAAATACGGGCCTTGCACGCGCTGCAAGCCCCGTTCTGGAATTTCTGGGCCATTAATGGATCTGCCTCGGTAATATCTATCAAATTGTAATTACACCTTCCTGCCAGTGGTGGTGCTCCAGCACCTCAATTTTGTGTCTCCAGCTACTCAGCCTGTGCTGTCGGCCTGTCTCCGAATGTGGCAGAGTAATGCTCACTATAAATCTTATTTTAGACTTTAAATGGCAACCAAGTTTATTAAACAGTAAATGAAGGACCGAAAAATAGCAGAAACATAACATTACAGTCGTAATTAAACTTCACTAGCTCCTCACATAACAGAAAATAAACAGTTTGCAACTCTAGTGTATAATCTATGAAGAATTACTTTTTATGTAGTCGTCAGTACAGAAGTTGCTTGGCTTAACTTATTCTCTTTTGAAATTCCAGTCAGATAACATTTCTTTGAAGACTCCAGATCAAAAAATTCTTGATTTGAAAAGTGAAGCTGAATAAACCTGTCTGTTAAATTCAAAAAGCTGCCAATCAGACACATATCTTTGATTCATAACAAAAAAATAAATAAAAAATGCTCTTTTTGAAGCCTATTAGAAAAAAACTTTACACGTGATAAGACACAATAACAAAAATCCAGATTATGCAATATGTTTATATTTGAAGTGAGTGTCTTGATTCCATCCTCACGAAAACTGCTCGATGACCAACCAATCATTGCAATGTTGTATCAAGTTATTCTCTGACATTATTTTTATGAGTGATTTTTCTTTTAACTCCTTAAGTAGAATGGCAAGATTAAAGAAACCAAGGCGCAGCCAAAAACGCTTCATTTTTGTTTCACACATTGGGCCAGAAATTTGGATCCCCACGGGTGAGTACGTGCTGGGTACTCACACGTAGGGCCAACGAAAGTGCCAGTTTCGTGCATGCACTGCGCATGCACGGGAAACCGGCACTTTCGTTCCCTTGAAAGAAGGGATTCACAGGTTGAATGCGTGTGCAGGAGAGGCAGCACGTACACCTGGAACTTCCGTTTTTTTACAGGTTTCTCCGGGAGGGTAAGTCTCCAGCAGTTACGTTTTTAAAAAGCAGTCGCAAGGCCTGCTTTTAACAAGGTAAGTGGTGAATGAAGTAAAATTAAAACATTTTTTCCACAGGTTTATTATTTTTAAATATTTTAAAGAAAAGTAAGTTTATTTTTAGCCTCGTTAACAATTGTAATTAATTGTTTCAAAAATTTAAATTATTGTTTAAAATAGTTATTTTATGTAATTTATAGTTACTTTAAAAATGTGATATTTTAAAAAAAAATTATTTGAAGTTTTAGTTATGTTTTGGGACCGATCTCTATTTCATAGATTTGACAGGTCTTCCTGTCAAATCTATGAATAGAGATTCCCTGCTACGATTGGCTCTCCATGGCCCACGTGATCCCAGGGGACGCTTCGAACTAACTGCACCCCTGGGATGAGCAAGCACTGCACGCCGGCAGTTGGAGGAGGCCCAGGATCGGAATCCCACACGGGCTCACAGCACAATGGCCGGCGCGCTAGGTAAGTGCAGGTTTGCACCCGCGGGAAGCCTCCGACCTGAATTTCTGGCCCATTGTCTTTAAACTGGAAGAAGGTGCAATGCACTGGATGATTATACAAAGTCATCTTAGTCAGGTAATTGAGTAAATATCTCTGGGTACTGTGTGGGCCACTGGTCTAGACAACTTCAGAAATGATTGAGGAAGGTGAGATTTTCATCAGTGTGACTACCTGCTTTGGGTGCTCCCGAGGTGGATGATGACACAGGGAGGCTGTCCGCTGAATTCCCACCCATAAAAATGGTTTCACAAATGTCTGTTTATTTTCCTTGGGGCAGAACACTCTGCGCACCACTCGCTCGCCCCACTTTTTGTAAATGACAGCAGCAAGGCAGAGCTTGGTCCGATGTTCACTTCCCTCGGTCACTGCCTCAGCTCCAGCTCCTGGGAATAATGTCAGTTGTGAAGAGGCATTCA
This sequence comes from Somniosus microcephalus, assembly GCF_052327205.1. NCBI lineage: Eukaryota > Metazoa > Chordata > Chondrichthyes > Squaliformes > Somniosidae > Somniosus > Somniosus microcephalus. The sequence goes on from NC_140993.1 coordinate 193,634,663, forward strand.
GAGTTTTTTTGATGGAAGGAGCTAGGCAATATGGCCTGAAAATTGGATATGGCCTGAAAATGGGTGGTGCCACAGCCAGCGCTATTTGCCTGTGCCCGTTCAAAGTGGTCCAGGCAGCATGCAAAATTTGTGCTGCCTGCTTATTATAATGATCAGAGTGCTCATCTCAGTGCTAAATGCGCTGCTGTTTGGCTTAGCACTCAATGGGGGGGGGGGGGGGAACCAATATCAGGTGCAGTCTTATGGCCAGTGATGTTTGGCCTAAAGGAATGGTAGCACAGTGGTAATGTCACTGAGCTAGTAATTCAGAGGGAGGCCTGGACTAATGATCCAGAGATGGGAGTACAAATCCCACCACAGCAGCTGGGGAATTTAAATTCAGTTAATTAAATAAATCTGGAATAAAAAGCTAGTATCAACTAGTTGTAAAAACCTATCTGGTTCACTAATGTCCTTGGGGGAAGGGAATCTGGTGAAGAGTGGTTGACTCTTAATCTGCCCTCTGAAATGGCCTAACAAGCCACTCAGTTATAACAAACTGCTACGAAACACAATAAGAATGAAACCAAACGGATCATCTGGCATCGAACTCAGCACTGGTTACGGACATGGCAATGGCACACCCAGTCAAGTCGATCCTGCAAAGTCCTCCTCACCAACATCTGGGGACTTGTGCCAAATTTGGGAAAGCTGTCCAACAGACTAGTTAAGCAACAGCCTGACATAGTCATACTCACAGAATCATACCTTTCAGCCAATGCCCCAAACTCCTCCATCCCCACTGGCAGGACAGACCCACCAGGGGTGGCAGCACAGTCGGGTAAGAATGGCCCTGGTAGTCCTCAACATTAACTCTCGGCCCCATGGCTTCAGGTCAAGCACTGGCAAGGAAACCTCCTGCTGATTATCACCAACCACCCTCGACTCAGCTGAAGAATCAGTCCTCCGCCATGTTGAACACCACTTGGAAGAAGCACTAAGAATAGCAAGGGCACAGAATGTACTCTGGGTGGGGGACTTCAATGTACATCACCAAGAGTGGCTGGGTAGCACCACTACTGGCCGAGTCCTGAAGGACAAAGGTGCCTGTCTGGGCCTGGGACAGAGAACCAACACGAGGGGGACAACCTGCTTGACCTCGTCCTCACCAATCTACCTGGCGCAGATGCATCTGTCCATGACAGTGTTGGTAGCAGTGACCACCGCACAGTCATTGTGGAGATGAAGTCCCATCTTCACACTGAGGACACCCTCCATCGTGTTGTGTGACACTACCGTGCTAAATGGAATAGATTCAGAACAGATCTAGCAGCTCAAAACTGGGCCATCAGCAGCAGCAGAATTGTATTCCACCACAGTCTGTAACCTCATGGCCTGGCATATCCCTCACACTAACAATACCATCAAGCCAGGGGACCAAGTCTGGTTCAATAAAGAGTGCAGAAGAGCATGCCAGGAGCAGCCCAGGTGTACCTAAAAATGAGGTGCCAACCTGGGGAAGCTGCAACACAGGACTACATGCATGCTAAAAAGCAGAAGCAGCATGCTATAGACATGGCTAAGTGATCCCACAATCAACGGATCAGATCAAAGCTCTGCAGTCCTGCCACATCCAGTCGTGAATGGTGGTGGACCATTGAACAACTAACAGGAGGACGAGGCTCCATGAATATCCTCATCCTCAATGATTGGGGAGCCCAGGCACGTGAGTGCAAAAGACAAGGCTGAAGCATTTGCAACCAGAAGTGCCGAGTGGATGATCCATATCAGCCTCCTCCTGAGGTCCCCACCATCACAGAAGCCAGTCTTCAGCCAATTCGATTCACTCCATGTGATATCAAGAAACAGCTGAGCGCATTGGATAAAGCAAAGGCTATGGTCCCCGACAACATCCTGGCTATCGTGCTGAAGACTTGTGCTCCAGAACTAGCCGTGCCTCTAGCCAAGCTGTTCCAGTACAGCTACAACACTGGCATCTATCCGACAATGTGGAAAACTGCCCAGGTATGTCCTGTCCACAAAAAGCAGGACAAATCCAATCCGGCCAATTACCGCCCCATCAGTCTACTCTCAATCATCAGCAAAGTGATGGAAGGTGTCATCAACAGTGCTATCAAGCGGCACTTACTCACCAATAACCTGCTCACTGATGCCCAGTTTGGGTTCCGCCAAGACCACACAGCTCACAACCTCATTACAGCCTTAGTCCAAACATGGACAAATGAGCTGAATTCCAGAGGCGAGGCGAGAGTGACTGCCCTTGACATCAAGGCAGCATTTGACCAAGTGTAACATCAAGGAGCCCTAGTAAAACTGAAAGTCAATGGTAATCGGGGGGATAACGCTCCACTGGCTGGAGTCATACCTAGCACAAAGGAAGATGGTTGAAGGTCAATCATCACAGCCCCAGGACTGTAAGGGGTGGTGTGTGGATTGTTTGTCAGCTTCACCTCTGACTCCTTTGAGCGGTTCGAATTGCTCCCACTCCCTTTTGTTCTAGGCTTTGGACTTATTTGGGGGTTGTAATAAACTTGCAACAGACACCTGGGTTAGTCAAAAGAATTCAGATCTTTATTTTGAGACAGGAAAGATATACAATACAATAAAAACTTATGCTCTAAAAGGGTGGGGAACACTCGGAATAAACGAGGGAGAATTACAATACACAAAATCCCTTACACTCCCAACCCCACTACACTAGCTAGGCTGGAATCCAGAGGACCAGGAAATGCTCACCAAAACGACTTTCTTGACAGACTGTAGAGGTTCGCGATTTTGGGGTTCTCCTTAGTTGTAGCAGTTGGGGCCTGCCATACCCCGGACGTGGTAAAAGATTGCACCTGCGTTGCGTCTTCAGTTTGGGTTGGTCCACTGATGCGGTTAGTCACTCTGTTGGATGTAACAGGTGAGTACCCAATTTTCTTTGGTTAGGGCTAGTTTTAGGGTCTTTTATGTCCAAATCTTACCCAGGGGTAAATCAGACTAGCCTGTAGAGTGGAAACAAATCTTTGTTTTTCGAGTTTTTCGGCGGTTGGTTTCTTGTTGGTCGTGGTGGCCCAATATTACCTGGTTGGTGGTAATATTGGTGGTTGTTGGTGTCTGTAGGCCTTTCGATTGCCGCGACTTTCGTTCTCCTTCTGTTTCTTCAAGTCTCCGATGATGATCTCTCTCTCTCGAACTGGCTGGCTGAACTTGAACTTCTTCTCCGAGCTGAACTGATGATGAACTGAACTCGAACTGACTTCTGAGCTGACTGTTGAACTAAAAAGGCAGGCCTCAATTATACTAATTTGAGGCCTGGCTTATCTGACCACCAAATCTCGGGTTTCTTTGTTAAATTTGGTGGGCTCGTTATTTTTAATGTGTTTTGAAACTTTAACGAGCTTCGCGAATGGCCCATCTAAACTTAACGAGTTTCGGGGATGGTCCATCTAACTTAATCGGCCTTTAACTGGTTTCGGGATTGCCTTGAAACTAGTTTAAAAATACAAAACGTTTGTCAATCTCTTTGATTGGTTTTGGACTGTGGTTTGATTGTTGTATTCTGTAAGGCTATGTTCTTTCCTTTGTATTGCTGGGGACATGTCCTGTTTTTTATTCATGTACCTTGGCTCTGCGAATTGTTGGCGGGAACAGGTTTCATTGTCTTTATGTAAAGCTGGGGTGGCCCAGGACATTCTCAGACTGTCCAATATCCAAACTCGGGGGCCCACCCCATCTCCCCTGTGTCACAGCCTTTTGCAAGCCTGAACATGTCTTTTAAACCAGCCAAATCTTCCTGGGATTTTTATTTTAAATCCCTTCGGCCCAATAATTCCGTAAAACAGTCCACCATTTCTTCCTTCCTTACACTTAGGGAAAATGTGTAATTTAACTCTTTGAAATTCTTCTGTTTGGCCCAACTACACTTTTACCCTTTTTACAGATTTCTTCTGTGAAATTCCAAAATCGTTTTAAATAAGGTTTTTCCTTCTGTTCTGGGGTTTTGCAGAAATTTTCGAACCTTACAGGACATCGTTGCAGGAGTTCTTCAGGGCAGTGTCCTAGGCCCAAACATCGTCAGCTGCTTCATCAATGACCTTCCCTCCAACATAAGGTCAGAAATGGGGATGTTTGCTGATGACTGCACAGTGTTCACCGCCATTCACAACTCCTCAGATAATGAAGCAGTCCATGCCCACATGCAACAAGACCTGGATGACGTTCAGGCTTGGGCTGGTAAGTGGCAGGTAACATTCGCGCCACAGAAGTGCCAGGCAATGACTATCTCCAAAAAGCAAGCGTCTAACCCCCTCCCCTTGGCATTCAACGGCATTACCATTGCCAAATCCCCCACCATCAACATCCTGGGGATCACCATTGACCAGAAACTTAACTGGGCCAGTCACATAAATACTGTGGTAATAAGAGCAGGTCAGAGGCTAGGTATTCTGTGGCGAGTTTCTCACCTCCTGACTCCAAAAATCCTTTCCACCATCTACAAGTCAGGAGTATGATGAAATACTTTCCACTTGCCTGGATGAGTGCAGCTCCAACAACACTCAAGAAGCTCGACACCATCCAGGACAAAGCAGCCCGCTTGATTGGCAATCCATCCACCACCTTAAACATTCACTCCCTCCACCGCCGGTGTACCTTGGCTGCAGTGTGTATCATCTACAAAATGCACTGCAGCAACTCGCCAAAGCTTCTTCGGCAGCACCTCCCAAACCCGCGACCTCCTCCACCTAGAAGGACAAGGGCTGCAGGTGCATGGGAACACCACCACCTCCAAGTCACACACCATCCTGACTTGGAAATATATCGCTGTTCCTTCATCGTCGCTGGGTCAAAATCCTGGAACTCCCTCACTAACTGCAGTGTGGGAGTACCTTCACCACATGGGCTGCAGCGGTTCAAGAAGGCGGCTCACCACCACCTTCTGAAGGGAAACTAGGGATGGGCAATAAACGCTGGCCTTGCCAATGACGGCCACATCCCATAACCAAATTTAAAAAAAAGACTCTTTGCACTATTTAAAGGGGAGGTGCTTGTTACAGAAGCACCTCATTGTCAGTGTGGATGAAGACACAGATCAGCAACCAAGGGAGCGAGCATGAAGATTTTCAGATGCTGCACTGGAGGCCTTGGCCATGGCTGTGCAATGAAGGTGGGTGATCCTGTTCCTGCATGGTGGCAGGAGGCCATCAAACGTCACTTGCAGAAGGCTCTGGTAGGAGATAGCTGACTCCGTCATGGCTACCAATGTAGATCAGAAAAAAGTTTAATGCCCTCATATGGCAAGTCAAGGTGAGTGAAGGCTTCAGCAAATGTCATATCCCACCCTCTGCACCACAAGCCTCACACACTGCTCAATGCACCTCACCCCCAGCACTCACCTACCAACAATCTCTACCTATCACCACTCAATCATGGCTTCACTTCATCCTCACAACATTACTACTGCTGCAACACTCACACTCTGAGGTAATGCATTTGCAACAAGGCAAGGGAATACAATAAATGGTAGGATACTGAGAAGTGCAGAGGATCAGAGGGACCTTGGAGTGCATGTCCACAGATCCCTGAAGGTAGCAGGATAGATGGATAAGGTGGTTAAGAAGGCATTTGCGATACTGTCTTTTATTAGCCGAAGCACAGGATATAAGAGCAGGGAGGTTTTGCTTGAACTGTATAAAACACTAGTTAGGCCACAGCTAGAGTACTGTGTACAGTTCTGGTCACCACATTACAGGAAAGATGTGATTGCACTAGAGAGGATACAGAGGAGGTTTACGAGAATGCTTCCAGGACTGGAGAATTTTAGCTATGAGGAAAGATTGGATAGGCTGGGGTTGTTTTCTTTGGAACAGAGGAGGCTGAGGGGAGATTTAATTGAGGTGTATAAAATTATGAGGGGCCTAGATAGAGTGGATAAGAAGGACTTATTTCCCTTAGCAGAGAGGTCAATAACCAGGGGGCGTAGATTTAAAGTAATTGGGAGAAGGATTAGAGGAGATTTGAGGAGAACTTTTTTCACCCAGAGGGTGGTGGGGGTCTGGAACTCACTGTCTGAAAGGGTGGTAGAGGCAGAAACCCTCATCGCATTTAAAAATTACTTTGATAGGCACTTGAAATGCTGTTATCTACAAGGTTACGAACCAAGGGCTGGAAAGTGGGATTAGGCGGGATAGCTCTTTTTCAGCCGGCACAGACACGATAGGCTGAATGGCCTCTTTCTGTGCCGTAAATTTCTATGATTCTATGATTCTACGCACCCATATCTCACACCTTGCACACACCGACAGCTATTCAACTATGGCAGGCACATCACCCAAACACATTGCACCACACTCACTGACACACTTCCCTTTCTCTTGCAGTGAAAGGTGGAACATAACAGGAGGGAGCACCAGCAGACAGGAGGCAGCCAAGCCGCAGTACAGAACCTCACCGGTCTGGAGGAATCGGTGCTTGACATAATTGGAGGGGCAGTGACGGAGTCTGTGGCCACCGGAGAAATTGAAGCCGTTGCGAATAATGATAGTATGGTCATACCTAATCCTTCTTCTCCCTCATTCCACTTCTCCATCATCCCACAATCTCTTCTCACTTACCAGCTGCTGATGGTGTCTGCATGGATATCTTGCTTTCCCCCTCCCCTCACCACAACCCGACCCTTGTGCCTTTCGGCTTTCAGATACCCAAGAACTGCCAGCAGGTCAGCCTGTCCCTGAACTTGTGGAGAAGACTGATGGAGGAGAAGAAGAATTCACATCAGCATTGCATCTGACACTCGCAGGCACCAGCTCAGAAACCTGCACTGCGTGGAATTTAGAGGGTATTATAGAGGTGGGATCTGCACATGGCTTGTCACTGGGCACGAGTGGGCTGCAGCCAGGCCAGGGGAAGGGGTAGCTCGGGTTCCAGCTCCCCAGAGGGCGGGTTCACGCACAAGTTCTGCTGCACAGGACTCAGATGATGACCTCAATTGGGCGACCTTCAGAAGAAGGGTGATGGGCATGCGTGCGGAAATTCTAGATTTCCAGGATGGAAATGATGGACAACTCCAGGAAAGAACTTGTGAATCCAGCCATGATGCTGCGCGTGATAAGCGATGTCACAGCTTCCATTGCAGCACAGGAGGAAGTGACCCAATGTCTCACTGCTGCAATGGAAGCTCAGACTGCTGCCATCGTCGCTGGGTTGCACGGTGTCGCAGCAGGCCAGCAATCTGTCCTCCAACAGATTGCTAGGAATGCTGAGGCACCACCCCAGGGGAGTGGCAGTGCGTCTGTGGAGCAAAAACCTGCTGTCCTCTTTCAGGAAGACAGCATTCCTACTCCCACCACTGTCGCTCCACCATTGCCCTTTCTGCCGTCTATCAGCCAGCCAGCCCAGATGCTGCTGCCCATGCCAAGGTGGTGCAGTCTACAGCCGGATGTTCTAGGTCCACAGCTGGTCGAGGTCATCTGTAGCCTCCCCCACTGAAAGTCAGCAGCAATGCTGCAGCCACGGGGGAGCACTGCGTAGGAGCACTAGAATAGGTAAAGGCATACGAACGACTGGCACTAAAGGAATGGACAAGGGTAATTAGTTGATATTGTAATGTTAATTGGATTTGGATAAATTTATGATTTTTGTTTGGAATGTGTACTTTGTGGTGACTCTCATTTCAGCTTTGAGCGCAGGAGGGCGCTGTGATGTTCCGTGACAGAGGGATGAGGAATTGGTGAGCAACAGGGATCTGGGGATTCATTCACTGAAATTGGAGTCTGATGAGGCATTCACCGACAGCCCGCCCAGAATGGGGATTTTCTGCCTGCCTCCTCCCTCCCTCCACTTCCTCTTCCTCTTCATACTCCTCCTCCTCTCCCTCCTCCTGAGGTGGTCCCGCAATCCCTGTTGGTAAGGGCTGTGCCCTCATGATGGCCAAGTTGTGAAGCATACAGCAGACCACCACAAAATGGGAGACCTGCAGGATGCAGGCATTCACCATCATGATACGCTGGCCCTGGTTGCACAACAACTGCACATTAAGTGAATGGTAGCTTTTGCGGTTATGGAAGATCTCAGGATTGTTATGCAGCGCCTGCAAAGCCACGTGTGTGCAGTTGATGCTGACCTGCACCATGGAGAATCCTGCGATCCTGGCAAAGCCACTTGCGTGCTCGTCCTGCTTTTCTTTTTTCAGAGAGAAGGCAACGTAGTCCCTTCTCCTGGTGTAGAGAGCCTCAGTGACCTCCCAGTCGCAGCGAGGGACAGTGAACTGGAAGATATTAGATATGTCTCCTGCTACAGATTGGAAGGATCCACTGGCGAAAAAATTGAGGGCCACAGTGACCTTGATGGCCACTAGGAGAGCCGTGGTCACCCTGTTCTGAGGTGGCCGGTCTGGTTGTAGGAGGTGGCAAAGTTCTGTGACCACCAACTTGGTGAAGCACAGCCTCCTAATACACTGCTCCTCGTTTAAGTGGAGGTAAGAGAGGTGCTCTCAAAAGACCCTAGTTGGGTAAGGTCTCCTGTTGAGAGCCCACCTGGCCCTCCTCCTCCTCCCTCTGAGAGCATCTTCTCGTCTTCTTCACTGCCTCTGCTCCCCCTCTTGAAGATACTCGAGTGCGAGGGGGACTACAAGTAGAGCCCCCATGACTGTGAGCAAGTGTTGTGAGCAGAAGCCTTTAAATGAGGATGAAGGCATTCTCCAATTCTACCAACACTCCCTGCGATCTCAGGAACTTTAAACAAGTTTAGAAAGCTGCACAATTTGCAGAAACTTAGACAGAGCCAGTCAAACTGATAAACCATGTCAGCTGCAAGTTATTGATAGGACCCCAGCCATTCACAATATATATAAATGATCTAGACGAGGGAACTAGATGTAATATCTCCAAGTTTGCAGATGACACAAAGCTGGGTGGGCATGTGTGCTGTGAGGAGGATGCCGAGAAACTCCAGTATGATTTGGACAGGTTGGGTGATTGAGCAGATGCATGGCAAATGCAGTATAATGTGGATAAATGCGAGATTATCCACTTTGGTGGCAAAAACAGGAAGGCAGATTATTATCTGAATGGCAATAGATTGGGAAAAGGGGAAGTGCAACGAGACCTGGGTGTCCTTGTGCACCAGTCGCTGAAGGTAAGCATGCAGGTGCAGCAGGTGGTTAAGAAGGCAAATGGTATGTTGGCCTTCATAGCGAGAGGATTCAAGTACAGGAGCAAGGATGTCTTGCTGCAGTTGTACAGGGCCTTGGTGAGACCACACCTTGAGGATTGTGTGCAGTTTTGATCGCCTTATTTGGGGAATGATGTTCTTGCCATGGAGAGAGTGCAGCGAAGATTCACCAGACTGATACCTGGGATGGCAGTAATGATGTATGAGGAGAGATTGGGTCGATTAGGCTTATATTCGCTAGAGTTTAGAAGAATGAGAGGGGATCTCATTGAAACCTATAAAATTCTAAAAGGACTAGACAGACTAGATGCAGGAAGGGTGTTCCCGATGGCTAGGGAGTCCAGAACCAGGGGTCACAGTCTAAGGATAAGGGGTAAGCCATTTAGGACTGAGATGAGGAGGAAATTCTTCACCCAGAGAGTGGTGAACTTGTGGAATTCTCTGCCACACAGGGCAGTTGAGGCCAATTCATTAAATATATTCAAGAAGGAGTTGGATATATTTCTTGAGGCTAAAGGGATCAAGGGATATGGGGAGAAAGCAGGGACAGGGTATTGAATTTGGATGATCAGCCATGATCTCATTAAATGGGGGAGCGGGCTCGAGGGACCGAATGGCCTACTCCTGCTCCTATCATCTATGTTTCTATGTTTTTATCCCTTTAAATGGCGTTGCTGGGGGCTCCTTCCTGCTGCTGAATGCTTGGTCAGCTGGTCATGATTATGAGAGGGTGGTAAGTGGAGTGGCGACATCGAAAATGACAGATGGGGTGTCAAATGAACATTGTACACTCAAGAATGTCACGATCTGCCTCCTTTCCATTTCTGCAGCAAGCGCTGGCAACGGAAGTGCTGCCGACCTGCGGAAAATGATGGCCACCGCAGGACCCTCCGGAAGCATGCAGAAGCGAGTCGGACACCATTTTTTCTTCAAAATGGGCCTTAACGTCCGGCGCTAAACCCCCAAATTTGTAGGCCTGGGCTTCATTAAGTATTTCTGCAAGTTTCTTTTTGCTGTGCGGTTCTGCAGCTTCCCTCCACCATTACATTTTTCTGCAGCAGTTCTGTTTTCTTCCAGATGCTTTGAAATTTGATGCAATTGTTGACCTGCCCCTTTGGGCAGCTATAGCAAGTGAGACTCTGCAACTGTACACAAGATCCCTGCCACACAGTGGTAGACTCTTAACCGAAGGCAAAACTAACACCAGGAACCCACCCTGAACACTTAATGAATCTCGACACAAAAAAATGTGACAATGTCACAGCGGAGCCAGCCTGGTGTCTGGAAGTCCCACCCTGTCCCATTTAGGTGAGAACGCCAAATACCTATCTTTCCCCATTTTCCAGCGAGTTTCTCCCGATTACATTGTTATTCCGTTCCATTTTGTTATTATATCCCTACCTTTTCCAATCCTCTCTTCTTTTTTTCATCACTTTTACAGCTTTGTTGTTTGCCCTTAATCTATCTGCTAGTAAATATTAGCTCTTTCTCCAGCTCACAGTTTCTTTCTTTTATTTGTTCATGGAATGTGGGCGTCGCTGACATGGCCAGCATTTATTGCCCATTCCTAATTGCCCTTGAGAAGGTGGTGATGAGCCGCCTTCTTGAACTGCAGAGGGCAGTTAAGAGTCAACCACAGTGCTGTGGGTCTGGAGTCACATACAGGCAAGACCAGGTAAGAGTGACAGATTTCCTTTCTTAAAATTTCTGATACTAGCTTTTTATTAAATTAATTTAAATTCCCCAGCTGCTGCGGTAGGATTTGAATTCAATCTCATGGATCATTAATCCAGACCACTGGATTACCTAACCACTATGCTACTGTACCCCTCTTCGTATTTAGAGCAGTGATTCCACAGTTGGCTGTTCCCAGCAGGGATTGGCACTTGCAGAGTACACATCATGGGACATTATGGACACACAACCTGTAATTTTCCATCTGTTCAAAGTAATGGACAGAAAATCATTCACTGCATGCCAAGATTTTCCTGGATGCTCTCCCTGCAAGTGCGACTATCCACTGGGTGCACCGCTGGGAACCTTGGATGCTGGAATCAGCCCTAAAATGTATTGCTTATAATCTGGATTGTTTCTAACCATGTGTATGTAAAGTTTGTTCTATTATGCTTGGCACTTCAAGAGAACATACAAACGTAAGAATTAGGAGCAGGAGTAGGTCACACGGCTCTTCGAGTCTGCTCCACCATTCAATAAGATCATGGCTGATCTTCAACCTCAACTCCACTTTCCCGCCCAATCCCCATGAGTCCAAAACTCTATTGACCTCAACCTTGGATATACTGAATGATTCAGTATCCACAGCCCTTTGGGGTAGAAAATTCCAAAGATTCACAACCCTGAGTGAAGAAATTCCTCCTCATCGGAGTCTTAAATGGATGACCCCTTATCCTGAGACTATGACCGCTAGTTCTAGACTCCCCAGCCAGTGGAAATAATTGCAGCTACCTCTCAGAATCTTATATGTTTCAATAAGATCACCTCTCATTCTTCTAAACTCCAGAGAGTATAGGCCCATTTTACATAAGAACATAAGAACATAAGAAATAGGAGCAGGAGTAGGCCAATCGGCCCCTCGAGCCTGCTCCGCCATTCAATAAGATCATGGCTGATCTGATCCTAACCGCCAATCTACTATCACAGAACCATCTCCTGAATCTAACAGAATTAGACACACGAAATAGGAGCAGGATCAGGCTACACGGCCCCTGGGCCCGCTCCGCTACCCACAGGGCCATGACCGATCCGAACCTAGACTCATGTCCAAATTCCTGCCCGCTCCCCGTAACCCTTAATTCCCTTTACTTCTAGGAAACTGTCTATTTCTGTTTTAAATTTATGTAATGATGTAGCTTCCACAGCTATTTGGGGAAGCCTATTCCATCGACCTACCACCCTCTGAGTGAAGTAATTCCTCCTCATCTCAGTTTTGAAAGAGCAGCCCCTTATTCTAAGACTATGCCCCCTAGTTCTAGTTTCACCCATCATCGGGAACATCCTCCCCGCATCCACCCGATCCAACCCCTTCACAATCTTATATGTTTCAATAAGATCGCCTCTCATTCTTCTGAACTCCAATGAGTAGAGTCCCAATCTACTCAACCTCTCCTCATATGTCCATCCCCTCATCCCCGGGATTAACCGAGTGAACCTTCTTTGTACTGACTCGAGAGCAAGTATGTCTTTTCTTAAGTATGGACACCAAAACTGTATGCAATATTCCAGGTGCGGTCTCACCAATACCTTGTACAACTGAAGCAATACCTCCCTATTTTTATATTCTATCCCCCTAGCAATGAAAGCCAACATTCCATTGGCCTTCTTAATCACTTGCTGCACCTGCATACTAACCTTTTGAGTTTCGTGCACCAGGACCCCCAGATCCCTTTGTACTTCAGTACTTTCCAGTTTCTTGCCATTAAGATAATAACTTGCTCTACGATTTTTCCTGCCAAAGTGCATAACCTCACACTTTCCAGTATTGTATTCCATCTGCCAAATCTCTGCCCACTTACTTAGCCTGTCTATGACCCCTTGCAGGTTTTTATGTCCTCCTCACTCACTACTTTCCCTCCCATCTTAGTATCATCTGCAAACTTTGATATGATACACTCGGTCCCCTCCTCCAAATCGTTAATATAGATTGTAAAGAGTTGGGGACCCAGCACTGACCCCTGTGGAACACCACTAGTTACTGATTGCCAGTCTGAGAATGAACCATTTATCCCAACTCTGCCTTCTGTTAGATATCTAATCTTCTATGCATGCCAGAATATTACCTCCAATCCCGTGATTTTATATCTTAAGCAATAATCCTTTGTGTGGCACCTTGTCAAATGCCTTTTGGAAGTCTAAATACACTACGTCCACTGGTTCCCCTTTATCCACCCTATATGTTACTTCTCAAAGAACTCCAGCAAATTTGTCAAACATGACTTCCCCTTCATAAAACCATGCTGACTTTGTCCTATTAAATTATGTTTATCCAAATGTCCTGTTACTGTCTCCTTAATAATGGACTCCAAAATTTTACCTACCACAGATGTTAGGCTAACCGGTCTATAGTTTCCAGCCTTCTGTCTACTGCCCTTTTTAAATAAGGGTGTTACATTAGCAGTTTTCCAGTCTGCCGGGACCTTTGCTGAGTCCAGGGAGTTTTGGAAAATTATTAACAATGCATCCACAATCCCTACTGCCACTTCCCTCAAGACCCTAGGATGTAAGCCATCATGTCCAGGTGATTTATCCGCCTTGAGTCCCATTATTTTATTGAGTACCACTTCCTTAGTGATTTTGATCATGTTTAGCTCCTTCCCCCCCTATAGCCCGTGTTTGTCCAGTGTTGGGATATTCTTAGTGTCCTCTACTGTAAAGACTGATACAAAATATTCATTCAGTGTTTTTGCCATCTCCATATTTCCCACCATTAATTTCCCGGTCTCATCCTCTAAGGGACCAACATTTACTTTAGCCACCCTTTTTCTTTTTATATAACTATAAAAACTCTTACTATCCGTTTTTATATTTTTTGCTAATTTACTTTCATGATCTATCTTCCCTTTCTTAATCAATCTTTTTGTTATTTTTTGCTGTCTTTTAAAGTTTTCCCAATCCTCTATCCTCCCACTAGATTTGGCTACCTTATATGCCCTTGTTTTTAGTCGAATACTATCCTTAATTTCTTTACTTAGCCACGGATGGTTGTCTTTTCTTTTACACCCTTTTCTTCTCAGTGGAATATATATTTTTTGGAAGTTGTAAAATAACTCCTTAAATGTACACCACTGATCATGTATCGTCTTACCCTTTAATCTATTTTCCCAATCCACTCTACTCAATTCCGCTCTCATACCTTCATAGTCTCCTTTATTCAAGCTTAGCATGCTTGTTTGAGATCCAACCTTCTCACCCTCTAATTGAATATGGAATTCAACCATGTTGTGGCTACTCATTCCAAGGGGATCCTTTACTAGGACATTTTTAATTAATCCTGTCTCGTTACACAGGACCAGATCTAAGGTTGCTTGCCCCCTGGTCAGTTCAGTTACATACTGCTCAAGAAACCCATCCCTAATACACTCAATGAACTCATCCTCAAGGCAGCCCTGCCCAATTTGATTTGTCCAATTAATATGATAGTTAAAATCCCCCATAATTATAGATGTTCCCTTATTACAAGCCTCAACTATTTCCTGATTGATACTCCGTCCAACAGAGTTGCAACTGTTCGGAGGCCTATAGATTACGCCCACTAGTGTTTTTTTCCCCTTATTATTCCTTATCTCCACCCAAACTGTTTCATTATCCTGATCTTTTGGCCCAATATCATTTCTCTGTATTACAGTGATTCCTTCCTTCATTAACATAGCCACCCCAACTCCCCTTCCTTCCTGCCTGTCCTTCCTGATCGGTAATTAACCTGGTATGTTTAATTCCCAGGCATTGTCACCCTGCAGCCATGTTTCTGTAATGGCCACAAGATCATACCTATATGTAGTTATTTGTGCCATTAACTCGTCTATTTTGTTACGAATGCTACGTGCATTCAGATAGAGAACTTTCAAATATGTTTTGTGACACTTAGTTCCTGCTTTTGCCCTTTTAATTACTTTACCTTTTACTCCATACCTTCTGCCCCTTCCTGACACGCTCTGGTTTTTAATTTCCCCACTGCTACCTAAGTCTATGACCTTCTCTGTTGTCATTTTTATTATTTGCTCTCTAGGACCCTCCCCCCCACTAGTTAGTTTAAAGCCCTCTCTACAGTCCTAGTTATATGATCCGCCAGGACTCTAGTCCCAGCACTGGCCAAGTGAAGCCCGTCCCAACGGAACAGCTCCCTCCTGCCCAGTACTGGTGCCAGTGTCCCAGGAAGCAAAACCCATTTCTCCCAAACCAGTCTTTGAGCCACGCATTTAACTCTCTAATTTTATTTGTCCTAGCCAAATTCGCTCGTGGCTCAGAGATTATTACCCTTGAGGTTCTGTTTTTTAATTTGACCCCTAGCTGCTCATACTCCTTTAACAGAACCGGCTTCCTAGTCCTATCTATGTCGTTTGTACCAACATGGACCACGACAACTGGATCCACCCCCTCCCACTGCAATTTTCTTTCCAGCCCAGAGGAGATCTCCTTAACCCTGGCACCAGGTAGGCAACACAGCCTTCGGGACTCTCGCTCTTGGCTGCAGAGAACTCTATCTATCCCCCTAATTATACTATCCCCTACCACTACAACATTTCTATTTACTCCCCCCTCTTGAATGGCCCCCCGTTCCATGGTGCTGTGGCCAGGTTGCTCATCCTCCCTGCAGTCCCTGCTCCTGTCCCCACAGGGAGTAAGAACCTCGAACCTGTTGGACAAGAGCAAGGGCTGCGGCTCCTCCAACACTACCTCCTGGATCCCCGTACCTGCCTCAGTCGTAGTCACACTGTCCTGCCCTGACCATGGGCTACATCTGAATTAATTAACTTCATAGGTGTGATCACCTCCTGTAACACAGAGTCCAGGTACTTCTCCCCCTCCCTGATGTGTCGCAGTGTCTGAAGCTCAGACTCCAGCTCATCAACATGGAGCTGGAGTTCCTGTAGCAGCAGACACTTGTCACAGATGTAATCACCGTGAGCCTCAATGGGGTCCACTGGCTCCCACATCTCGCAACAGTAACACATCACCTGCTCCATTCTATGCAATTAATTACATTTTTTATTGTTTGTTATGGACACCCTCTGCCCGATTATAGATGCTAGCATCCCCTTTAATTAATTGGATTTAAATTAAATCAATCCCTCTAATTACACCAGTTAAATGGTTTACCAACAGTCACTCTGCACCAGAAAGACCTTATTAACTACAACCCACAGAGTTAAAGTTTGAAAAGAGCACCTAATACCCCACTTACCCTAACTCACACTTACCCAAACTCACAGCACTCTCTGCTGACTCGCACTCAGTGCTTGCTCGCACTAGCACTGGTCTTTTTATACTGTTTGTTTGTTTACAGCCAAATGAGTCACCCCTGCTGATTGGTTAGAGAACTGGTTTCCACTGCCTGCTGTGCCAATTTACTCCTACTGCAGTGTTACCTTGTTTTACTCTTCTTAAACCAACAGAATCCCAAATATTTAACTTTTCCCCTTTACTTAAACTGCTTAAGTAATCTTATCAAGAATGATTTAAAGAGAAATAACAATTAAAGAACTCTCACACTTACCCAAACTCACAGCACTCTCTGCTGAATCGCACTCCATCTCTCCTCATAGAAAAACCCTCTAATCCCAGGAATCAATCCAGTGAACCATTTTTGCACCTCCCCTCTAAGGTAAGTATATCCTTCCTTAGGCATGGAGACCAAAACTTTACACAATACTCTAGGTGTGGTCTCACCAAGGCCCTGTACAATTGCAACAAGACTTCCTTACTCTTGTACTTCAACCCCCTTGCATTAAAGGCCAACATACTATTTGCCTTCCTAATTGCTTGCTGTACCTGAATGTTAACTTTATGTGTTTCGTATACATGGACACTCAAAACCCTCTGAACACCAACCTTTAGTAGTTTCTCACCATTTAAAATATATTTTGTTTTTCTTTTCATCTTACCAAAGTGAATAACCTCACATTTCCCCAAACTATGGGCAGAATTCTTCTGGGGTTCAAGGGTGCGTTTGGTGGTGGGTCAGCTGGGAAAGTTTTTTTTTGAAGGCGGGTAGGGAACCCGCTGTCAACCCGCCTCCACACTAGCCTCCCAGATGTCGGGTCTGACATCGCAGAACAGACCCAACACCAAGCGGCGGGGGAGGCAATTTAGCTCATTAGCTGGATTGTTAAGAGGCAATTAAGTCTTATTTTAAGCTTACCTTTAGATTTTTAGAGTTCGCCAACGACTTCCCCGCTGCTCGGGGATCATTGTAGGGGGTGGCCTGTGGTGGTGGCGCGTGCGCCCAGTCAGTTATGCCCCTGACTGTTTATGAGCGGTTCGAATCGCTTCCACTCCCCTGGGTTCTAGACACCGGACTTAGGTATAAGGCGGCGATACAGAGTAGACTCGAGTAGGCAGGTAGTTGGATGTAAACAAAAACCAAGATTTTATTGAAAAGGATAAAAAAACTGATACAATCTTATGGAATGTTACGCGTGTATGCTTCTACAGGCAAAAATACAAACGAATAACTGTACTTATACAGGGAATGGGGAACACACGGCACATCGAGGGAAAACAACTATCTTAACAATCCCCTTATCCTTTTCTCACCCCCTATACCTAACTAGGTTAAGCTATGAGGGGTCAGAACTTCATGCTCACCATTCAAAAGGGTTTGTTGGACTCAAAACAGCTGTGGGGTTCGGGGTTCACTCTTGGTGCTCTCTGGAGCCTGCCATCGTCACATGGTCTCCGGGCGCTGCAAGGGCGTTGTCTAGGTTCGAGTACCCCAAAGTTAAAGGCCTAGAAATTCGGTTGTTTGCGCCAGCGGTTAGCGCCTAAAGAGACCGAGAATTGGGGCGTTACCCAATGTTGGGGCGGGCGCAATGAAGATAGCGACAACTTCCATATTGACTGTACATTTAACGCCTGCGCTAAGTGTTTGCGCACGCCCGCGAGCGCAAGCAGATCATGACGTCATTTCAGTGTGCAACGCCTTTTAGGGGCGCCTCAGCGGATATTGGGTGGCGCCCGGAGCCTTTACGCCTAGCGCGATTAGTGACAGTTCGAAGGAGCGTTAGCTGGCCCTTCTTGGAGTCGGGGGGCGCTATTTAAAGGGGACAGCTCTAGTATAGAAGCTTCAGCCACTTGGCCTGTTCATTGCGCTCGTTGATGGAGAGAGTTGGTGAGCTACTGTGGAGCAGAGTTTTTGGAATTTAGCATTAGAGTACTTGGGACCTTCAAACCTGTCCGGAGCAGTTGGAGCACTAGACCTAACAGCCTTTTAACCAACTGGCATCGGAATGGGAGCTGCTTTGGAGGGCGACCGCCTCATGGCCGAACACTATGAAGGGGCAGAGAGACGGCGGGAGAGAGGGCCGGGATTGGCCAGAAGGAGGAGGGGCAATGGAGGTCGGCCAATCCGAGGGTATGCTGCAAGGGTCTTTAGGCAGCAGGTGTCATACCTTGACATGTTGGAGGAGCAGTGTGTGCGAAGGCTCCGAATCGGGAGGGACGTTGTTACTGAGCTGTGCCACCTGCTTGCTGAGGATCTGCAACTGCGTCTACGGTGCAGGACCTCTCTGTCGGTGGCCGTTAAACTGGCTGTTGCCCTCAATTTTTATGACAACGGATCCTTTCAGTCAGCCATTGGGGACATTGCGAATATCTCTCAGGTTGCAGTCCACTGTTGCATCCGGCAAGTTACAGCTGCCCTTTATAGGCGAAGGCGTCAATTCATCACCTTCCCTCTGACCCTGGAGAGGCAGACAGAGCGCGCGCAGGGCTTCGCTGCTATTGCGGACTTCCCCATGGTGCAGGGGGCGATTGACTGTACACACGTGGCTTTGAGGGCGTCATTCCAGAATCCTGAGGACTTCCGCAGCCGCAAGGGGTTCCACTCCCTCAACGTGCAGCTGGTCTGTGACCACCGCCAAATCATCATGGCAGTCAACGCCCAATTCCCAGGGAGCAGCCATGATGCCTTTATCCTGCGGTAGACCTCAGTTTGTGACCTTTTTGAGGGGCCGGCTCGACCATGAGGCTGACTTATTGGGGACAAGGGCTATCCTCTCTGCCCATGGCTGATGACACCACTCCGTGTGTCCGCCAGCCCAGCAGAAGAGCTGTTCAACAGCAGCCATCAGGCGACCAGGAACATTGTAGAGCACACTATTGGTGTGCTCAAAAAGCGTTTCCGATGTCTTGACCATTCGGGGGGAGCCCTGCAGTACTCGCCGGAGCAAGTGGGTCACATCGTCGTCGTCTGCTGCATGCTCCACAACTTGGCAATTCGACTAACCCAGCCAATTCCAGCTGTCCCTCAATGACCAGCAGAGCAGGCGGTCGAGGAGGAGGAGGAGGAGGAGGAAGATGGAAGGGCTCCTGAAAGTGGAAGGGCCATCCATCAGAGGCTCATGAGGACTCGTTTTGAGGCCCCTCTGGCGGAATGATGAGTGTCTTTACTCCTGCGCACTTTGGATGTTTGAAAGCCTCTGAAGGCCAGCATCACTGTAATTAGTCACGTGCACCATAGCACATTAAAACTTCTCTTTATTGTCACAAAAGTCTTTCATTACAGCAAAACAACGTCATGTCAACAGAAACCATAACTAACAAAATAACAGTTAACTCTTCGGCAAAGCCGCAAAACTAAACAAACCATTTCCAACAATTACAACAGGTGAGGGTGTCCTTGAATTTGGCCAAGGAAACGTCTCAGCACCTCCCTCTACTGCTGGCCCCTTGATGGAGAACAACTTCTCTTTCGCTGACGGCCCCTTCCCTCCCTGCTGCTCCTATGTGATTGAACCCCAGTGGCGGGGTGAAGGCTGGGGGACGCCTGCTGACTGTGTGGAAGCGCAGAAGCCCCTGAGGGATGGCCTGGCCGACCTCTGGGCTTGGAGGGTGCGGACGCAGGATGCTTGATCTGAGCATGGCTGGAAGAAGTGTGCACTGCAGGTGGTGGCAGCTGCACTGCAGACGCACCAGCGCTGGCATGTGCAATGGTCACCTGCCGAGAGAGGACACCTGCACCATGGTTGGACGACACACTGGCTCTCTGAGGGGACCTGCTCGGCTCATCCGCCACAATCGCATGCGCCACTGATTCCTGGCCTTGTATGGGACTGGAAGGGCCCGGGGTGATCCTAGCTGATGCAGATAGGGTGGCTGCAGTGAGAGTTCGCGTTGCCTCAATCTGGGTGTGGACGAGGCCGGCAAGTGACTGCGTGGCAGCAGTGAGGACCTGTGAGCCAGGTGCCAGTGCTTCAGAGAAGCCCTGGACAGTTCTTTCCATTGCTTCGGACAAGGCCGGTGCCCACCGCTCCACTGCCTCGGACAAGCCCTGGACAGGCCTTTCCAGGGATTGTCCGAAGCCCTGGACAGTCCTCTCCATTGTTGCCCCAAAGTCCTCGAGAGTCCTCTCCATTGTTGGCCCGAAGCCCTGGACAGTCCTCTCCATTGCTGCCCCGAAGCCCTCGAGAGTCCTGTCCATTGTTGCCCCAAAGCCCTGGAGAGTCCTGTCCATTGTTGCCCCGAAGCCCTGGAGAGTCCTCTCCATTGCTGCCCCGAAGTCCAACACACTCTTTGCCAGTGTATCTATAGACTGAGGCATCCTCCCCACTGCAGCCATCAGCTCAGTGTGCCTGAGCCGGGCCTGGGTGCTCATTTCAGCCAGGCGACGCACCTCCTTTGCACTCTGTGCTGCAGTCATCACTACCTGCCTTGCCCTCCGGGGAGACGGTGGCCGAACTTGCCTACCCCCCTTGCGTTGCTGCAT
The DNA here is from genome assembly GCF_052327205.1 of Somniosus microcephalus. Lineage (NCBI taxonomy): Eukaryota > Metazoa > Chordata > Chondrichthyes > Squaliformes > Somniosidae > Somniosus > Somniosus microcephalus. Next base: position 193,655,256 of record NC_140993.1, read on the forward strand.
GCCACTTGTTCCGGCAACTGGCTGATCCTCAGAGCCACCCCCCTCCCCTCCAGGGAACTACTATCCCCAGTCTGTAGATGTGTATGCTCCCCTGAGATTGGAACGGATGGTCCGGCTTCCTCCTGATCCTCGCCTCCGGAGGCACTGGCACTGGCAGCTTCAGGGCGTTGAGCCCGAGTTGGTGATGCATCATCTGAAAGCAGGGAGGTGGAAGAGTGGCTTTAGCAAAAGGACAGGTTGGCGGAAAGGCATGCCAGATTGCGGCAAGGCTCTGACATGGCTGCACACTGAGGAAGCATGCTGGCGGGGGGACCAAGTGGAAGGAAACAGCTGAAAAAGGAGAGAGCCTTACCCTCGCTGTCGGAAATGGGGTCGGCAGCTGCAGTGGTAACAGGACCAGACAGAAGTCCTCCAAGAATCTGGTGCACTCTCTCCTCGAGATCCGTCAGAGTGACGACTTGTGGAGGCCCGCCACCGGTTCGAGTCTGGTCCTTTCGCCTTGCCGCCAGCTTGGACTGCAGGGGAAAGAAGGGGAAGTTCTGTAACATGATGCCTTGAGAGATCATCTCATGCCCCCCATGGTGCAAGAGCCCTTACATGAGGCCTTGAGAGATCATCACATGCCCCCATGGTGCAAGAGCCCTTACATGAGGCCTTGCGAGATCATTGCATGCCCCCCATGGTGCAAGAGCCCTTACATGAGGCCTTGAGAGATCATCTCATGCCCCCCATGGTGCAAGAGCTCTTACATGATGCCTTGAGAGATCATCTCATGCCCCCCATGGTGCAAGAGCCCTTACATGAGGCCTTGAGAGATCATCGCATGCCCCCCATGGTGCAAGAGCCCTTACATGAGGCCTTGAGAGATCATCGCATGCCCCCCATGGTGCAAGAGCCCTTACATGAGGCCTTGAGAGATCATCTCATGCCCCCCATGGTGCAAGAGCTCTTACATGATGCCTTGAGAGATCATCGCATGCCCCCCATGGTGCAAGAGCCCTTACATGAGGCCTTGAGAGATCATCTCATGCCCCCCATGGTGCAAGAGCTCTTACATGAGGCCTTGAGAGATCATCGCATGCCCCCCATGGTGCAAGGGCCCTTACATGTGGCCTTGAGTGAAATGTCCATGTGTGTGCCCAGAAAGGGCCATGGGTGCTTGCTGACAGATGGCCATTGGGGCATCATGGCAACAGGGTGCTCGAAGTCAGGTGCAGATGGAGGGAATCAGAAGTTTGCATAACCAACACTCACCCTAACGACCCGAGTGAGGTCGTTGAATTTCTTCCTGCACTGAACAGGGGTCCTGGTCGCCATGCTGCTGGAGTTGACCCTCAGAGAAACCTCCCTCCAAGATCACCGGTAAGCCTTTTGATTCGGCCTCTTGCCATTGTCAGGATACAGAACATCTCGACGGCGCTCAACTGCAGACACCAACTGGTCCAGAGCCTCAGTGCTGAAGCGCTCTGCTCTCTGTCTCACCTTCTCCATCCTGACCAAGTTTCTTGCGCCAGAGAAGGGCGAGCGCCGATTCTGAGGCCTACAGGGCGTTGAGTGTGGCAGCTCAGGCTGACTGACCCACCCATTTAAGAGCCGGCCGGCGCCTGGAAGTCTCGCGGTTTCCGGTAATTGAGATCACCTGCGCTGCGCCCGTCCGCGCTGATATTGGGTAGCGCCTGAACTTTTGCGCCTTAGGAGCCCCGTGCAACGTCTGAGTTCGCGCCTCAATCCACTTTGGGGGCGATGCAACCCAATATCTCGCCAGACAGTGATAAGTTCCGTCTGGCTATAAACTTTGCGCAGCGCCAGTTCTAACGCCTCAAGCGGGGCTATACCCAATTTCTAGGCCAAAGTCTCTGTTTGGGTACTTTACCTTGCAGGTATGATTCTTCGTCGCCAGCCGACAGTTTGAGTTGGTGTGCAGATATTCGAAGGTTGGCTGAGGCTGAAGGCCCGATAATTCGAAGCCTCCCCTCAGTTCGTCTCCTCAGTTGGTCTTCCTCAGGTGGCCTTCCCTCCGGTGGTCTTCCCTCCGGTGGTCTTCCCTCCTCCCCTCGTCGCATCCCACCTCGCCTGGCCTGAATTGTCCGTGTCCGCCCGATGCAGTGCCGGGGCTATTTTTCAGATGGAGTGGCAAAAGGCACGGGCAAAGGCCAGGGGGTAAGCGTGGGTTGGGGAAAGAGCGGCAGCCATGAGGGCGAGGGGCCGAAGAGCAGAGAGAGAAGAGAAGAGAGGAGCAGCACAGAAGAGAGCAATGGCTACCCGGGGGCCTTCAATTATACTCCTTTCGAAAACCCTTATCTGCGCGCCAAATCAGGTTAGTTCTTTGTCTTAATCTTTGCGGGCTATTTTAAATAACGGTAGCAATCCATACTAACTGGTTTTAGATGGCCGGTAATTGCATCTACCGGCCAGATAATTGACTTGTATTGCCATGAATGTTCCTTGATGGGCCTGCCCGCCCTCGATGGCTCTCTTAATCTGTTTCCGATTATATATGTAGACTGCTTGATGGCCTTAACTATAGGTCTAAACTGAATTTAGAGTTGTCTCCAATTCGGTCCAATACATAATTCAGAGTCCTGTCTGGTTTCAAAATACAAAGTCTCTCTTCACAGAAAACTGCAGCTTGGGTTTTGATCCACAAGCTGTCTGCGTTGCAGAGTCAATTTTAAAATCCCACAGGCTTTCTGCCACGAGGCACGGACGCCATCTTGGGTACCCTTTTTGATTTAAAATGTCCACGCAGGGTCCCATTTCTTAATAACAGCCTTCGGGGAAATGCAGAAATTTTGCAAATCTTACACTATGTCAAGTAAGGAGGTCGGGAGTTGTGTCAGCATGTGATGATTTCTAAACTTGAAAGCTGCAAATGTTTGATAAAAGCTCCCATTTCATAGCTCTTCACTTTTCAAGGTTGGAAGCTGTTACTTACTGCATTTGGAATATAGATTGAGCTTTATGCAGCTTGCAAGTGTTTGGAGAAAACTCTCTATCCAGTGTCACCTCCTTGGAACAACCTCTTTCACCATTGAGAGCTCGCTTCTGTCATCTCAACTTCACCTGTCATCTATTCCATCAGCATCGGTGCCCTTGAAAAAATCTCACCTTGGTCCTCAAAATCCCAACATGATCAGCCCCAACACCAGCAGCACCAGGCACACCAGCATCACCAACAACAACGCCAACCTTCTCCACAATCAGCTGATGCTGCACAGGACACAGGGCATCAGCACCTGACCACATTGTTGCCCAGGAGGCTAGGGATGGCATCACTATGGCCAGATTTACTTCACTTGACCTTGGCTACCACATGATGCGCCAGGTTGGCACCACCCCACACCAAAACCATAAAGCATCCCTACAATGTCTAAGCCATTTCTTTCACACTCATCATCATTGCGAGGGGTACTGTTATGTCTCACTTAGCCACTTCCAAAGGTACACACAAATCTGTCCAAGATCGCAAAGTGTTGAAAATAAAGATTTCAATATTTGACAGCACGTTAACAGAAACTTCACATTAACATTGGGTAAAACACCCAAGTGCCTACCCCTGTGTGTTGTTAGTTAGTATGATTGGACTAGGATCAGGATGAGTGTGAAGGATGGCTAATGAGATGGGGAAGTGATAATATAAATAGAGAGGGGTGGGTGGAGGTGCAAGGTAAGTTGGTGTGAGTAAGGATGTGCAGGAGTAGGGTAGGGATGGCAGAGTGATGGGGATGTGATGGGTGGCACAGCAGGATGAGGTTGAGTGTGATTTGCAGTAATGTTTCGTGATCTACTGAGATCATTGAAAGGTTTGCACCACTGCAGCCAGGTACTCCTGATGACATCTCTGCTTCTGTCCTCCTGTAAAATGTGCAACCAGGCTGCGTTGATCTCCTGGAGAGGTCTCTTCCGCCCATGGGAAGGGAAGAGGACCTCCCTGCGTGCTGTGACTCCCTCCATAAGCATATGGAGGGAGTTATGTGAGAGCCTGGGTGCAATCATATACCTCTGTGCAGTGCTTGTCAGTGTTTGCAGCAACTCAGTGCTGTAGAACACTGGTAGCACAAATGTCAAAATCAATTTGCACATGGTTCCTTTAAGGTAACCGGCTGATGACGCGTCATCAAATGACGTCATCAGATCTGCTTCCTTCAATTGGCCGGCAAACACGCTGGGCAGGCTTAACAAGCCCAATCAGCGTAAAATTCTTTTCACAGAGTGTGATGGACTCAGCAGCGCGGTCGCACCACGCCACCGAGCCAGACCACTTGGGACCCGCCTTGGTAGGCAAAATCGCAGCCTATTTTCCATCTGCCTCCTTCTTGCCCACTCACTTAGCCTGTCTATATCCCTTTGCAGACTGGTTGGCCGTGAAACTCGAAGGTTTAGCGCCGGCCGTTAAGGACGGTTCTGCTGAAAAAATGGCGGCCGACTTACTTCTGCCCGCTTCTGGCGTGGAACGTGGCAGCCATCATTTTGGACAGGTCGGGAGTGCTGCCGTTGCCTGTGCTTGATGCAGATCGTGACGTCAACGTCTAACAAGGAAAGGGAATATACATTAAATGGTAGGACACTGAGTAGTGTAGAGGAACAAAGGGACCTTGGAGTGCATGTCCACAGATCCCTGAAGGTAGCAGGCCAGGTAGATAAGGTGGTTAACAAGGCATATGGAATGCTTGGCTTTATTAGCCATGGCATAGAATACAAGAGCAGGAGGGTTATGCTTCAACTGTATAAAACACCTAGTTAGGCCTCATCTAGAGTACTGCGTGCAGTTCTGGTCACCACATTACAGGAGGGATGTGATTGCACTAGAGAATGTACAGAGGAGATTTACAAGGATGTTGCCAGGAGTAGAGAATCTTAGCTATGAGGAAAGACTGGATAGGCTGGGTCTGTTTTCTTTGGAATAGAGGAGGCCGAGGGGAGACCTTATTGAGGTGTATAAAATTATGAGGGGCATAGATAAAGTGGATAGAAAGGGCCTATTTCCCTTAGCAGAGGGTTCAAAAACCAGGGGGCACAGATTTAAAGTAATTGGTGGAAGGTTTAGAGGGGATTTGAGGGAAAATGTCTTCACCCAGAGGGTTGTGGGTGTCTGGAACTCACTTCCTGAAAGGGTGGTAGAGGCAAAAACCCTAACCACATTTAAAAAGAACTTGGATGTGCACTTGGGATGCTCTAACCTGCAGCGTTATTTACCAAGAGCTGGGAAGTGGGATTAGGCTGGATAGCTCTTTGTTGGCCAGCGCGGATATGGTGGGCCGAAATGACCTCCTTCCGTGTTGTAACTTTCTATGATTCTATGATTCTAATCAGTGTGCAACACCTGATTGACGCTCGATCGGTGATTTTTGATGTCGCTGCTCTTGATACCGCCCTCTCCAAACCACGCATGGAAGACCGTGCATGTAGCATTGCAACAGAGACGATGCCAGCGCTTTTTAAAGGGACACACACATATTTCAGGTAAGTTTAGATTTTTGTTTTTGTAGCTTTTTTAAAAAAAAGTTGTTAAATTGTGCAGGGAGTGCTGCTGGATGTTTGCAAGACTTTGGTTGTCCAAGAAAGGCCTCTGAGAGCAGCACATGCTCCTGGAGGCTCCAGTTGCAGTCCCCTTGATCTGCAGCATCACATGGAGATGGAGCAGAGGCAGCAAAGGGGCAAGCTGCTCGCAGGGGCGGAGGAAGTAGAAGAGGAGGAAGCAGAAGTGGAGGAAGCGGAAGGAAGGAGGCAACCCAGAGAGCCCCTTTCTGGCCAGGATATCTGGGACCGAATCATCTGCCTGCAGTACCAGTGAACACAACCCCAATTCCCCTTTCAACATTAGTCCCACACCTTACCTTCCCTCTATTATAACCTACCTCTTTGACCAAGCTTTTGGTGATCTGACCTAATTTCTCCTTATGTGGCTCGGTGTCAAATTTTTTTGTCTTATAACACTCCTGTGAAGCACCTTGGAACAATTTACTCCATTAAAGGTGCTATATAAATGCAAATTGTAGGAGTTTCGCAAAATTCCCCTGAAAACAAGAGAAACATTGGCCCACATCGTGGATGAAGATTTATGTGTTTTGAATTGCCTCTGGGTCAGATCAATGTTTTAAAGCATGCTCAGAACCACGAAAGACTGCTGAGCTGGGCTGAGCTGGACTACAATGGAATCGAGGAAATTCGTGGAAGTATTCACACACAACATCTTGATTAAAACTTGTGCTTTTGAGCCCGGTCAAACACAGAGGTTTACAGCTTGTAATGTGTTTGTGTGAAAGACCTGTCAATCAAACCAGGGAGGTCAGGAGTTGCCCACTTGACCCGAGGCCACAGAGACAGGTTGTTATGGCTGGCTATGTTCAGCAACCATTCACAGTCAGCTAAGCAGCTTGTAATGTGTTTGTGTGAAAGACCTGTCAATCAAACCAGGGAGGTCAGGAGTTGCCCACTTGACCTGAGGCCACAGAGACAGGTTGTTATGGCTGGCTATGATTCAGCAACCAATCACAGTCCTTTTTTTGTGTACTGGCCAGACAGAACGGCAGGAGCATGAAAGACCTGTCAATCAAACCAGGGAGGTCAGGAGTTGTCCACTTGACCCGAGGCCGATTATGGCTGGCTATGTTTAAACAAGCAATTCAGCAACCAATCACAGTCCTTTTGTTTGTGTACTGGAACTTTAGGCGGGAATTTTTCCAGACAGAGCGGCAGCAGCACACAGGTATAAAGATAGCTACTGATAAGCTATCTGCCCTCTTTTTACTTCGCTGGATCACAAGTGAGCGGGGTGTTCTGACTCCTCAACAAGACAACCTAGCAAGGAGTTTGGGGTGGTGATTTAAGGGAATTACTAAGATTGTTTAAATAACATTGTAGTCATTGTATCCCTCGTTTTTGCCGTCTGTACCCCCTTGTTATATACTTTTACTGCATTTACTGTGTTCGTGTGGTATAGTTTATATTTGATTATGGTTCTTTAGTTAATAAATTTTGACTTTGCTCATATCCAAACCAATTGTCCGCTTTAACATCATTAATTGTAAGTCCTCCAGTCAGAACTGAAAGGTGGGGTAGCGATTCAGAACCGCTGTTAAAATTGGTTTACAGTGCAGCAGGCAAAAAGGCTGCTGGCCAGGTATGTTACCATAAACCAAAGAATAGATGCCCCCCTACAAAATTGTTGTTGTTTTTGGTATTGACCATCACAGCGTCCTCTTCTCCACAAAACTGAAATAAAAGCCACCACAAAGCAAACTTTACAATCCAACTTTATCCATATAAGCAGCAAATATTACAGCAAAAAAATTAACTAATCACCCTTGTACATTCCCTTTCTTGCGTGTGCCTTTGCCTGTCCTACTGATGTTACACAGTGCTACCCCAGTGACTGCAGCATGGCTGGTGGAAGGCTGCTGACTTTCAGTGGGGGACACTGCAGATGAACTTGCAGGATGACCTCGAGGAGCTGGTGGCTGGGAGTGTAAAATCGAGTGACGGTGTTTCTTTTTCTTCTTCTTCACTTTCCTCTCGCTATTTTTGTTCAACCACTGACTGGGCAGGCTGGATTTCTTGGGTGTCTGAAATGATGAAGAGACAAGGGTAGGGTTGTGATGAGGGGAAGGGATAGAGTAAGAGGTGCATGTTTACACCATGTGCAGCTTATAAATCAGAAGAGATTGTGGGATGAGGGGGAAGTGAGATGTGAGAAGGAGGGTAAAGTATGAGGATAGTGGCATCTTGTATTGTTTCAACCCTGCCGTTGGCCAAGGGCTCAGCCATGCCTCCCTCAAGAATGGCCAGCACTGTCTCCTCCAAGGGGGTGAAGTGAAGCTTGGAATGTGAGGTGTTCCTCGTGTTTGGTAGAGATTATTGGCAGGTGAGTGTTGGGGGTGGGGTGGGTCGTGCATTGAGCAGTGTGTGAGGCTTGTGGTGCAGTTGGTAGGAGATAGCTTTTGAAGATGAATTTACTGACCTTGACCACTCATCTGAGGTCATGAAACATTTTTGGGCACTGAGGTCCTGGGGATGACACTGCTGGCAGGGACTACCTTGGCGATCTGGTCCCACATCTTTCTTTCTGGAAGGCCTCCTGGTCCCCTGTGGCTAGAGGACCTCTCTTCCAGTGTTGTCCCCCTGCACAATGATGGAGTGCTGCATGCGAGACCATGGATGCCCTTTCCTTGGCCTGTTGAGACATTTGTATTAGTGCTGAAGTACTTTTAGCATGTTTTATGCGCAGAAGGCAGTTCTGCTTTAAGAGCTGCAGACTGTCTAGTTCTGAAGGATTTTTAATTTTTTTTGCAGAAAGCTGCTCAACTTTCAGAGCTAGAGACTGCCTTGAAAGGGAGCAGGCTAGCCTTAAGTAAAACCAGCCTCGCTCCAGCGATGTGAACTTGGGCCCCCTGCTGATCGCACAGCCTGTCATCAGGGTATTAGTCACTTGGCTATGCACTACAATCATCTAAATTAGCAGTTAGCACCAAGTTGACATGTTGCCTATACTTTCTGAATGGATCGTGGTGCCCGCGCCTGTTTTCAGACCTTATCGACCTTCACCCCCTTTGTGCCCTCCTCACAGCTTACTTCCCCACCTAGCTTTGTATCATCAGCAACCTTGGATACATTACACTCAGTCCCTTCTAAGTCATTAATATAGATTGTAAATAGCTGAGGCCCCAACACTGATCCTTTTGGCACCCAACTCGTAATAGCCTGGCAACCTGAAAATGATCGGTTTATTCCTACTCTGTTTTCTGTCCATTAACCAATCCTCTATCCATGCTAATATATCACCTCCAACCCCATGAGCACTTATCTTGTGTAACAAACTTTCATGTGCCACCTTATTGAATGCCTTTTGAAAATCCAAATATACTACATTCACTGGTTTCCCCCTTATCTACCCTGCTAGTTACATACTCAAAAATCTCTACTAAATTTGCCAAACATAATTTCCTTTTCATCAAATCACATTGGCCCAGAAATTCGGGTCGGGGGCTTCCCGCGGGTGCAAGCCCCTGACCTGCACTTACCTAGCGTGCTGGCCGTTGAGCTGTGGGCCCACGTGGGATTCTGATCCTGGGCCTCTTCCAACTGCCGGCATGCAGTGCTTGCGTATCCCAGGGGCGCAGTTAGTTTGATGCGTCCCCTGGGATCACGTGGGCCATGGAGAGCCAATGGTAGCAGGGAATGCTTCATTCATAAGTTTGACAGGAAGAGCTGTCAAACCTATAAATACTATAAGCCCCAAAACATCACTAAAACCTCAAATATTTTTTTTTTTAAAACATCACATTTTTAAAATAAACTATAAATTACATGAAATAACTATTTTAAACAATAATTTAAATTTTTGAAAAAATTAATTACAGTTTCTAATGGGGCTAAAAATAAACTTACCTTTCTTTAAAGTATTTAAAAATAATAAACCTGTGGAAAAAATGTTTTAATTTTAATTAATTCACCACTTACCTTGTTAAAAGCAGGTCTTGCGCCTGCTTTTTAAAAGTGTAACTGCTGGAGACTTACCCTCCTGGAGAAAGCTGCAAAAAAAACATAAGTTCAATGCGCACGCGCTGCCTCTCCGGCGCATGCGTTCGACTTCTGAACCCCTTCTTTCAGGGGAACGGAAGTGCCGGTTTCCTGCGCATGCACAGTACATGCACGAAACCGGCACTTTCATTGGGCCTACGCGTGAGTACCCCGTGCGTACTCACGTGTTGGGACCCGAACTTCTGGACTCTGCCGAATTATATTTTGATTTTCTAAGTTCCCTGTTACCACTTCCTGAATAATGGATTCCTGCATTTTCCCAATGACTGATGTCAGGCAAACTGGCCTGTAATTCACTGTTTTCTCTCTCCCTCCTTATTTGAATAGCGGGGTTACATTTGCTACCTTCCATTCCACGGGGACTGTTCCAGAATCTAGGGAATTTTAGAAGATCATAACCAATGCATCCACTATCTCTGCAGCCACCTCTTATAGGACCCTAGTATTGTAGGCCATCAGGTGTAGAGGATTTGTTCACTTTTAGCCAAAGCATTTGTATTTAAGATTTTTTGTTATTTTTTTTGTGCTCTTTCTTTCATATCATGAAATTCCATTCATATTATCAGTCAGTAAACATAGAGAGAATTAATTAATAATTGTGCATTTTGAACAGGGAACAGCTCAGTTAAATTGCAAATTAATCCATTTTGAGGCTTTGTAAAGAAAATAGTACTGATTTTAGATTTAAAAAAAATCTTACTTTAAAATTGAAACAGAGCATAATTTCTAGGAAAGTAAATGAGCTTGATTACAGATTTAAAGACGGCAAATACTCGATTATTGTTCAGATCATCTTTAATGAGGCAGTACTCAGATATCAAAGGAGAACAAAGTAATCTTGAGCATTTGGTTTACCATTCTCAAGCAAAGATTTCTATTAAATTAATTCCTTTGAGAAAATCATTGTGTAATTAAAGTGATGCAGTAGGTTTATGTAAGAAGGTTTTGAATAAACAATTTAAGCTGCTAATGGAAATGCATACAATAATTGAAGGATATTAATACACCAGACTCTCTTGCTCTGGATAGCTCTGTGTAGATAGGGTATAGATCCTTTAATTTGTGATGTTTATTCAACCACATCCCTACTGAATTGCAAAATCTTTGCTAAAGTTTTAGAGACAAGACTATTGCTGAAAACGATTAAGAAGGACGACATTGAATTCCTTATAGGAAATCTGGCTTCTGATTGTTTCTACAGATTCATTAAGTTTTCTCCAAATATTTGGATTATTTAGCTGGCCGTCTGAATGCTGAAAAATTGGAGATTGGAAACATTTGAAGCATCCTCTGAGTTTGATTTCAAAGCAATTTTATTAAATGGATGAAACTATTGTAGCCCTCACCCAGGATTTCCATTAAAAACAAAAGATAATCATTTGAATGAATACATAATCCATTTGTTGTATATATTAGATGGCATAACATTGTATAGCCAGAGGTAACTGCAAGAAGGACAATAGTGAGACAAGCCAAGGTCATTTGCAGTTTCGTAAAATAAGTTTTCTTCAAGTGTAATATAATGGCCCAGATTTTGCAGGGCTGATGATAGCATACACACAGCATTCGGGAAGGTGCCGAACACCTCGAGTCTCTTCGCCGGGAGCAAGCAGAAGCCAAGCGCAGGCAGCGCAAGGAGCACACGTCAACCCAAGCACCCCACCCACCTGCTCCTTCAACCACCGTCTGCACCACCTGTGACAGAGACTGTATGTCCCGCATTGGACTCATCAGTCACCTGAGAACTCATTTTTAATGTGGAAGCAAGTCATCCTCGGTTCCGAGGGACTGCCTAAGAGAGAGAGAGACAAACAGCGTAGGCCATTGTAAGCCCTCAGAATAGCCCCGCAAATTCTGGGTGTCTGCATGCGCTGCGCATGTGTGAAAACCCGAAACTTGCGATCTGTCAAGGTTCGCCTTGACAAATTGTCCACAGGCGTCCCAAAAACACTTTTGCTGGTGCACAGTTTATTTGCCCATCCACTGCCCAGCAAATGCCACGAAACTCTAAGGGCCTACTTTTACCAGTAAATTAAAATTTTAAAAATGATTAAAACATGCAAAAACATTTAAAATTAGTTTATATAAATTTTGGCCCAGATTAAAATGTTTAAAATTATATTTTAAAAAAAATTAATTTTTATTTTAAATGCTTAATTAAAGGGTCTTTTAATTAATTTTGAACATGGGAATATTTATTTTTATTAAAGTTGTGTTAATTATTTATTTATTTGGTGATTTCTCATAAGACAAATTTGTTTTAACTTTTCTGAATGAAATCCCCATAAGCTTATGAGGAATCCCCCTTCCTAATTGGATGACCTGGCCCACGTGATCCCAGGGACGCTTCCGAACCGCCTGCGTCCCTGGGATCCATGGGCCTTTACGCAGGCATACCCGAAGACTCTGAAGCTTGGGAGCCAGCAGGTACTCTCGTATTTTTGGGGGTCTGAGGCATACTCTGGAGGTACGCTGCCGACCGCAAACTTCAGCTCAAAACATTTCATACTGTTTTTATTTACAGAAACCCTATCTAACTTATTCTTAAATGTTGACATAGTCGCTTCTTCAATCACTATCTCTGGAAGTGCATTCCACAGCTTCTGTAAAACAGTTTCACCTGCGCTCTATCCTAAACCCCTTACTTTAATCTTGCGTCTTCGTCCCCATGTTTCCGACTCCTCAATCACTAGATACTGTCTGTCTGTTTCTATCCACTCTGTCCCATCCCATCATAACTTTAAACATCCATGTCAAATGAGCCCTTAATGTCTTTCTGTTCTAGTTAGGCTGGTGGATTCTGCTCTTGAGGGAGGGAGTCATTCTGGCTAAAAGCAAACACTGAATTCAGACTTCCTTTGAAAACAGAAAGTCTGCTCGGGTAATTAGGTTTTGTTAAAGGGGAAGTTATGAGGACCTTCATTGAGGAGAAGAGGTTTGAAATACTGGAGGATACAGTAGTTAGAAGACACCTCAACACCAGTGATGTGGGGAAGTGTGACATGTTCTTTGTTTTGTGTTATTACTAGTTGAACTAAGTGGATCTGATCAAGATTGTTGCTCTGTATGTTCACTCACTATGAAATAAAGCAACTTAATCATTTGCATAAAGTGTTCACTTGGTCCACCTTCAATGAGATTGAAGAAATAGACATGCAAAAGACACTAATATCCATTTCAGGTCACAATGAGTATTGCTGTTATACTCCAGGTTATACTATCGTACAAGTAGATGTAGGGCAATGTCAGTCAACTCCTGTAAAAAGATACTCGGACGACTTATGGAAGAGACTGATTACAGAACCCATAGAAACATAGAAGATAGGAGCAGGAGTAGGCCATTCGGCCCTTTGAGCCTGCTCCGCCATTCAATGAGATCATGGCTGATCATCCAAATTCAGTACCCTGTCCCTGCCTTCTCCCCATATCCCTTGATCCCTTTAGCCTTAAGAAATATATCCAACTCTTTCTTGAATATATTTAATGAACTGGCCTCCACCGCCCTCTGTGGCAGAGAATTCCAAAGGTTTACCACTCTCTGGGTGAAGAAATTCCTCCTCATTTCAGTCCTAAATGGCTTACCCCTTATCCTTAGACTATGACCCCTGGTTCTGGACTGCCCGGCCATCAAAAACATCCTTCCTGCATCTAGTCTGTCCAGGCCTGACAATTTTATAGGTTTCGATGAGATCCCCTCTCATTCTTCTAAACTCCAGTGAGTATAAGCCCAATCGACACAATCTCTCCTCATACGTCATTCCTGCCATCCCAGGTATCAGCCTGGTGAATCTTCGCTGCACTCCTTCCATGGCAAGAACGTCCTTCCTCCGGTAAGGCGACCAAAACTGCACACAATACTCAAGGTGCGGTCTCACCAAGGCCCTGTACAACTGTAGCAAGACATCCTTGTTCCTGTACTCGAACCCTCTTGCTACGAAGGCCAACATACCATTTGCCTTCTTAACCGCCTGCTGCACCTGCATGCTTACCTTCAGCGACTGGTGCACAAGAACACCCAAGTCCCTTTGTACATCAACATTCAAATAATAATCTGCCTTCCTGTTTCTGCCACCAAAGTGGATAACCTCACATTTATCCACATTAAAGTGCATTTGCCATGTTTCTGCCCAATCACCCAACCTGTCCAAATCGTACTGGAGTTGCACGACATCCTCCTCACAGGATACCCTCCCACTCAGCTTTGTGTCGTCTGCAAATTTGGAGATATTACATCCAATTCCCTCGTCCAGATCATTAATATATATTGTGAACAGCTGGGGTCCTAGGACCGATCCTTGCGGTACCCCACTAGTCACTGCATGCCACTCGGAAAATGACCCGTTTATTCCAACTCTTTGCTTTCTGTCCGCCAACCAGTTCTCTATCCAAGTCAATATCTTGCCCCCAATCACATGTGCCTTAATTTTGCATGCTAATCTCTTATGTGGGACCTTATCGAAAGCCTTCTGAAAGTCCAAATACACCACATCCACTGGTTCTCCCTTACCTATTTTTACCAGTTACATCCTCAAAAAATTCCAGTAGATTAGTCAAGCATGATTTACTTTTTGTAAATCCATGTTGACTTTGTCCGATCCTGTGACTGCTTTCCAAGTGCTCTGCTATTACATCTTTTATAATGGACTCTAGCATTTTCCCCACTACCGATGTCAGGCTTACCGGTCTATAATTCCCCGCTTTTTCTCTACCAACTTTTTTGAATAGTGGGGCATCATTAGCTACCCTCCAATCCATGGGTACTGTTCCAGAGTCTATCGAGTTTTGAAAGATGACCAGCAATGCATCTACTATTTCTAGGGCCACTTCCTTAAGTACCCTGGGATGTAGATTATCAGGCCCTGGGGATTTATTGGCCTTCAGTCCCATCAATTTTCCTAACACCATTTCCCTACAAATACTGATTTCTTTCAGTTCCACCCTTTCACCAGACCCCTATGTTCCCCGGCATTTCTGGGAGGTTATTTGTGTCCTCCTTTGTGAAGACAGAACCAAAATATGTATTTAGTTGGTCAGCCATTTCTTTGTTCCCCATTATAAATTCCCTTGATTCTGACTGCAAGGGACCTACGCTTGACTTCACCAATCTTTTTCTCTTCACATATCTATAAAAGCTTTTACAGTCAGTTTTTATGTTGCCTGCAAGCTTACTCTCATATTCTATTTTCCCTTTCTTAATTAATCCCTTTGTCCTCCTTTGTTGAATCTTAAACTGCTCCCAATCCTCAGGATTATTGCTTTTTCTGGCCAATTTATATGCCCTCTCCTTGGATCTTATGCTATCCCTAATTTCCCTTGTTAGCCACGGTTGAGTCACCTTTTTTGTTTTACTTTTATGCCAAACTGAGATGAACAAATTCTGTAGCTCATCCATTCAGTCTTTGAATGTTTGCCATTGCCTATCCACTGTCAACCCTTTGAGTGCCATTCCCCAATCAATCCTACCCAACTCGCTCCTCAGACCATCGTAGTTTCCTTTATTTAAATTGAGGACTCTAGTCTCTGAGTCAACTACTTCATTCTCCATCTTAATGAAGAATTCGATCATATTATGATCGCTCCGACCCAAGGGGCCTTGTACAACAAGATTGCTAATTAATCCTTTCTTGTTACATAATACCCAGTCTAAGATGGCCTGATCTCTGGTTGGTTCCTCGACATATTGGTCCAGGAAACCATCCCGTAAACACTCCAGGAATTCCTCCTCCACAGTATTGTTACTAATTTGGTTGGCCCAATCTATATGTAGATTAAAGTCACCCATGATGACTGCTGCGCCCTTATTGCGCGCTTCTTTAATTTCCCTTTTAATGCCATCCCCAACCTCCACCTTACTCTTTGGAGGTCTATATACCACTCCCATTCCCAAAAAGGTACCTATGGCAGAATCAAATTTTTAACATTGGGCAAGGCTCCCTGCCAGTAATGCAAGCTCAAAAAATTATCCTCAAAGAGTTAACAGCAAACACTGCCAGGTAAGATATATTAAGATCCCAAATACAGTCCCCTCTAATCTGCACTGATAGAGCTCGATTTTGCCAGGCCCGAGGAGGCAGGATTGGAGGTGTGTGAGGTGGTAAAATTGCAAAAAATGGTGGGCAGGCCTGATCCTGCCTCCATCCCGCCTCCGAGCAATTTTCCCAAATGCGTGTTTTCTGACCTCATTTCCATCCCGCCTCCAAGAGGCGGGATAGGCCCTTAAGGCCCTTAACAACCAGTTAAGTGCCTCTATAATCCCATTTTGAGAGGCCTTTCTGATTTTAACAGTTTTCCCACATCCTCCACGTCTCCTCTGGAACACACCAGTGAATCCTAGCAGCCTCACAAGTGGACTGCTTACTAACAGCTGCAGCTCCACCATTAAAAAGGAGTTTTCAGCAATCATCATTTGCAGGTGGCAGAACTTTGTTGTTTCAGGTCTGGGGGAACTTTTAGCAGGCATACCCATTGTTGTGGAAGTTTGGAGCCTGACACCCATCTCCAGTGTGACCTCCTGGGAAACCCCTCTCGCCACCTTAACTGAGCACTTCCTCAACTGATGCATATACCAGAAGCATGGGAACCATTTATTTCCTTTCCTCCTGGACATCAGATTCAGACAAAGACCAGCCGTGGCAGCAGCAGAACCATGAACAACAGCACCACCAGCAGCAGCAACAAAAGGAGCACCAAGCTGCTGCTCACCCATCTGAAGCTGCACAGGCCAGAAGGCGCCAGCGCGAGACCACATTACTGCCCGGGATGCAAGGGACGCACTCATCTTGGCCAGATTTGCTTAGCCTGCACAATCAAACACCTTTGCCTCGCATCTTCTTATCAGACCATCGAAAATGTCAAGAACCTGCGGATTCCTATCACTCTGACCACCATACTGACAATTGCAAGTCACCCTAAGCCCTCAATGTGGAAGTCCCATTAGCGAAATGACACACGCCACAACTGCAACAGTTGCCATCAGAATTTTTTATGACAATAAGCAACTGATGGCTTTTCAAAATTAAACACAACATTACACCCAAGTGACTACCCTGTGACTACTTGTGCATTATCTTCCTCTTACGCATGCTCCTACATGGTGCTTCCCCTGTGGCTTCAGCAGATGTGGAGTCCCCTTGCTCACCTTCTTGCTGCTCCTGTCTCCACACCTTTGGCAGGCGATCTCTGGGGTTGCAAACCTGTGAGGGCTTGGCAACAGGCTGCTGCTCCTGCAGCTGTGCAGGGGTTGAGACCCTGATCTCAGTTGGGTGGGGACACTGCTGGGGCTCTGACCGAGGGCTCTGCAGTGGCATGGTCGTGTGAGCACTTGGAGAGAAGCCCCCGCTTCCTTGTTGTATGCCACCAACATCCCTCTCATGGGTCAGCCCCACTTCAGAGCTAGCAAGTGGCTGGACAGCACCTTGCTGCACTGCAGGGGAGCCATGAGGACCCATTTCTGCACTGGAAGTCCTACTCCAGAGGACTTGCATGGAGATCTGGTTTGTTTGCTCAATAGCTGACCATCGCTCCTCAAGAGATGTCAGTCTATTCTGAACAATTACCATGTTTTCCATACCCTGGCGACTAAGCTCCTCCATGGACGTAGCCAGCCTCTCCTCTACCGTAGCCATCCTCTCCTCTATGGTAGCCAGCCTTACCATGGAGGTAGACATCCATTCCAAGGAGGTTGCCATCCTTTCCGTGGTGAAGCATTCATGCACCAACGCCTCCACAAAGGCTCTGCTCATGTCAGCGATGGACTCCTCCATTCGCTCCACACTCACAGCAACCCTGGAGACAAAACCTGCCAGAGACTCCTGCACCTGTTCCTGGTGTTCCAGCACTGCTCTCCTTCTGGATGGACCTGGAGGAACAGGGTCGACATGCAGTGGCGCCGAGCTGGGAGCGTCCTCTCCACTGCGACGAGGACTCTCCACTGCTGTCCCTGTCTCCACCATTTGCTGATGCTCACTTGTGAGCTGTGATACACCAGGTGACAACTCTACTCTATGTCCCGAAGGTCCCAGCGAGGTGTGAGTGTCTGTGCTGGTGCAGGGTGTGCTTAATTCTGCTGATGGAGCACCCTCAAAGGTTGCAGCTTCCTCTGAGGAGTCTGGAAGCTCAGGCTCTTCCTCCTGGATAGTGGGGATGGGGGCTCTCGATGGTCTTGTGGGGGAGTAAAGGAAAGAGTTGGAGATGTGAGGTAAAGGTTGCAAGCACATTGAATTATGCAGATGATCATAAGTCAATCTGTTAGAGCATCAGAATCATTTTCAGTCACATGCAATGTCAATGAGAGAGATGCCAATCTATTCTGTCACCAGCTTGCTGTGATGTGCCCGCCTGTCCGTCCCCCACTTGGGAATCCTCCTTGATCCTGGCAATTTCTAGGGCCGCCTCCTCCAAGGTTGTGTGCTGGGCTACTGAGGGTGGCCCTCCTCCTTTCCTCGCTCTGTCCCTCTTATTGTGGGCTCTCTTTTCCTGCAATGAGGGACACAAGTGGAGTTTGAGTGAGAATGAAGGAGTATAGAGAATCCATAGCATAGATGCTTAGAAGGAGTCAAAGGGCCCTCCCTGTGTGTTGCACGTTGTTATTGCGCCACAGTGATAGGGAGTGTGAGGCCTGCATGGTAGAATAGTTAAGTGAATGTGACCATTAAGGGAATGTGTAAGGGTGCAGGGATGTCAGTGTCAAGTGGGATGTGGAGGAAGAGGTTGGCAAAGCAGAGTGCTGGTGAGGAGAGGCAATGGGGATGAGATTGAGGGTGATGAGAAAGTCATACTCACTTTTCCTGTGCGGAGAAGGTCATGAAACCTCTTCCTGCACTGCAGCCAGGTTCTGCTACCCTTAGAGATGGCATTGACCTCCTGGGCCACTTGCAGTCACACAGCTTTAGTCTGTTGTGGTGGTTTTTTTCTCCCTGAGGAAGGGAAGAGCACCTCCTTATTAGATCTTGCTTCCTGCACCAGAGCTTGGAGGGAGGGCTCATCAAAGCGAGGTGCACACTTTTGCTTGCTGGTGGATATGGTCGGTAAATGAAGTCCTTCATACAATGTCCAAAGTGTTTCCAGTCTCCAGAAGAATCAAGGCTGCTTGCAGGCCTTAAATCCAACAGCATTGATGACGTCACCGGCGGTAACTTTCTGCATGAAAAGACTCATTGGGCCAGTGGTTCCCACACACAGGAAATCAATTGCCCAATTAGGGGAAAATTGCACTTTTCCAACACATCACTTAGGAGTCGGGGTCCTGACATGATTTCCGTCTGACACGCCCCAGCCCGCCCACACTGACAAAATCCCGCCCATAGTGTTTGTTAATCCCAACTGCAGAAGTATACTCCTTATGGTTTCATTTCGCACACCAGCCATCTGTGTGAATTTGCAAATTTTGTGCCAAGTTAGTGCTTATTTGTCTGCAGCTTTGTACAATAGCCCGTACAAACTAGGAGCTGATTAAAGATTGTCAAAGTGTATTTTATTTGGGACACTTTAGTTATCAGAAGAAAGAGTCTGCATATCATTACTCTGTCCTTGAAGGCGACTGGGCAGTGCCACAGCTCAGCTACACTAGCCAATCTCTCGTTCATTGTAATTAATAGTTTTGGACTATATTGTATCTAGAAGCAAGATTAATGTTCTCTTTGCAAAGCAGAGCCAGAGTATCCCATCAATGTGTACATATAGGTCCTTATAGAACACAAATGTTCATTGATAAGTAGGCTAAGCTTACAACACTTCACTCAGCTTTTGTTCTCCACTTATTTCCCTGAAATAATTTTGTGTTGAAGCTTTATAACTTACCTGTTGTACTTAATTTGAAAATTGTGCCTTTGGCCATAATAAATTCAAAGATGAGGGTAACCCTGTTTAGATTTGTTTTCAAGTGTGCATTGAAAGAAGTGAAAACTCAAGGTGTCCATGCCTCTTGGGGATTGATTTTGATAATTTTCTTTGAGATTTTAGACACCAGCCACATGCTTTTTGAACAGATGCTTCTCAACAAGTTAAATAATGTGTTTTCCACAAGCTGCAGACACATTTTTGTTAGAAAGTAAATTTTGTTACTTGGAATATCATCAAATAGCATTTTTGTGTTCCTGTACCTGGACTCAAAGGACCCATTTTTCACCTATAGTTGAGCCAAGTATTTTTTGCCTCTACTGCAAAATATTTTTGAATATTTCTTTTAAAATTCTTGCAATAATTTTTGTGAAGAAAATTAAAAAAGCCTCCAGAGCCCAGTAAAATATTAATATTATTAGCCATTGAACATTACAGAATTGCATAAATTATTACATTTGAAAAAAATGTATAAGTCAAAATATTTGTCAATGGAATAATAACTAAACATCATGTTTCTTTTTAGTTGTTCCTCCAAATCCCTGAGTTGAATATGAATGGCATTTTGGTCATGCACTGCAAGCTTATTACCACTATTGTATTTTTTGTGTGCTGCATAGGATGGCAAAACAGAAACTTTCAGACAAATGTTAAACACATTGGCCCGGATTTTGTTCTAAGTGGTGAAGGAATGGTGTTTGCTGTTCACCAAGATGACAGGTGCCTGCATACTTGTTAGCAGAGATTTCTTCTAATCTGGCAACTTTTCCAGCGCGGCGCCCTCTACAGGGGATCTGTGCCGTGTGTGAACAGGTTAAGCAATAGCGATGTTCTTCAACCAATCAGGTTGAAGAACCCTCACTGAGCCACGTAGGAGAAGGAGCTGTACCAATGGGATGTGCTGCACCTGAACCATAATGGGACCAGTGTCCTAGCGGAAAGGGTAAATAGGGAGGTGGCAAAGGCTTTAAACTAGTAAGAAGGGGGGGAGGGATCGACAAGAAATGAAACAAGTCTAAATATAAATGAAACTGGAAAGGAGAGAATAGGACAGACTAACCTAACGGAGGACATTTATAGCCAGGGAATAAATTGAGTTATAGAACAGGAGTGTAAAAAGATGGTTAAAAATAAAGTGAGAAGAACTGCTATATAAAAAGGAGTTAAACTGACTGTACAGCAATGCACACAGTGTCCATAATAAAACAGTGGAACTGGAGGCAATAATATGGTGCGAGGAATCAGATATAGTAGCAATTACTGAGACATGGCTACAGAAAAATCAGGACTGAAATTGCAGGGTATAACATATTTAGAAAAGTTAGAGAGCAAAAAAGGGGAGGTGGAGTCGCTATATTTATTAGAGATAACATAATGGCAGTAGAAAAAAGTGACAGCCATCAGTAAGACAGAAATAAAATCCATATGGATAGAGAGAAAAGATAAGAAAGGACCAATCACACTAATAGGGTAACTCCAAAGATCACCTAATAGTGGGAGATGGAGGAAGCAATTTGCAAAAAATTAGGGAAATGAGTAAAAAACATTGAAGAATAAACATGGGGGATTTCAACTACCCCAAAATTAATTGGCCAGAAGAGGTAGGTAAAGGGGATAAGGGAATGGAGTTCCTACAATGTGTACAGGATTCCTTTCTAACCTAGTATGTAAGAAGCCCAACAAGGGAAGACTTGCTACTGGATCTGGTAATGGGGAAACAACCAAAGCAGATGACTGAAGTAAAAGTAGAGGAACATCTAGGCAATCGTGACCATAATATAATACGCTTTTAGATAATAATTGAAAAGGACATAAGCATGACAAAGACCAGGGTAATAGATTGGAGAAAAGCTGATTTTGAGGGGCTGAGAATAGAACTTGGGAAAATAAAATGTACAACAATATTGGCAAACAATAATGTAGAACAGCAATGGGAAACATTTAAAACAGTTGTACGAAAGACTGGTATTTAGAGACCATATAGTAGATGGGAATCATATATGTTTAAATTCAAGTGTAGCCATTGACCAATTAATCTTACCCACAATTCCCTGTGGGCATGGAAATATCGAGGCTTGTTCAAAATGCAGCCGTGAGGACAGTTTTGACTAAGCTCAGATAACAAACAGCCACAGGCTGCGAGTGAAAGTCCAATTGTTAAATAACATATTACTGTATAATGCTAAGTAGGAATTAGAGTTCGCTTAACAAAACTAAATGCAAAGATATTTAAAAGATTATTAGTGGCCCAGAAATTCAGGTCGGGGGCTTCCCACGGGTGCAAGCCCCGACCTACACTTACCTAGCGTGCCGGCAGTTGACCTCTTGGCCTGCGTGGAATTCCTCTCTGAGGGCTGTCCCAGAGGCCGGCGCGCTATGCTGGCGTGTCCCAGGGGTGTAGTTAGTGCGAAGCGTCCCCTGGGATCACGTGAGCAACAGGCAGCCAATCGGAGCAGGGAATGCTCCGTTCATAAGTCTTGACAGATAGACCTGTCAAAACGTATAAATGCTGAGGCTGTAAAACTGTACTTTACCTTCAAATAAATTTTTAAAAAACATCACACTTTGTAAATAACTATAAATGACATTAAATAACTATTTTAAACAAAAATTAAAATTTTTGAAAAAAATAATTTTATAAAAAAACGGGGCTAAAAATAAACTTACCTTGCTTTAAAGTATTTAAAAGTAAAAAACCTGTGGAAAAAATGTATTAATTTTAAATAATTGACCACTTACCCTTGAAAATGAAGTCCTTACGACTGCTTTTTACATTTCTAAAATGTACAGACTTACCCGCACGTTAAAACCTGAAAAAAAAAGGAAGTTCAACGCGCACGCGCAGACTCCCGCGCGCACGCGTTCGACCTCGGAAGTGCCGGTTTCCCGCGCATGCGTAGTGCATGCAAGATCCCGGCACTTCCATCGGGTCCACGCGTGAGTACTCCGTCCGTACTCACGCGTTGGGACCCGAATTTCTGGGCCAATTAGTATAAGGACATAAAATGAGAGCGATCATGGGAGTTAAGGTATCCGTCTGGTAGATTAAAGTGAGATAGTCTGGATACCTCAAGCCTAGTGAGACAGCGCTGACATGGGCCCCTTGGTATAGAAAGGTCTTGTACTTTTTGTACCAGGAAAGCTAGAAATGAGAGATAAGGTAAATTCCAATGAGGTGAAGAACTATAAAATAAGTTAACACTGAACATGGTAAAGTTGTCGGAAAAATACTGGAAAAGCAGGATGCTACCCTTAGTTTGAGTGACAATGGTATTTTGACCATTAAAACCAATTAAAGAAGGTGATTTTGTTAAAGACTATATATGGACACTGGTCAAACAAACTTTTGATAAGAAAAGGGTTAAAAACTCGATACTCAAAGAACAATTTTACACAGACTTACCGCGAGAACAAAGGAACAGACTGAAGATGACGTCATCTGTGTCCGAGAGGTTCCAGCGACCAAGGGCTGTGAACTACTTGTTAAACTATCGCCTGTTGTTAAGTATATTATACTGTAAGCTTAATAAATCTTGATCTATTGCTCAAACATATTGGCTGCTGTCTATTGGTGTCTTGTCCAAGAACGCTGAGAAATCATTAAGATCTTACACAGTTTTCAACAGTGTCCAGAAAAAATATATTCCGCTGAAAAAACAGAAAAAAACGAAACACTAATGAGACACTATGGATGAATAAAGAAATAAGGGAAAATTTGAGGGTAAGGAAAGAGACATATGCTAAGTACATGGACAGCAGGGGAGAGCATGATGAGGGAGAATACAATGTGATTAGGAGAGAAGTCAAAAAAACAATTAGGAAGGAAAAGAGGAACTATGAAATTAAATTATCAAGGAACGTAAAACAAAATAGTAAAATATTCTCATGCAAATAAATAAAAAAAGGAAAGTCAGGATGGGAATAGGGCCACTAAGTCAAAATCACAGGCAGCAATAGCGACATGGCAGTAATATTAAATAATTATTTTGCTTCAGTATTTAACAAGGTGACAAATCAGATGGACATGACACCGGACAATGAGATTAGAAATGATATAACCGCATTTAAAATAAAAAGAGGAGAAATATTAAATAAACTAATTAAACTCAAACTATGTGCCCATACCCATTCAAAGTGATGCAGACAGCACGCAAAGTTAATGCTGCCTGCTTACTATAATGGTTTCAGCTCTGATCTCGGTGCTAAATGCAGTGCTGATTTCCTTAGCACTGAACAGGGGGGCCAATATTGGGTGCAGTCTACTGGCAAATAAGATCTGGCCTAGGCTTTGTGCACTACTTAAAGGGGAGATGCTTTGTTGCATAAGCACCTCATTGTCATTGTGGCGAGCCATGGCTGAACAGTCAAGAAAAGGGGCAAGGAGATTTTCAGATGCGGCACTGGAGGCCTTGATCCTGGGGGTTCAAAGGCACTGTCAGCTCCTCTACCCGCAGGAGGGCAGGAGGTCTTCAAGGCAGAGCAGCAGAAGGCTGTGGGAGAAGATCACTGAACCCGTCAGTGCAATGAGTGTTGCCCCCAGGACCTGGATCTAGTGCCGCAAAAAGTTTAATGTCCTCACATGAGTGGTCAAGGTGAGTGAATGCATCATCAAATGCCTTATTTGCACCACAAGCCTCACACACTGCTCAATGCACCACACCCCATCACTCACCTACCAACAATCTTTAGCAATCACAAATCATACCCCACAATCATAGTTTCATTTCACCCTCACACACTTATCACTATTGCAAGACTCACACCCACATCTCACACCTTGAACACACTGCCAGCTATTCAACCATGGCAGGCACATCACCCTAACACATTGCACCATACTCACTGACACACTTCCCTTTCTCTTGCAGGGAAAGTCACTCATAACCGCTGGGAGCAGCAGCAGACGGGTGCAGGGGAAGCCCATCTGCACAACCTGACGGAGCTGGAGGAAGCCATGCTGGAGACCATTGCAGGGGCAGCCAGAGTGTCCGTGGTGAGCGGGGAACTTGAAAGCATTACTGATGATGATGATGATGCCCATACCTAATCGTTCTTTTCACATCCCACTTCCCCCTCATCCCACAATCTCTGCTCACTTACAAGCTGCTGCTGGTGTATGCATGGATATCTTGCTTTCCCCCCTCCCCTCACCAAAGCCCGGCCCTTGTGCATTTCTCCTTTCAGATAACCATGACGAATGTTCCCCCTAATTTTTTTAGGTTGTGCGACCCCTTTAACGGGCTGAGTGACCCATTCAAAGTTTCATACATGCGCAAAATTTCCCATTGGAAAAGCTGGTCGCGGCCTACCCGGGATTGGCAGACAATTGAGAGGCCACGTGACCACGCAGCTTAAAGGGAATGTTGCCCATGACTGGGAGCAAGTGTGCTGACCAGAACCAAGGTCTTCTCCACTTGCAGCACCACTCCCTGTCACCTCACCAACTTTAAACAACTCTAGAAAGCTCCAAACACTTCCACAAACTTACACAGAGCCAGTTGAAATCAATCAGCGACTAACCTTAGAGTGATTGCTGATCCCTTTCAATATCACTGGTGGGGAGGTCCTTGCTGCTACTGAACACTTGTTCAGCTGTGCGAGATTTTTGTCTGTTCTGAATTTTTAACTTTTTTTATAGGAGGCAGCAGCAACGGACGGGTGGTGGGTGGCCTCAGCTGCAACCCCTCAGCGATCTTGAGGCGCGCGTCCACAGGATTGTGGCAAGCCAAGTGATCGGTCCCGTCACCCCTGGAGAGGCCGACCCCGTTCGGGACAGCAATGGTAAGGTCATCAGCTTTCTCTCCTCTCTCATTCCACTTGTCCCTCACAACAGATTGCTCCAGCAGATTGCTCCGGATGCTGATGTGCTGCCTCGTGGGAGTACCAGTGTGTCGGTCGAGCAGGCAGTTGCTGTCCTCTCTCAAGGTGACCACATTCCTGCTGCCACCACTGTCACTTCCCCATTACACTTGCCACCACCTGTAGCCCAGAATGCTGTCGCCCATGCAGAGTTGGTGCGGTCTGCAGCCGGGCCCTCCAGGCCCAGAGTTGGTTGAGGGCGTCCTTCAAGTGCACCTGTATTCTCAGGATCTGACATTCAGCAGCCTTCCACCAGCCTTGCTGCAGCCACTGCGCTCCATTACGGAGGAACAGTAGGGTGGGAAGGGGGGAAGTGCGCAAGAGAAGGAGATCACCCTGGAAGGGCAAAAAGTAGAAGGTGTGATGAAAACCTGGTCAATTTTTTGCTAAAGGCTGAGGTTCGTGTTCAAACTTTGGTTTAGTGTTTTGGACATTATCTCCAGGTTGTGAGAACCAGTCATATTAATGAATGATTTTTTGTATTTGTTTCTATTAGTTTGTCATGAAGAAATGACACACACAGAGTTTGTAAAATAAAAAAGGTTTTGTATTCAAAATGTACAGGTTTGGCCTTTGGAATCATTGTTGCCTTGGCCGGCTTAGGGGTTACGAGTTGGTTTCATTCATGTTGTTCTCCATGGCAGAAGCCATTTCCTCAGTAGAGGCCTAGAAGCAGCTTGTTATCAGCCGTTGATGGAAGGCCCTTGAAGTTTCAACATTGTGGGCCTCCCTCCCGCCTTGGTGCTGCTGATGATCATCCTCCTCCTCTTCCTCCTCCTCCTCTTCCTCCTCCTCCTCAGATGGTGCTCCAAGGCCTGGTGGCATTGGCTGTGTCCTGAGGATTGCCAGGTTATGCAGCATGCAGCACACAACTATGACAAGGGAGACTTGCTCAGGCAAGTACTGCAGCGCTCCTCCTGAGTGGTCCAGACAGCGGAACTGTTGCTTGAGCAAGCCAATCATCTGCTCAATGATGTTCCTAGTTGCAAGATGGCTCTCACTGTACCGCAGCTCAGCAGGGGTGTTGGGGTTATGGAGCGGTGTCATCAGCCAGGTGCACAGTGGATAACCCTTGTCCCCGAGGAGCCAACCACTTGGCTGATGCGGTGCCAGGAAAAGTTCTGACACAGCATTCTGGCACAGGATGAAAGCATCGTGGCTGCTGCCAGGATATCGGGCATTGACTGCAAGTATCAGCTGTCTGTGGTCACAGACCAACTGGACTTTTAAGGAGTGGAACCCTTTGCGGTTTCCGAAATCCTCTGCATTCTCGTGCGGTGCCCGCAATGCCACATGCGTGCAGTCAATGGCGCCCTGCACCTTGGGGAAGCCCGCTATCCTCGCAAAGCCCAATGCGCGTTCATGCTGTTTGGCCCAGGTCATCAGGAAAGAGATGTACTGGCATCTCCTTTTATAGAGGACATTTGTGACTTGACGGATACAGCAATGGACCGCAAACTGGGAGATATTGGCGATGCCCCCAGTAGTTGCTTGAAAGGAGCCGGTGGCATAAAAGTTCAGAGCCACTGTCACCTTCACTGCCACCGACAGAGATGTCCTGTTCCTCAGTAGAGGCTGCAGATCTGGCTGCAGCAGGTGGCAGAGCTCAGTGACCACCTCCTTGCTGAAGCGCCGCCTGCGCAAACACTGCTCCTCAGACAAATTAAAGTAGGAGAATTGTTGCCGAAATACCCTGGGAGGGTAAGGTCTCCTGTACAGAGGCCTGTTGGCCCTCCTCCGTCTGACCATGATTGCCACTCTCTCTCTACGTCTCTATTGCCTCCGATTCTGCAGGTGCAGGATGACGCCCCGAATCAGTGCAGCCCCCATATTCTCTTGGTAATCGAAGTAATGAAGGTAAAATCCAAAAGTACCTGCAAAAGTGATGTTCAGTAGCCAAAACTACTTCACACAGCGTTGACTCTATGCAGAAGTCTCTCCTTCTCTCTGTCAGAATCTCTCTCTCTGTCAGAACAAGTGGTGCAAAAATGTCAACCAGAGAAAAAGCCAGGAAGAGGCCGCCTTTTAATAGTGCCCCCCCCAGCCCTACAGCGACTGGGAAATGTTCCAGTCTACCTGTCGTTGCTTGCACCATGCAGAAAGGAGGGGGGCGCCACTCAATATCCAGTCCAGGGCACCACAAGGGTGTTGCACGCTCGACTGAAGTCAAGATCTGCGTGCGCAGGAGATCGGGGTGGTATTGTTCAGCGCCGCCGCAAAATGTCTGGTCAATTTCGCGAGCGGCGCAGACATCGTCGTGCCCGGACGCTAGTTGCTTTGCGCCCCATTAGCGCCCTCTTAATGCACTAACGGGAGGCGCAAATCAACCGAATCTTTCCCCCAAAGTGCCAGGGCCTGACGGGGATGGAATACATTCCAGGATCCTGAGAGAGACGAGGGAAAAATTACTGAGGCCCTATAAATTATATTTCAGGGCTCTATTGAGTGTGTGAATTGTGCCGAAGAAGCAGAGAGTGATCATTCAAGTATCTGTTTTTAAATCGGGAATCAGAGCTAATCCAGGTAAATACAGGTAGTTAGTTTAACATCCGTGGAAGGGAACATTTTCAAGTCCTTAATTAAGAATGGATACCATGTATCTGAATAAAAAGAAAATAAAAGTAGCTAACACAAGTTTCTAAAGGGATGCTTATGCTTGACAAACCTCACAGAATTATTTGAGAAGGTTTCAGACATGGTAGGTGAGGAAACTCAGCAGACGTAATGTACATGGACTTTAGGAAAGCCTGTGACAAGGTATCACAAGGAAGATTACTTGAGAAGATTAAGGAGTATGGAATTAGGAGGAGGATAGAAAACTGGATTCAAAATTGGCTAGATTCACCAGAATGATACCAGGGCTTAGAGGGTTAAATTATGAGGATATGAGAGGGAGGGACTGAAAGAAATCAGTATTTGTAGGGAAATGGTGTTAGGGAAATTGACGGGATTAAAGGCCGATAAATTCCCAGGGCCTGATAATCTACATCCTAGGGTACTTAAGGAAGTGGCCCTAGAAATAGTAGATGCATTGCTGGTCATCTTCCAAAATTCGATAGACTCTGGAACAGTTCCCATGGATTGGAGGGTAGCTAATGTTACCCCACTATTCAGAAAAGGTGGTAGAGAGAAAACGGGGAATTATAGACCGGTAAGCCTGACATCGGTAGTAGGGAAAATGCTAGAATCCATTATAAAAGAGTAATAGCAGAACACTTGGAAAACAGTGTCAGGATCAGACAAAGTCAACATGGATTTACAAAAGGTAAATCGTGCTTGACTAATCTACTGGAATTTTTTGAGGATGCAACTGGTAGAATAGATAAGGGAGTACCAGTGGATGTGGTGTATTTGGACTTTCAGAAGGCTTTCAATAAGGTCCCGCATAAGAGATTAGCATGTAAAGTTAAAGCACATGGGATTGGGGGCAAGGTACTGACTTGGATAAGGAACTGGTTGGCAGACAGGAAGCAAAGAGTTGGAATAAACGGCTCTTTTTCCGAGTGGCAGGCAGTGACTAGTGGGGTACCGCAGGGATCGGTCCTAGGACCCTGGCTATTCACAATATATATTAATGATCTAGACGAGGGAACTAGATGTAATATCTCCAAGTTTGCAGACGACACAAAGCTGGGTGGGCGTGTGTGCTGTGAGGAGGATGCCGAGAAACTCCAGTGTGATTTGCACAGGTTGGGTGATTGGGCAGAAACATGGCAGATTGTAAGATCCGCAAAATTGAACATTGTATTATAAGAGTCTATTGTTTTAAAGACTGTTTTAAAAGAAGCCCAGGAAAAAGGGGCATATTAAATGGCCGCCAGACCCCGTGACTAGCTCTTTGGACACTTTAAAATGGTTCCTGCAGTCCCCAGACAGCCTTTGTGGATTCAACCCACAGTAAGTTCTGGAAGCCGTTTCTGAGAAAACGAAACCAGACACAAACACATACATATGGATTGGATGCAGATCCAGTCAGATCGGCCTGCAGATAAAGGCCATCTAAATGTTTACCCAGACAAAGGGAAACAGTTTTATATTCATAAGGGGAGCATCAAAGACCCATTAAAGACATCAAGAAGACATTCAAAACAATACAAGGTCATTCCAGACCAGAGACGACCATCACCGGCCATCCCGAAAGCAGTTTAAATATAATAACTACCCTGTTGTGATACAAGCCTGCCAAAAATTAAACAAAGACTAACCTTGATTTGGCAGGAGAAAAAGGCTTCTCTTGAGAAGTGTATTTGGAGTCCCGGGGTAGCCATCGTTAGCTATCAGGAGGCTCATCATCCTCCTTCGCAGATCACCAGCTCGGAAGGATTGCAGAAGAAGAAAATGAGGCAGCCATCAAGAAGGTGATTCGAGTCTGCGTCCCGCCCTGGGGTAACCATCGGGAGATCGTTGACAAACCCCGGGCCGCTGACGAGACAAAAGGGCAGCAGCCCTACAGAGGAAACCCATATGAAAATGGTAACCAGCTAGAGACCTCTCCAACCGTGGTCAAACAGATGGTTTCCGTCCCCGCCAACGTCCAGGCCTGCCAGTGTCCAGCCTGCCCGTGACCTTCACCTCGAGAGAGAGAGAGAGAGAGAAGTGTAGCGCAGCTCGCTGTGGCTCCACTGACCACGCGGAAACAGGACGCCTGAGGGGATCAAAACGCAGGCTTGTTTCAAAACTCTATATTTTTCCAACTGGATTGGTGAGCATGTTTCTGGCCCTTCATGATCGGATCTAGATAGGTTTAAGGGGGTGGGCATTTTGGGTATAATTAACATGAGTTGTTGTCCCTCGATGTTCCATGTGTTTCCCCATTTCATGATGACGTTTGTAAAGTATAACATGCCTGTATCTATTTTAGTTAGTACTGTATTTTGATTTGTTTTTCCCTCCCATGTACCCTCTTATTTGCTTGCATTTGATTTGTTTTTCCTTATGCAATAAAATTTTATTTTGTTTCATTAAACTTGGTATATAAGAGTATTCTCTGCATTGTAGTTCCTGCATCTAAGTCCAGTGTCTAGAGCCTAAGGGGTGAGTGGGTCGAACCACTCAAGGTTTTACTGTGCAAGAGGGAGAGAGAGGCCTCTAGAGAGAGAAACCTCTGCGATCCAAAGAGGAGAATCCCTTACACAGATGCAGTAAAATGTGGAAAAATGTGAGGCTATCCACTTTGGTGGCAAAAAACAGGAATGCAGATTATTATCTGAACAGCAATAGATTGGGAGAAGGGGAAGTGCAACGAGACCTGGGTGTCCTTGTGCACCAGTCGCTGAAGGTAAACATGCAGGTGCAGCAGACGGTTAAGAAGGCAAGTGGTATGTTGGCATTCATAGCGAGAGGGTTTGAGTACAAGAACAAGGATGTCTTGCTGCAGTTGTACAGGGCCTTGGTGAGACCACACCTTGAGTATTGTGTGCAGTTTTGGTCGCCTTATCTGAGGAAGGATGTTCTTGCCATGGAGGGAGTGCAGCGAAGATTCACCAGACTGATATCTGGGATGGCAGGAATGACGTATGAGGAGAGATTGGGTCAATTGGGCTTATACTCGCTGGAGTTTAGAAGAATTAGAGGGGACCTCATTGAAACCTATAAAATTCTAACAGGACTGGACAGACTGGATGCAGGAAGGATGTTCCCAATGGCCGGGGAGTCCAGAACCAGGGGTCACAGTCTAAGGATAAGGGGTAAGCCATTTAGGACTGAGATGAGGAGGAATTTCTTCACCCAGAGAGTGGTGAACCTGTGGAATTCTCTACCACAGAAGGCAGTGGAGGCCAATTCATTAAATATATTCAAGAAGGAGTTGGATATATTTCTTAAGGTTAAGGGGATCAAGAGAAGGCAGGGACAAGGTACTTAATTTGGATGATCAACCAAATTGAATGGTGGAGCAGGCTCGAGGGGCTGAATGGCCTACTCCTGCTCCTATCTTCTATGTTTCTGTATGTTGCATGAACTTGGCTTGTATTCCCTAAGTTTAGAAGGTTGAGGAGTGATCTAACTGAGATACATACAATGATACAGGAAGTCAGTATGTTAGTTACAGAAAAAACTATGGAGCCTAAATTCCTTAGCGCTAAAAACCGAAAGCCATCGATAAGGAACACGAGGATAGGTATCAGAAGACACAAGTTATACCCTGTGACCAAAGGTGAAGCATGTAGGAAAAAAACATTAGTGTCACTTATGTAGGAAAAGAAACTGGTTGTACTTTATATGAACTTTGTCCAGAGAGTTGAATTCAAATGGGGCAGTGTAAGATAACAGCCCCAGCACATCGCTGCAGGAGTTCCTTAGGGCAGTGCCCTAGGCCCAACCATCTTCAGCTGCTTCATCAATGACCTTCCCTCTAACGTAAGGTCAGAAATGGGAATGTTTGCTGATGATTGCACAGTGTTCAGTGTCATTCACAACTCCTCAGATAATGAAGCTGTCCATGCCCGGATGCAACAAGACCTGGACGATGTTCAGGCATGGGCTGATAAGTGTCAGGTAACATTTGCACCACAGAAGTGCCAGGCAATGACTATCTCCAACAAGCAAGAGTCTAACCACCACCCCTTGACATTCAATGGCATTACCATCGCCGAATCCCCCACCATCAACATCCTGGGGGTCACCATTGACCAGAAACTTAACTGGACCAGCCACATAAATACTGTGGCAACAAGAGTAGCTCAGAGACTAGGTATTTTGCAGCGAGTGCCTCACTTCCTGACTCCCCAAAGTCTTTCCAGCATCTACAAGGCACAAGTAAGGAGTGTGATGGAATACTCTCCACTTGCCTGGATGAGTGCAGCTCCAACAACACTCAAGAAGCTCATCACCATCCAGGACAAAGCAGCCCACTTGATTGGCACCCCATCTACCACCTTAAACATTCACTCCCTCCACCAGCAGCGTACCGTGGCTGCAGTGTGTACCATCTACAAGATGCACTGCAGCAACTTGCCAAGGCTTCTTTGGCAGCACCTCCCAAACCCGCGACCTCTTCCACCTAGAAGGACAAGGGCAGCAGGCGCATGGGAACAACAGCACCTCCAATTTCTCCTCCAATTCACACATCATCTTGACTTAGAAGTATATTTCTGATCCTTCGTCGTTGCTGGGTCAAAATCCTGGAACTCCCTCCCTAACAGCACTGTGGGAGTACCTTCACCACACGGACTGCAGTGGTTCAAGAAGGCAGCTCACCATCACCTCCTCAAGGGCAATTAGGGATGGGCAATAAAAGCTGGCATTGCCAGCCATGCACACATCCCATAAACGAATAAAAAAAATTAAAGAATGGGCATCTATAGTAGCTAAGAGCAGAGGATAACGTTGATGATAATGCCCCAAAAGTTGGGGTTGGCAGCGTAGCTATGGAGTATGCCACTGACTTACGAAAAGAATACGAACTTACCTTGTGCGAGGCCCAGAATGGAGACTTGCTCTTCGGCGCTGCAAAGTGCTGCACAGCGTATTGTTGAGTCTGTGGTTTCAATTGCAGTTATACTGAATAACAGGGCACAGACTACAGAAGTAAGTAAACAGGTCTTTAGTGATTGAGGGTCCTCTTTTTATTTGAACCCCCAAAAAAACCAATTACACTGTAAATAAACAAAAGTTCAACTAAATCTTAACAAATCAAATTAAAATTTGGTTTACTGAATTGATGATGCACTCCAGTCCCCGCGGCGCCCACCGGTCGCGGAAATATTCAAGCATACCGGCGGACACCGCATGCTGCATCTCCAGGGCCACCCGGGCGCGAACATGGCCGCGGAAGAGAGGCAGGCAATCCGGCTGGACGACCCCCTCGACCGCCCGCTGCCTGGACCAATTGATTGCTCTTTTAGCCAGGTCCAGGAGCAGGCCCACAAGGAGGTCCTCCAGCCTGTCCACTCCCCTCCGCACCGGGTGACCGTAGATCAAGAGCGTGGGACTGAAGTGCAACCAAAAATGGAGGAGCAGCCCCTTCAAGTAGTGAAAGAGGGGCTGCAACCTCTCACACTCCATATAAACGTGAAACACGGACTCCTCCAGGCCGCAAAAAATGCAGGCGGCCTGGGAGTCCGTGAATCTACTTAAAACCTTATTGCACGGGCCCGCTCCGTGCAACACCCTCCAGGCCAAGTCCCCGATGGAACAAGGGAGGACTCCTGCGTAGAGAGCCCTCCATTGGGGACCTCCGCCACCGCCAGTCGGCAAAACGCCACGCCAAGGCGTGTCCGGACGGCAGATGAAGATGGCAAAGTGGAGAGTGTGCAGGAGCAGCCCGTACAGGAAAGCCCTCCGCGCGGAATGAAAAGGCACGGAGGGCATTTCCTCAAGACGGCTCAGGTTGTGAGGCGCCGGCTCCCGAGGGGAGTTTCGGGGCCGGGCGCCGATGAGGAATTCAGTCCGGACGGGGGTAAGCTCGGACGGGATCGCCCCACGTGCTTAAGCCGCCTCGATACACCTAGTGGAGTCGGGGCCCAGTGCCGCTTTCACCGATTGGATGGCTTCGGCCGCGAGCCGAACGTTGGCCCAGGACAGGTGCCACGCCAGCTCCTCCGGCGCCATCCAGCCCGCTCCTCCACCATCGAGCAGGTCCCCAACTCTGGTCACCCCGCCAGGCACAGCCCTGCCCTCCGCCAGCCGCCCGAACCCGCGTTCGCGGAGGTGCGGATTCCTGAGCAGCGGCTCCCGAAGGAGAGCCGCCGCTCCTGACGGAGGAGAGCTCCGCCTGGAAGCGACGTAGTTCCAAACCCATAGTAGTTCCTGGTAGAAGACAGGCAGCTCCCGCAGGTCGGCACGCCTGCCGCCCACTTTCACAAATAGGAGCTGCGTGTCGTAATTGAGGCCGTGCAGCTGGCGGAAGAAAAACGTCGCCAGCGCACACCATCTCGGAGGATTCTCGACGTACAGGTATCTCTGCAGCGTCTGAAGACGGAAAGTCGCAGCCTGGGTGTGAAGGCATACCAGCGCCTGACCGCCCTCCCTAAGCGGGAGACACAGGACCACGGCAGAGACCCAGTGATTCCTTTTGTCCCAGAAGAAGTCGATGAGCTTCTTCTGCATCTTGGCGACAAACGCAGGGGGAGGGATCAAAGTGACCAACCGGTACCACAACATGGCGGCCACCAGCTGGTTTATGACCAGCGCTCGACCCCTGTAGGACAACACTCGGAGCAGTCCTGTCCAGCGTCCTAGGTGAGCGGTGATATACCTATCAATTCAGTTCATGAAAAGCGACGAGTTAAGTTAGTAACTATAGGTTTTTATTGGCTAAATAACAGAGCCCGCCCTCGTGGGTGATCGGATCCAACAAGGAGGAATACCAGCCAGTCGACCACCTTTATACCTGGGCAAGCAGGCGGAGCCATGGGCGGAGTCAGCTGTGGTCAGCCCAGGTATAACAGCGTGGCAAGAGGTGACCTTGTGTAGTGATACAACAGTGTAAACAGTGATAACCATAGTGTAACGATATAAACAGTGATAACCATAGTGTAACGATAGTGAACGATAAAAGTGGTTTACCACAAGCGGTGACTTTGGCCTCCAGCTCTTGCCAGTTTGCCGGCCAGGCGTCCTCGGCAGGGCTAAGGTAGACTCCCAAATAGAGGAGGTGCGTGGTGCTCCAGGCGAAAGGCCTGAACTCCTTCGGCAGGGAGTCCACCCGCCACTGACCCACCAGGAGTCCGGAACATTTCTCCCAGTTGATCTTGGCGGAGGGTGCGTCCGAGTAAATCTGCTGGCATTCCTGCATCCTCCACAAGTCAGCGGGATCCATGGCCGTGAGGAGCACGTCATCGGCGTAAGCCGAGAGGACCACCTCCACGCCCGGCCCTTGCAGAGCCAGTCCCGTCAACCTCTTCCGCAAGAGGCGCAGGAATGGCTCCACGCAAATGGCGTATAACTGACCGGACATGGGGCATCCCTGACGCACCCCCCTCCCGAAGCGAAGGGGCGCCGTCAAGGACCCGTTAACTTTAATCAGGCACTCTGCGGCGGCGTACAGAAGTCGGATCCGGGCGACGAAATGCGTCCCGAACCCGAATGTGCGCAGAGTGCCGAAGAGATACTCGTGATCCACCCTGTCGAACGCCTTCTCCTGATCCAGGGAGAGGAAGGCGACCGGCAGACCAGCCCTCTGGGAGTGGTGGACCAGGTCCCGGACCAGATGGATGTTATCGTTGATGGTCCGGCCCGGGACCATGTAGGACTGGTCGGGGTGGATCATGTGGGCCAGCACGGTGCGAAGGCGAGCAGACATGGCCCTGGCAAAGATTTTATAGTCCGTGCTGAGGAGGGAGACCGGGCACCAGTTCTTAAGGAGGCGGAGATCGCCCTTCTTAGGCAGCAGGACAATGACCACCCTGCGCCAAGAGAGGGGCATCTCCCTGGTCACCAAACATTCCCCCAGGACCCGCGCGTAGTCACCCCCCAAGGCGTCACAGAACGTCCTGTGGAACTCCACGGTCAGCCCGTCCAGCCCCGGGGGCTTTCCCCTAGAGAGCTGGCGGAGGGCGCCGGTCAGCTCCGCCAGGCTTAGCGGAGCATCCAATTTTTCGGCGCCCTCCGGACTGACCTTCGGTAGGTCCTCCCACAAAACTCTGCGCGCATCCCCGCTGGACGGATCCGGAGAGAACATAGCCCCGTAGTAGGCGCGGGTCTCCACGCTGATTCCCTCCGGATCCGAGACCAGAGATCCGTCGTCGGCCAGCAGCCCCAAGAGCTGCTTACGGATCCCCCGTCTTTTTTCCAGCGAGTAGAAGAAGGGGGAGCCGCGGTCCAGGTCCCGCAGGAGCTGAATCCGCGACCTCACGTACGCGCCTCGGGACCCGACGAGCTTCAGGTCCTTCAGCGCGCCCTTCTTCTCTTCGTACACCTTCCGCAGGGCCAGGTCCCCGACGACTTGACCGAGACGGGACTCCAGGTCGAGCACCTCCTTCTCCAACCGCCCGACCCGGGCCTCCCGCCTCTTGGTCGACGCCTTCCCGTACTCCTGACAGAAGAGATGGACGTGAGCCTTGCCCACGTCCCACCACAGCCTCAAGGAGGGGAAGCCCCCCTGCTTCCTTCTCCAGTCGGCCCAGACCCGATGAAACGAATCCCGGAACCGTGCGTCCTCCAGCAGCAGGTTGTTAAAGTGCCAGTACGCGGACCCGCCCCGCGTGCGCAGCGGAACGAGCTCCGCCCACACCAGGTGGTGGTCCGTGCATGGCACCGGCTGCATGGAAGCCGCCGGAACGCAGGAGACGTACGCCCGGGAAATGTAGAGGCGGTCAATTCTGGACCCTCCTCCTCCAGACCTCACGCTAGTGAAGGCGCTGGAGTCGGGATGAAGATTTCACCAGACGTCCACCAAGTCGAAGGACCCGACCCGGTCCCTCAACTTCTCCATCGCCGGCGGGCATCGCGGGGGACCCGGACGGTCCCTCGCCTCGAGGGTGCAGTTAAAATTCGCCCCGAGGATGACGCACTCGCCCACGTCGATGGAGCCCAGAAGAGCGGACACTTCTTCAAAGAAGCGCACTTGCTGCGCACCGGTCTGAGGGGCGTACATGTTCACTAGATGGAGCGGCACCCCCCGCAGGCAAACAGTGACCTGGAGCAAGCGGCCCGGCACGTGCTCCTTGACCCCCAAGATCTCCGGCTGAAAATGCGGGGCCAGCAAGATAGCCACCCCGCTGGAAATATTGGAGAGGTGACTCATGCTGACCCCTCCTTGCCACTCCAGGAGCCACGTGGCTTCGTCTCCCGGAACGGTGTGGGTTTCTTGCAGGAAGCACACCGCATATTTCCCGTCCCGAAGGACCGAGAAGTTATTGAATCTGCGGCGCGCCTCCCTGCTGCCGTTGATGTTGAGGCTGGCTATGGTTATCTTCATGTCAGAAGCATAGTGCAACCTCTACCTACACCTAACGGGGGGAGGAAGCGCAGCCGCTGGTCCGCCGCCACTTCCTCAGCAGCCCAGTGAGAAACATTCTGAGCCGACACAGCTCAAGCGGGTTCACACCCTCGTCCGCGCCCATGATCTTAACGGCGGCACGGACGGATACGATGAGCAGCGCCAGCTCCGACCACCTGTTGAGGGCCAGCCGGACCTTATTGCGCCGACCCAGGCACGTGGCCATAAAATCCCGGAGTTCCCTTACGGGAATGAGGGGAGACTCGGCAAGGGGCACGAGGTCGTCCATCGCCTCGTCGGCGCTGGAGTCCGAATCGTCCTCCGTGCCCATCACCGAGTCCCCATCCTCCTCCAGGGGGTCGTCACCAGCGGCCGACCCGTCCACCGCGCAGTGCACAGCGAACGGCTCGGCCGCACCAGCCAGCCCCGCCTCCGCCCGGATCCCACCCCCAGGATCGGCGGCAGAGGATTCCTCCCTGGGCTCCTCTAGGGGTGCTGGGCCAGAAGACAGCGGTAGTTCAGAGCTCCCCTCCGCCCCAGACGCTGGAACGACCGGAGAAACTGGGGAGAGAACAATTCCCAGCTCCTCCAGTACGTCCGGCACCAGAGACGCAGCCAGGGGGCCATCCTCCTCCCCGCCACCAACCTCCAACCCAGCGGATGGGGTGTTCTGAATTAAACCCTCTACCAGGTCGAGCAGCCCCTGGGAGATGTCCGGGTCGCATTGGGTGAGCTCATTATCCTCGAGCTCGCCCGGCCCAGACCCCAGGCCGCTCGACCCGGCGAGGGGTAACGGCACCGATAGAATGTCAATTTCAGTTTCGGCCGCGGGTTGTTCTGTGACCCCCCCCACGGGCAGGGTCTCGTCCCCACCCATGGGAGGCACGTGCCGGACAGACACATCTGCCTCTGCCTCCCGAGAGACAGGCGACCCCTGCCGATCGCTGGTGATGACGACAGCGGGGGGGGGGGGGCGCAGTACCCGCGGCGGGCGACGACTCCCCCTGCTCGGAGGGACCTTCCTCCTCCCGGTCCTCCTCCTCTTCCAGGGGGTTGCGCCTCCTTTTTAGCACGGAGGGAGCGAGGGAGACCTCCATGTCTGCAAAGGCCTCCTCCTCAGCTCCCTCCGGTGGAGCAGGTTTGTCGGGCTCCTCGGGCCCGAGCCCGGCCACAGGTATCGGCGTTACCGCTGCGGCGGTTGCGGCCACAGACTCGGGCACGAGGCCCCTCCCGCTCGCGTCTGCCCCGATCAACTCCGCGAGGAGCGCGGGTGTAAGGGGCTCAAGGGGGAAGGGCTGGCCATCCACGGGGGGACCCGCCCTAAGGTGTTTATTTTTTCCTCGCGCCTTCCTTCCAGCCGGACACACTCCTTCCCCCCCACCGGAGGCCTTGGTGGCATCGGCCCCCAACGTCAACCGCGCATCAGACGTTCTCGACGCGCGGGCAGATCCGGGGGGAGGAGCGGCGGCGGCTCCAGCCTCGGCCGCACGAGATGATCCGGCGGCCTTGGAGGCGGGGCAGTTTATCCTGATGTGCCCCACCTCCTTGCAGGCGTGGCACCGCACACCGTCTGACGTCCAAAAGATGCAATAGGTGGTCCCCTCGTGGAGGACGACGAACGCCCCGTCAGTGTCCTCCTCCCGCGCCAGCTGGATAAACAGCTGGCGCCGGAAGGAGAAGACGTGGGGAAGGCTGGCCTCCCGGAAGCCAAGCGGGATGGGTGTGATCCCCGACCTCACCTCCCCAAGTTGATGCAAATGGGGAAGGAGGAGCTCACCAGGAACATAGGGCGGGACGTTGGAAACGACGATACTCTGCGCGGTGGCCTCGAGAGGATCCACCGGCAGGAAGGCCCCGCCCACGGTGAGCCCCTTGGTGACGGCCAGGGACACCACCCGCTCCGACCCCAGGAAGAACACAGCCTTCCCATACATTTTTGAGGCCGCGACGATGACTGAGGGGCCGACAACCCCAGCCATGGCTTTGACGCAGGCCTCAATGGTCATAGTGGGGTGAGTGTAGCTCTTCACCCATAGCTTTTTTGTTATTAATCTAAATGGTGACGGGGCAGCAGAAGCGGCGGGAGCAGCTGTGGCTGCCACTCCCGCATAAGTCCTGACTTGCCCCGCCACCGGCGAAGATGCAGTCGCCATTCTGAGGTGCTTTTATAAGGGCTACACTCACCCAAAGTCACAGGCCTGAAGGTTTTAATGGCCTCGGGTAATTTTTTTTTTCCTCTATTGAGCAGAGGGAGCTGATTAAAATGAAGACACACCTCTCCCCTTACTGATTGAAATTGGGAGAGTGGCCTTCTCCCCTCTGCTCAATAGGCAATTAATAAAAAAGAGATGAAACTGAGGTGCCTTAGAGAAATAGGCAGAGAGAGGCAAAGAGAGAGAGAGAGGCGGGTGGGAAGGAGGGAGGCCGCAAGGGCAGTGTTGCCACTCAGGATGGTGGGTGGCTGTTGGCAGGGGTGCACTCTCCGATGGAGTTTAAAAGTCTTTGGTTGTGGTGGTCTTCTGGCAGGCGGAGAAGATGTCTTCACCTGGGAAAGCTGGAGATGCCCAGGCTCAGTCCTGCAGCAGGTCTTAACGATGCAATTAATGAAATTAAAGACTTCACCTGGGCAGCTCCAGCTCTACCAGGCCAGGCAATAGAAGGGATGCTAATTAGTGGTGTGCGTGGCCTAGCTTTTAACAAGAGCCACACACACACACACTACACCCCTTGATG
Source organism: Somniosus microcephalus (assembly GCF_052327205.1). Lineage (NCBI taxonomy): Eukaryota > Metazoa > Chordata > Chondrichthyes > Squaliformes > Somniosidae > Somniosus > Somniosus microcephalus. The sequence continues at coordinate 193,695,106 of NC_140993.1, forward strand.
ATCCGGCCTTGCTTCTTCTTTTCTCCCCCCACCTAAAATAAAAAGTCTTTGGGAGAGTGCCCCAAATAACACCCACCTGTAGATGTTCAGAATGATGTTTCTTCCCTCCTTCCAAACAGTTGGTTGTTTCCTGCTGAAGTTGGTTTCTCTCCCCTCTCTCCCTCTCCTGAAGTGGAGGCCAATTTGGGGAGGCAGTGATAGGAAAGGCCTCTCCCCTGGTTGGTGTTGATGCTGGCCTCCTTTCTCCTTCTCCTCCTCTGTCCTATCTCTCCAGGCACCCCAGTTGCTTTGATGATGGTGGAGGAGGTGGAGGTGGTGGTCTATCGTTCTCCTCCTCCTCTTCCTGGTCAGGAGACCACCACTTTCCTCTCTCCACGTTTGGCTGCTCCTTCTCCTCCTGCTGACTGAGGAAGCTGCACAGCCAGAAATGCACTGTGATTGAGGGTCAGGGATGAACTGGGATACACTTTGCTCCGCCGGGTTTATATACCGGTGTGGTCACCACCGGTACTACAATGTACAGGAGCCATCAAAAAGTAGTCCATCACCTTAAGGTATCCTCTTAAGGTGGTACAGGTTACATACACTACAATTCCTCCCCTATTAGCTTAACAGTGTACACCCCAAATTAAACATTACATGGATAACATATATACAATTTACACACAACTGTTCAAAGGTTCAGTCTCTGAGGAGGCCTCCTGATCCGGGCCGGATAACGCCTTTCAGGGGTCTCTGGTTCTCGTTGCTGGGGTGACTCATCCACTTGATCTCCTATGGATTGAACATCATCAGGTACGTTCGAGTCTGAGGTAGATGCTACAGCCTCAATAAGTTCTTCAACTGGTGTCGCTGCCGTAGACATGGGGTCGACCCTTGTTCGCGATTCCACAAGTTGGTCAGCATGACGTCGTATTACGTTCTCTCCAACGTCTACCGTGTACATCAAGGGTCCTTGTCATGGACGAATTGTTCCAGGTTGCCATTTATCATCTCTATAGTCCCTGGCCAACACTGGTTGTCCTATTTCGAAACTACGAGTGGCCTTGTTATTTACATGCTCGAATTGCTTGTTATCGACTTCCCTTCGCACATTGGGCTTTAACAAATCCAACCGGGACCGCAACCTTCTGTTATCGAACATTATGGCAGGGCGTTGAATTGTCACTGCATGCGTGGCATTTCGATACGCCATCAGGAAATTGTCCACCTTGTGTTGTAGTGGAATATGGTCTTCACTCATGGCCTTTATCGCCTTTTTGACCATTTGTACAAATCTCTCAGCCAACCCATTTGTAGCCAGATGATATGGGGCAGATGTATAGTGTTTCACCCCATTCTTTTTCATGAATTTCTGGAATTCTTCTGACACAAACTGTGGTCCGTTGTCTGAACATATTTGCTCCGGCAACCCATTCTTTGCAAATATGGTTCTTAGAACTGCGATCGTCTTCTCAGAGGTAGTGGTCGACATCTTAATCACTTCTGGCCATTTAGAATGTGCGTCTACTGCTACCAAAAACATGGAATCCACGAATGGACCTGCAAAGTCGATATGCACACGTTGCCATGGGGCTGAAGGCCATTCCCACGGATGCAGCGGTGCAATTGGAGGTGCGTTTTGAACTTTTTGGCACCCTGAGCAGCTTTTAGTCAGATCCTCTATTTGTTTGTCAATACCTGGCCACCACACATAAGCCCTAGCAAGGCTTTTCATCTTGACTCCCCCCAGATGACCTTCGTGCAATTCTTTCAGAACTCTCTCTCTTAATTTTGGAGGAAAAATCACCCTTGTTCCATACATCAATGTTCCTTGACATACGGACAGCTGTTCTCGTCTGGCTGAGAATGCTGCTAACAGTGGTTCGCCATGTGCTGGCCATCCCTTCACTGTCAAGTCGTAGACCCGAGACAGTGTCGGGTCATTTCGGGTCTCTCTCTCAATACCCGCATTGGTGACTGGTAAGCATTCGATGATGGTCGAGTGAAATATCTCGACAGGGTCAACTGCCGGTGCCTCTTCCGCTGTAGGTAGTGGCAGGCGCGACAGCCCATCAGCATTACCATGTTGCTTTGTACCTTTGAATTCAATATCATATTGATGTGCCACTAGGAAAAGGGACCATCTCTGAAGCCTCTGCGCCGTCATTACCGGAACACCCTTCTTAGGGTTGAAAATGGAAACCAACGGCTGGTGATCTGTCAGCAGCGTAAACTTTTGGCCTTGCAGGTAATGGTTAAATTTCTTAACTCCCTACACGAGGCTGAGAGCCTCCCTATCTATCTGAGCATAGTTGCGCTCAGCGGAGGTCAATGATCTGGATGCGAAGGCAACTGGCCTTTCTGAGCCATCTGGAAACTTATGTGAGAGCACTGCCCTGATACCATATGGAGAAGCATCACAAGCTAAGCGAATAGGCAGCGTTGGGTTAAAGTGAGCCAACACTTCCTTAGAGGTGATCAGTGCCTTGCTCTTTTGAAAAGCCCGCTTACAATCATCGCTCCACTTCCATGGTATTCCCATTTGCAAAAGAGTGTTTAGCGGGTGTAACACCGTGGATAAATTTGGAAGAAACTTGTGGTAATAGTTAACCAACCCGAGGAACGACCTCAACTGGGATACATTTTCCGGTGCAGGAGCTTTTACCACAGCTTCGATCTTGTCAGGTGACTTATGGAGCCCCTCCCGGTCAATGACGTGGCCACAGTACGAGATTCGCTTTTGAAAGAACTCGCATTTCTGGCGATTAACTCTGAGCCCATATTCTTTCAATCTGATGAGCACCTGCTCCAAATTCGCGAGGTGATCCTTATCGTTATCTCCTGTAATCAGGATGTCATCCAGGTAGCAATGTGTGCCTGGAATTCCCTGCAATACCTGCTCCATGGCCCTTTGCCAAATCGCTGGAGCCGATGCCACTCCAAAAACCAGCCTATTGTACCGATATAAGCCCTTATGCGTGTTGATCGTGAGATACTGACGTGACGCTTCATCAACTTCCATCTGTAGGTAGGCCTGCGTCAGGTCTATCTTAGTGAAGTGTTTCCTGCCAGACAGCGAAGCGAAGATATCTTCAATCCGCGGAAGCGGATATTGCACCGTGTGAAGAACCGGATTAACAGTGATCTTGAAATCGCCACAGATGCGAACCTTCCCAGGTTCCCCCGGCTTGTTGCTCAACGAACGCTTCATGACAGGAACAATGGGTGTAGCCCATTCGCTCCAGTCCACTTTGGACAGTACCCCTGAACGTTCTAGCCCTTCCAGCTCTGCTTCCACAGCAGGTCGTATCGCAAAAGGCACTGGTCTGGCTTTGAAAAATTTTGGGTTTGCATGTTCTTCAACCTTGATGGTTGCCGTAATTCCTTTCAGTGTTCCAAGTCCCTGTTGGAACACCTCCTTAGCATCGTCTAAGATTTTCGACAGTCGTTTAGGTTTGACGTCGTCCTCCTTACAGGCACCTACAGTCAGTGCATGTATGGAATGCCAGTCCACATTTATTCTCCGGATCCATTCCCGTCCCAGTAGTGGCGGACCTCCATCAGGTAACACATACAAGTCCATTTTCTGACTTTCTTTACCATTGTAGACCACGTTTACTTTTATCTTTCCTTTGGGGTATACTATTTGCCCCGTGTATGTTTTCAATACAATCTCCGTATCCCTCAGGGGAATGTGCGAGAATAACCTTTTATAATCATGCTTATTCATGACCGTTAATGCCGACCCAGTGTCCAATTCCATCTTTACTTGGACCCCTGCAATCCGAAGCATGACCCAGATAGTTTGGTGGTCTGCTGTGTTACCCACATTATGTATTTTCAGACAACCCAGTTGCTTACTGCTGGAGTCTGAATCCGTCTTCTGTTCATCCAAACTGTTCTCTGTCACCTTGTGTACTTTTTTGTACTTCTCCTGCGGTGACTTTTTGCTGCTGGTCTTCTTTCCGGACCGGCATACTCTCGCTATGTGACCAAGTTTGCCACATTGCCTGCATTCTTTATCTTTGAACCAGCACTGGTTCTGGTCATGCGTTGTCCTTCCACAACAATAGCACTTTACTGTGCCCAATGCCATTTCATTGGTGCTGAATTCCAATGGCCTTTGCTGTATCTCTGCAGCACCCCATGCTGCTGCCTCGTGGTATGCTGCAATGCTGAAAGCTTTGTCCAGCATAAGGTCCTTTTCCTCTAGCAGTCGCTTCTGGGTTCCTTCCCTTAGGAGACCACACACAAACTTATCTCTCAGTGCGCCTGCTAGTCCTGTTCCGAACTGGCAGTACTTTGATAACTTGCGCAGTTCTGTTAGGAATTCAGCATTCCTTTCTTCTTTAAGTTGAATTCTTTTGTAGAATTTAAATCGTTCCGCTATCAGCAGCGGCGTGGGGTTTAAATGCTCCTGCAGGATAGTAACAATACCCGCGAAACTCTTCCCTACCGGTTTGTCTGGTGTTACAAGGTTCCTTAATAACCCACACGTCTTCGCACCCATTCGCCTAGAAATTCGGTAGGCTTAGTGCCGCTTTTGAGGCGCTAGAGGGCCTAGCGCCGGAGTTATGGCCAGTTTGGAAATTGAGTGGGTCCCTAAATTGGCGTTAGGCCGTTAGCGCTGCGCCAGCACCGATGATGTCATCGGTGTGCGCAGCGTCCCGGTTGCCATGGTAACCCGCCCGAACTCCGAAATTGATTGCGGCCGCCTCGCCCGTGGCAGCCGCAAGCAACGTTCTGGCAGAGGTGCCTCACTGGACTTTGCGCCAGCGCATTAAAGGCCCCGCGGCGGCCGGCCGCTTTCCCGCCGGCCGCCTGGCCGCAGCTCCCTCCCCGGACTTCTCCCCCCCCCGCCCCGGGACAGATGCAAGCCCGGCACTTGTCCGAGGTGCCGGGCTCATTTTTACAATGATTTTCGCGGGCCGCGGCCGGGTGCAGGCAGCTCCTCCTTAAGGGAAGGAGGAGGCCTGCACTTCCCGAACCTGCCGCACCGCAGCGGGCGCCGCAGCGCCGGAATAGCACCGCAATTCAGCGCGTAGCGCCAGTTTTCAGGCGCAAACAGCTTTCAGCAGCGCCGGCAGCCGTTTGGGCGCAGAACTAGTGAAGTTTTGGCCCGCCCAGCGCGACTTAGCTCCTGCACTAACTTCCGGCGCTAAAGCCGTCGCTGCGCCAAATCCCAATTTCTAGGCCATTGAGTTTAATAGGGTTAGTGCTTTCTTATCATCCGGTACCTCATTCGTTGTACAGTAAACTTCGGTGTGTTCCACATAAGTGGCCCAATCTTCCACGTCGTTATCAAAAGCAGTGATGTTACCCGTTTTTGGCATTCTTGCTGAGTTTCTCCTTCCCCTTTTGGATATTATTATTATTATTATTATTATTTATTTTTTCAAAATGGCGGCTTTTCCCGCGCTTGGCGGCTTTCCCCGCGCTTGTCTTCTTCCCCCGCCGACTCAAAATGGCGATTCCCGCACTGTTGCCGTCCACGCCTCCCAGCGGTCCTTTATTTTCCCCTGCGTTGCTGCTCTTGTTCCCCCGCCGCTCCCGCGGTCCTTGTGGCCATAAACGCTTTTCTGGCTGCTGCGCGTCTCTGCCCGATTGCAGTCCAGCCCCTGACACCGGCTGCGGTCATGTTCTCCACCCTTTTCTTCATTTTCCCTCCCCTTCTCCCACTGACAACTCGGCCGACTTCCCCCCCGTGCCGCTCGATCGGGCTTACCCGCCGCTGTAGTAGAAGGGATGCTCACTGATGCTTGACTTCGTGGTCAGCAAACCAACCCGGGTTTCCGATGGCCTCCCGTGCGATGGAGGATGTTGAGGGCGGATGCCCTTTTTCGACGCCCGTTCCTGAGGACGAAGCTTCCTTTGATGCAAAACTGCCGCAAGGTAAGATCAGACTCGTCGCCACTGTTGAGTCTGTGGTTTCAATTGCAGTTATACTGAATAACAGGACACAGACTACAGAAGTAAGTAAACAGATCTTTAGTGATTGAGGGTCAGGGCTGAACTGGGATACACTTTGCTCCGCAGGGTTTATATACCGGTGTGGTCACCACCGGTACTACAATGTACAGGAGCCATCAAAAAGTAGTCCATCACCTTAAGGTATCCTCTTAAGGTGTTACAGGTTACATACACTACACGTATGGCGTCAGGGAGGCCAGGAGTGCAACGTACAGCCTATGCGTAAGGGAAGACACATCCACAAAAGCTGTTAAAACTAAGCCACACCCACAGAAACTTCTCTCAGTCTCTTCCATTGAAATTACATATTAAAACTTTTAAAAACTTTTTTAAAATTCTAATTTTTTTTCGAACTTTTAATTAAACTGATACTTGGACTTATTTCATGTATCAGCATTTTGCTTTATTTTTTTCATCCAAACACATAATTTATTAGTCCCTATGTATACAACTTCCTGTTTTGAGACTCAGTAAAGGTCTAACACTCCTACAAATAATGTTGTTGAACTTCAGAAAGTGATTCCCAGCCATATATTCAGTGTTAATTTTCAGGATTAAAATATATTATTCAGACCTCATTTAGGCTTTTAATAGATACATCTATTTTCCTTGTTATAGATGCATTATATTGTTTGTTATGTTCATTTGTGAGTTGAAAGGACAGAATTTGTCTCTGAAATCTGATAGATGTTCACTTTATTTAACTTTCTTATTCAGCTTCCCAAGTAAGTAAATGAATAATTTCTATCTATCTATCTGTCTGGCCTTCTGAGTTTCTCAAGGATATTTTTTCATGAGCAATGAATTTAATTTTCAGAATTTAACTGAAAGTAAAATAGAGAATGTTCACATGAGACGTGCAAAAATAACTAAAAAAAATCTTTAACTACTGTTAGATTGTACGATTTGGATACGTGCTCTCCGTTTAATGATATAAAACTGAAGTACAGGAAAGATAACATCCCCTCGCTACACACTGTTGAAATAAAACTAAAAGTTATCCTTGAAATCTTGAATGATTTCTACTTAAAAGTCTGTGCAAAGCCAAACATTCTGAGGGCCCGCACTGCGCTGTGAGAAGTGTGTTTTGACTTTAGGAGATGTTTTTATACAGGCTATATGAACATGGGTGCTCCCTGAGATAACTATGTTCTTCGTAATACAATGCTACAAATATTTACTTGCGTGCTTGTGTACATCTCTCTCACATACACATATAAAAAGCACCAATTATATTGACCGTCAAGCCAGAAAAATCGAAACCCTTTTATTGTACCTGTTTCCTGGTTTTGAAGATTGGGGCCTAGAAATTGAGTGGGGTTAGCGCCCATTTTGAGGCGCTAGAGGGCCTAGCGCCGCAAGTACAGCCGATTGAGAAATTCACTTGGGCGCTGCCATCGGCGTTAGCCGGTTGCGCTGCGCCGGCACCGATGACGTCATCGGTGTGCGCAGCGTCCCGGTTGCCGTGGCAACGCGCCCGAACGCCGAAATTGAGTTGCGGCCACCTCGCCCGTGGCAGCTGCAACCAACGATTTTTCAAAAGTTCGCTACGGGTCTTAGCGCCGGTGCATTAAGGTCGCGCGGCAGCCGGCCGCTTTCCCGGCGGCCGCCTGCCCGCACCTCCCTCCCCGGACTCCTCCAACACCCCCCCGCAGCACAGATGCGTCTGGGCCGCGAGCCTGGCACTTCTCCGAGGTGCCGGGCTCATTTTTCTCCACAGATCAACGGCCAGCGGTTGGGTGCAGGCAGCTCCTCCTTAACGGAAGGAGGAGGCCTGCACTTCCCCAGCCTGCCGCACCGCATCGGGTGCCGCAGCGGCGGATTAGCGCCGCAATGCGGCAGTCAGCGCCCATTGCGAGGCGCTGACACCCTCCAGTAGCGCCGGCAGCCGTCTGGGCGCGGCGCTACTGAATTTTTGGCGCGCGCAGGGGGACTTAGCGCCAGCGCTAAATTTCCAGCGCTAAAGCCCTGGCACGGCGCCAACTCAATTTCTAGGCCTGGGTGTCAGTACAGTACCATGTCACACTATATATACTTTAAATTGAAAGGCACGGCCATTTAAACCTTATTTGACCAACAAAAGTTTCCTGCACCAAAATACAGATCTTCTTTTAAGATTTGAAACAGGGTGCTGCGCCTGCTTTCACTAACCATAACATTTTCAGACGTAATTGCTGGGCAGTTGAAACTCTGCATCAGCAATTGTGATTTCTAATACCATGCAGATCAAGTGCATGCAGAAATCCCAAACTTGCGGTATATTTCAAAGGCGGTATGATGGCGTACTGTCAGCGTATGCCGTCATACCCACTGCAAAATCCGGGCCAATGTATTTGGCACTGCATTATGCATATTTGAACATTTGTTTGCCCATTGGGTAGATCAGGCACTTAGCGAATGCATACATTGTTTAGAGTTTGAGACATATCTCTTCCTGGTTTGGAAAGGGTGCCCGTAAGGTTATTTTCTGGTACATTCTCAATATGCTTATCTGCCATTGCTTATAGTAGAACATCTTTGTCTCCTTGTTCCATGATAAAGCCTCTGTGTGAGAAAGCTGTGCAATATCCAGCAGGCAACTACTGAAAGGATAGTTACTAGTCCTAGCCCCTTTGGGGCTATGCTGGATCAGGCGTATTTCTCAGATGTTCACTTTCAACTAAAGGTTGAGGTAGCCAAAACCTAAAGATGCTTAACTGGGTCTAAAGGTCTGGGCTATCTTTCCCTAAAGGAAAGGAACAACCCGAGAATGTTACCATCCTCCAGATAGTGCTTTTAATAAGTTTAGCTAGACTGTAACGTCCTGGATGTTATGAGGGTCCGGAGAACTCCCGTCAGAAAAATGTACCCCTTCACCAAAGAGTATACAGAGATTGAGTTCGCGAGTTCCTGATACAGAAGACTTATGTGAGACAATTCTAAAAATATATAGGGATTTATTAAAAGATCCGACATGCAATTTACAGTTGGTGAATCAATCAATCACAATGTTATCAGTTCTAAAAAGAGAAAAAATACAATCTTTTTAAAAGAGAATCTTACTTTTAAATCTTAACTTCGCTACAGTATTACAGTTCTTAAAGTTTTCTATACAGGGTATCCATCAATATCAAAATACTTTTGATCCCTGAGGTACAAAGAGTGGAAGACCACAGAGCTGCCTTTGTAGGCGAGAATCGCCTTGCCCGATTAAAGCGACTCTGATATCCCATTTGAGCTTTAATAGTCATACCCTTTTTCAATTGTATTTCCTTTAAGGTTTCTGCTGATGCAAGTTAATTATCACTATTCATCTTTCTGCTGACCTCTGCAATTCGTTACTGCCACATCAGCTTGTAATATTCCAGAATCTGCCGCATCTCCAGGTGTTCTGGGTTCACCATATAAAAAGGTATGAAAGGCAGGCGTCCCTTATTTTATGTGTCATCTTTATGAGGGCAGATGTTTCTTATCTTATGTGCCATCTTTACGAAGTTTAATTTATATCACTTATCCAGGGTTGACCATTGTGTTGTTCCCAAAAGATCAGCTACTCGGAGCCATCCCATTCTTCTGTTTCAATAAGGTTATTTATTCAGGGTCAACAACCTGTCCTGTTTCAACAAAGCCAGAATCCTTTCATAAGATGGTGTATTTTTCTAAAAAGGCTATAGTATATTCCTTCACACTACTATATTCAAGAGCTTAGTGAGCTTTATTGGAACATGCACTCCCACAATCTGTCTGTACACTTGAAGCACTGCTTTAACTTGCATATCATAATTATCCTGATGCTGTTCACATTGCAGTCATGGCTATCACAAAGGGGTCATAAGCCACAGATGAAAAGGGTATCCTTTTGTTGAACAACAATCTGGTGAGTCTGCCTTCTTCCTCAAATAGCTCAGGCACAGTGTGTTGCCTCAATATGAATGCTGCCAGAGAAGCAAGCATTTACTTGCATAATTTGGTGCCTGCACATTCATTGAACATAAGAACATAAGAAATAGGAGCAGGAGTAAGTCATTTGGCCCTTCGAGCCTACTCCACCATTCAATAAGATCATGCCTGATCTTTTACCTCATTTCCACTTTCCTGCACTATTCTCATATCCCTTGATTCCCTTAATATTCAAAAATCTATCGATCTCTGTCTTGAATATACTCAACGACTGAGCCTCCACAGTCCTCTAGGGTACAGAATTCCAAAGATTCACTGCCCTCTGAGTGAAGAAATTTCTCCTCATCCCAGTCCTAAATGGCCGACCCCTTATTCTGAGACTGTGACCCCTGGTTCTAGACTCCCCAGCCAGGGGAGACATCCTCCCTGCATCTACCCTGTCAATTCCTATAAGAATTTTATATGTTTCAATGAGATCACCTCTCATTCTTCTAAACTCTAAAGAATATAGGCCTAGTCTACTCAATCTCTCCTCATAGGACATTACTCCTATCCCAGGAACCAGTCTGGTGAAACTTAATTGCACTCCCTCTATGGCAAGTATATCCTTCCTTAGGTAAGGAGACCAAATCTGTACACAATACTCCAGGTGTGGTCTCACCAGGGCCCTTATTAATTGCGGTAAGACGTCTTTACTCTTATATTCAAATCCTCATGCAATAAAGGGCAACATACCATTTGCTTTCCTAATTGCTTACTGTACCTGCATGTTAACTTCCAGTGATTCATGTACAAGGACACCCAGGTCCCTCTGAACACCAACATTTCCCAATCTCTCACTATGTAAAAAATACTCTGCTTTTCTATTTTTCCAACCAAAGTGGATAACGTTACATTTCTCCACATTATATTCCATTTGCCATGTTCTTGCCCACTCACTTAGCCTGTCTATACCCCTTGAAGCCTCCTTGCATCCTCCTCACAACTTACTTACCCACCCAGCTTTGTATCATCAGCAAATTTGGATACATTATATTTGGTCCCTTCATCCAAATCATTGATGTAGATTTTGAATAGCTGAGGCCCAAGCACTGATCCTTGTGGTAAATGTAAGTGCAGGGTTCTCAAAATTCCCGCACTCCCCAAATTATGGATCAAGCGACCCTGTTTTGGACATGTTATTAAAAACAGGGTACCCAAAATGGCTTCTGTAACATCGTGACCAAAACAAACAGGATTTTTAAAACAGGGCTCTGCAGACAGGCAGGCCTGGAGACGAAACTTAAAATGCAGGAATCTGTGAAAAGGGCTCTCTGGAGCCAGACAGCCAAAGTAAACACAGAATACGCATTCATTCGACTTGAAATAGATCAAGCTAGAATGGGCCTAGAATCGAGGCCATTAGGTTTCTGCATATTTAATTGGTAACAGCTCACAGTAGCCATCAAGTCAGGATGGGGACAATTAAGCTTCATCCATGACAAAACAACCAGGACATCGGGGCCATTAGACCCGGAGACAACGACTCCACAAGTCGTTAAACTAAATGGCTGTAATCATTTAAGCAAGCCCGCCAAAAGTTAAACAATGGACTGACCTGATTTGGCGCGCAGATAAGCAGTTGAAGAATGGGTAATAATTGTAGGCCCATCAGTAGCAATCGCTCTCTTGACTCTTGACTCTTATCGCTTGCCTGTGGCCTTGGCCTGCTGCCTCTCGTACTCGCTCCCTGGCCTCATGGCGGGCTCTCTTCTCGCTCTCCGCGCCGCTCAGCAACCAAGGACGCACATTACACCGGGGCGAAACGCGGGAGGAGAATGAGACCCGAGTTCAAAACCACACAGGACACACAGGTCACAAGCGGGCAGATGAGACGAGATGAGACGAAGAAGAAGGTAAACCGGTAAAGGCAGAGAAGGGCAGTAGAAAGACGCATTCGGGGACCAACGCCCAGTTATAAGCTGGTGTTTGGTGAATAAATTGACATATAGTGTAATCCCAATTTAAGAATATGCTGGCATTCGAAGGATGGGTAGAAGAATCGAGACATACAGCCAAGTTATAAGCTGGTGTTTGTCACATGGACAATAGTAGCCCGGTTAAAGAATAAACTGGCGTTTGAAGCTTGGATAGTGAAATCATTCAGATGGTAAAGACCGCCAATCGACCCCCGACCGTAACATTGCCACCGCCGACCGCCCGAGGGAGAAGAAGAAGAAAACCCATCGCGACAAAACGACGATGGTAGCTGAGGAAAAGGAGGGTGCTTCGCATCAACAACTTCAGCGCCGCACCCTAAGACCACGTGGTGATGGGATACCCCAAAGGACAGCAAGAGCGGACCCCAAAACTCACAACCGTTAAAGCAACAGGTTTTGGATTGGTGAGCACGAATTCCTGGCCCCTCATAGCTTAATCTAGTTAGGTATAGGGGTGGGAAAAGGATAAGGGGATTGTTAATGTAGTTGTTTTCCCTCGATGTGCCGTGTGTTCCCCATTCCCATATAAGTGTAATTGTTTTATGCCTGTATTTTCATACCAGTAATTTTCATAAGATTGTTGTATTCTGCTTTTAATAAAATTTTGGTTTTCTTACACCAAACCACTTGTCTACTCGATTTACTGTATCGCCGCCTGTACCTAAGTCCGGTGTCTAGAACCCAGGGGTGTGGGAGCGATTCGAACCGCTCAAAGGACAGTCAGAGGTGAAGCTGACTGGGCACACGCCACCCCCTTACAGAAATGGCAACCGCGGCAGGACTCCGGCAACAGGGGTGCGATACAGTAGACAATGGTTCGGATGAGCAAACCATGATGGAGGAAAGGATTTCTGATTATGTGTTTAGCAAGGTGAATATCACAAAGAAGTGGATCACCACTTTGTTAAAGGCTGGGCATCAGGTAGATGCAGCAGCTAAGTGGACAGAGGGGAGGGAACACAAGAAGTCCTTAGAGAAGGCAGTCTGGCTGATGTGTTTCAGAAAGCAGGTCCAGCCTCTGGACAGGCTCGTTGCAGCACAGGCAGCCGAGTTAAAGGAGTCAGCCCTGGAGATCCAGGACAAGGCTCTAGCAGGGGAGAAGTTACTGGTAGCATTGCAGGCCCTGAATCAGGAAAGAATGCATTTAATGGGAGAACATAAGGCCAAGTTGGAATACCTACAGTGCCAAGTCACCGAAACCAAGGGTAATGAGTTGAGGTTGCGGGAAAAGAACGCCCGCCTAGCAAGGCAAGTAAGAGAACAGGAGGAGAAAGTAAAGGAAGTAAAGTAGCTTACAAGCTAGCGAGCGAACAGGGGTTTGAGGATGCAGATCATGGCCCCTGCAAAGAGCAGATAGAAAATCTGAGCCTGGCCCTGAGGAAGGCAAAAGGCATGGTGTGCCTCATAAGCCCGAAGGCAGGTCAGGCGGATTTTATGGGGAACGAGGGGAGGACAGTCCAAATATCGCTGGTAGTGCCCAAGGACGACCCGGTTGAGGAACAGGAGGTCTCACGACCACCACCCGTAGCGCCAGGTTTCAGCGAGGTCTGGCAGCAAGGTGGGGTGGAGTCAGAGGTCGGAGCGGAGGTGTAGCAACCCCTGGCAGAGAGGTCGGAGCCGGGACCGATGTGCCCAGCCTGACATCGAAGGTTCGGCCCACCCGTCAATGGCGACGATGAGGGACCCCTCCAAAACTAGTTCGTATTACCCTATAGCACCCAACAGCTTAGGGCTATGGTGAGCCATATCCCAAAGCTCTCCAAAAAGGGAGACGCCTCGATCCACTTCAGGGAAGTAGAGCAGGCAGCCAGCGTCAACGACTGCGATGGTGCTGAGCAGGCCAAAATGCTGCTATTCTCCCTGGAGAGTAGGCTCCTCCAATCCCTCTCTGACGAGTGTAAGAAGGGGCCGAGCAGGTATGAGGCGCTTAGGGATGAAGTTCTGGAGGCCATGGGGATGAATGAGGGAAGTCCTTTCTCCCATGTGGAGGAGACGGTCCCGCTCACAGGGGAAACCCCGCAGGCTTTTGCGGACAGGTTATGGCCGGTGTACCACAGTGCCTGTCCGGGGACACTTAACCGGGCGTTCATAAACAGGGATCTACTGGCCCATTGGTTCCATTGCCTGGTGGCAAACTGCTTGCCACAGGTCCGGGCCAAGGCGGAAGTCTGGTTCAACCCCAAGAATCTCCAGACCACCGAACTTACGGTGATCAGACAGTTGACCCTAGCCTATAAGAACGGTAGGTGAACCGATGCACACCCACCCAAGGGGAAGGTGCATGAGGTAAAACCCAGACAGGGTAGAAAAGAGTGGCATCAGGAAGGGAATAACCCTCCCAACACAAAGAGGAATTGTTACAGGTGTGGGAAGGAAGGTCACTGGTGGAAGGAGTGCAAAAACCATTGGAAAGATAACAAGGGAAAGAATTCCACAGCCCCAGCCCAAAAGGCGGAGGCAGGAATTCCTCCCACCACGGTCGAGTCATTTTTGGACACCATGAGGTCCTTATTGACTGGCCAGGGGAGAGCAGCAACTGCTACCGGTGCTCTGGCCCTGTCAGCCCGCTCCAACCCACAGCCCTGACTAGAGCCAGCGCAGCCTGTTTACCTGTGTTCCCTTCGGTACGATGACGGGAAAAGACGCCTCGTGGAGATTGAGGTAGAAAAGGTGAAGGGGACCTATCTGTTGTACACGGGGGCATCATGCACCATGGTCCATTCAGCTAACCCCACCACCTCGCCTCTATCTAACGAGGTCCCATACAGTCTGTTGGGATTCACAGGCAAAGAACAGGCCGGCTCGTTTTCCATCCCGCTCGTCATTCGTTTAGGACCGCTCCGCTCTAATTGGACCTGTGTCCTAATGAAATGGGAAGTGGAGGGTGGAAGAGGGGTCCTGGGAGCTGACTTTTTTGTAGGCCACGGGATCCTGGTCGATTTAAGAAATCATTGCCTATGGGGGGCAAGTACAGGAAAGGACGGCGAGGTTGTAGTAATCCCAGGGAAGGAAGGGAAGGGGACCCTATGCACCATGAAGCCCAAAGAGGGTTATAACCTCGAGCTTATGGTTAGTAACACCCTACAGGAGTTCCAGGCATTTGTGCAGGCCCACCTGGCCACATTTGCCACACACAAACACGACTACGGGAGGATCAACGGGTTTGAGGTCAGCGTAGACGGGGACCCCATGGCCCGACCACAGAAACAGTATAACTTCCCCAGGGAAGCGGAGCCAGACATGGAAGCAGCCATGTCCTCTTTAGTACAGCAGGGAGTTCTGAGACCGATAGCCACCCATGTAAACTCTCCACTGTGGCCGGTTAGAAAGCCGAACAATTCCTGGAGGGCCACAGTGGACTATCGGGTGCTCAACAGTAACATCCCTGCCTGTGCACCCACGGTAGCAGCAGTTGCCGACCTGATAGGAAGTATCACAGCATCCGCGACCACTTTCACGGTGCTGGATATTTCCAACGGGTTTTGGTCCATCTCTTTAAGGAGGGAGGATCAGTACAAGTTTGCCTTTACGTTTAAAGGGCAACAGTACACGTGGAACTGCTTGCCTCAGGGCTTCCACAACAGCCCCAGCATTTACCATCAGTGCATGGCAAACAGTTTCAAGGATTTCAGTCAGCCCAGAGAGTTGGTACAATATGTGGATGACCTGCTCCTCTTCATCGATTTGAGAGAGGAGCATGGCCCGCTATTGGCCGAACTGCTGGAGCTGCTTGGGCAAAAGGGTCTTAAAGTGCACCCCAAGAAAGCGCAGATCGGCCAGCAGGAGGTGAAATTCCTGGGCCTGACCGTACGCGCTGGAGAAAGGGCCATAGATAAGGCTAGGAGAGAAGCGGTACAAGAGTTCCCGGTCCACAACACAGTCACGGGTGTGATGTAATTTCTAGGGCTAACCGGGTACTGCAGAGACTTCATTGAAGACTATGCAGCCACAGCAGCCCCTCTGCTCCGACTCCTACACAAGGGAGTGGAGTGGGTTTGGGGTGAGGGTTGCCAGGCAGCATTTGTCAGGCTCAAGAAGGACCTGCAGACCGCACCAGCTCTAGGGGCCATAGATGGGGGGAAAGAGTTTTTCCTGGAGGTAGCAGCCAGCGGGGACAGCCTGAGTGCTGTGCTGCTCCAAGAGCGGCATGGCAGGCAGAGGCCGGTGGTCTACTCCTCCAGTATACTCACAGATGTGGAGAGGAGCTACTCCAATTGTGAGAGGCACCTCTTGGCCACATATTGTGCTGCGAAAAGATCGCTGATCTTCACAGGCACCTCTCCCATCACCCTCCTCACCCATCACGCACCCACCCAGATGCTCCTGGATGGGAGGATCAAGGATGGAACGGTGAGCAGTGCCCACATTGCTCGCTGGACCCTGTTCCTCTCACAGATGGACCACAAGGTGAAGGGTCTCTGCGAGCCAAAGCTCGCAACCAACCTGGTATATCCTGGAACAGCCCACCTGTGTTCCATAGAAGGGGTTTGGGAAGTGGACATAGGTTTACGGGCCGGGATACACCCCACAGGCCGCGAGATCTATGTAGACGGTTCCAGCACGGTATCTGCTGGCGAGCGACTCACGGGGTGTGGAGTTTATGACCCAGCGGCAAACATTGCCCTGGCGATTAAGCTCCCCAGCACCATGAGCGCCCATCAGGCTGAACTGTCCATGGTAGTGTACGTCGTTCCACACCCCGTACACTATTTGCTCGGACAGCATGTTTTCGTGCAACTCGTGTACGGAGTACCTGGCCATCTGGTCCCGTCGCGGATACACCTTCGCCGACGGGAGACCCCTCACAGTGAAACCCCTGCTGGAAAAGATCCTAGCAGCAGTGGGGGAGGAAGGGGAGGTTTTCATCCACAAGGTGAAGGCCCATTCCTCCACAGAACCCCGTAGTCAAGGCAACCAGCAGGCTGACATGCTCGCCAAGGAGGGTGCCCGCACAGGCACTTTCTGGGACCCGTATGGGTCCAGACCCATGACGGCAGTCAGACGTAGGGACGGGACACAAGGTAGTGCAGGGTTATCTTTAGCCCCGTACCTTAAGACGGTCCAAGCCCAAGACCCCGTCCTCAAGGCGGTCCTCAGTGCAGTGACTGAGGGAAAAAGGGTAGAGGGTCCGTACGGCACAGCAACCCTCTCCGTGACAGAGGGCATGCTGTTCCGGGGGGAACAGTGGGTTGTGCCGCAGCAACACCGGAGGGAATTCCTTATACTGGCCCATGAGGCTCCAGGAGTGGGAAACCCCGGGCCTGAGACCACCTGGCAACGGGTGGAACAGGCGGGATGGTGGCCAGGACTCAGGGAAGATGTCCGTGAGTTCTGCGCTGGCTATCTTGTGTGTGCTGCTAATAATCCTGACCCCCACAAAAGGAAGGTACCTATGGGACACATCAGGAGGGTAGAGGGACCATGGCAGTCGATACAGGTCGACTACATCGGGCCCCTACCCACCGCCCAGGGAGGCTATAAGTACTGCCTAGTCCTGGTAGATGTGTTCACGAAATGGGTAGAGGCCTTCCCCTGCAGAACAGCCACAGCTCTGGGTACTGCCAGGATCCTGGTCCGGGAAGTGGTCTTGCGGTGGGGGCTACCACAGTATGTGGAGTCCGACCAAGGGAGTCACTTTACCGGGCAGGAAATGCAGAATACCCTTATGCTGCTAGGCATCGAGGGGAAGTGGCACGTGGCCCACAACCCACAGTCATCAGGGATTGTGGAAAGAACGAATAGGACCCTAAAAGAAAGGTTGAGGAAGGAGATGGTGGACTCGCCCCGTAAATGGGCCGAGGTCCTACCGTTGGTTCTGATGGGGATCCGGGCCAGCCAGTCGAAAAGCATGGGGTACTCACCGTATGAGCTGATGACTGGCAGGGTCATGTGGATCTCCACCCATGTACTAGCCCCGGTGCTCACGGAAGGTCAGCTCAGAGAGTTAAATCGGGCCAGGTTCGCCCAAAACCTCTTCGAGCACCTTAAACAGGTCCACGAGCAGGCGGCTGGGAACATGGGAAAGCAGCATCGGAGTAACTGATTGCTGTTGGAACCCTGAAAGCACCACGAGTTGGAGGTAGGGGATCAGGTCATGGTGAGGAACTATGCCCGAGTAGGGAGTCTGGAATCATTATACATGGGGCCCTACAACATTCTAGACAAGGCCAGCCCCATGGTATATGCCGTTAAGATGCCTCGGCGCACCAAATGGTTCCATATTAATCAGTGTAAACTGTTTAAACCCGAAAAGAGAAAACAGCCAGTTGGGGTAGGGCCTGAGGATAGAAATCCTCAGCCTGCAGCGGAAGCGCGTTCACAGACTGCACAGGCAGGCACTGTGGCTTGTTTAAGGGGAGGGGCCATCCCGCCCACCGATTGAGACACCCCCCCCACTCTTCTGGGCTCCAGATGAAGAGGGACCCGAGGGTGAAAACCCCGCCCCTAACCCAGGTTTAGAGGAGGAGGGACGTGAGGTTGAAGGCCCCACCCCAGACCCAGATTTGGGACCTGAGGGCGAGGATCCCCAGCCAGCGGCAGTGGTGAGCCCACAGACCGCACCGGAGGGGACAGCGGTTCGGGTTAAAGGCCCACCAGCCAAGAAAACCCCACCCGCCAAAGCCCTCAGAAGGTCCCCACGGTCGCCCCAGCCAAGGAAACCATGGTCACCAGCTCTCCATTTTAAAGGGATGGCCTCCCGATTCAGGGGGAAGTCCAAGGACTGAGATCCCCAGCCGGCAGCCACAGGCGAGGGACCGACAATGCAGGACAGTGCGGCCACGCCGGATGGAGAGGTGTGCCGCAGTCCAAACAGAGATTAGCCTGGCCGCCCGGAGACGGGCGGTGGATGTACATAGTTTAATGTAAGTTTATATTGTTAAGTTTGCGTATTTTAGTTTAAGTTTAAACATGGTGATGGGTAGTTTTGATAATTAGTAGCATTTTAAGAATGTGTGTATTAAGTCGAGGTCGCAAGACTCGACTATGCTTCGCCCAAGCAAGAGAATCGCCTCAGGACCTAGCTATATGCTCTTGTGTCTCTTTGCAGGAAAAGGATTTGAGAATGAAGGGGGGCGTACTCCTACTCACCCTGCTAGGGATGAGCGTTGGAAAGCGAGGCGACGTGGAGGACTCTCACATCTACGGGTGCTCGGGAGAAAAGGCTCCAGTGGTGACTGCTGGGAGCAGCGAACAAGGCACGGAGGGACCCACCATCTACGCCCATGAGGGAAGATGGCCCAGGTGGTTAGGATCCAACTCCACCCTGTACTCCAGCCAGACCGGGTTCACCTACGGGGAAGCCTCTCTCCTCTGCCCCAGCGTACAAGTTGTGGCCTCACGGGTCGGGGTCACTGAGGGGAAACGCGTGTGCCTGACTTACAAAGGACAGATTCACCTGGAAAGGTGGTGATGGCTCAGGAACCTGAGCATGGATATGGGGGATCGTACAGCCAACAGAACGAATGGGGAACGACACCCACCGGATGGGCACCGGGACCCAAGAAGGAACTCGCATATGTTGAGATAAGTGGTGGGAGTCGGAACAGGGAATCTATGTCTGTAGGTGGGGGTCAAAAAGGGCCTGCCCTACAGGCATAACTATCATCTTCTCCGCATCATGGCAGGATAAGGGGAAGGGGGCGGAATGGGATTCCCACCTACACACCTGCATAGTCCCACGTTACCCAGCCCCAGTTAAAGCCACTGAACTCGTGGCACGTGCCCGAAAGCCCCTACCCATGACTCCGGCAGCAAGGACACACAGGGAGGGGTGCCCCACCACCACCAAGGGACCAGGGAATGGGCTGGTACTAGTGCCTACAGAACAGGTACTGTACCAGGGGGTACACTACGCGGTAGCCTCCGTGATTTTAAATCTCACCGAGGTACACTTACCGGAGTAGTGTCCCAAAGAGAGAGAGCAGCTATACCAAGCCCTGTTAAAGGACATGTTCAGAAAGTTTTATGAATTCAATTTCGTCAATGTCGGCAAAACTGAACTGTACACAACACACCGTGAGTACTTTGGTAGTGCAGGGAGACAGAGAAGGGGAGTATGGAATGATGTTTTTACTGCGTTTAACACTGGGTCCTCTGTCATCAACAGTCTGGATGACATAGAGCTGCAGACCCAGATAAACGGTTTAAAAACACAGTTAAGGAAGATATTAATGGACGAGGACAAGGTAGTAGGCTCGGAGTTACACGAGGACCAGGCCATGATGGTCCATTTAAAAGAAATTATAGCGGAGCTGGAGAAGCATGCAAAGACTGTAAATGCCATCAAATGGGAGGACAGAAATGCTTCTGACCAGGCTGCACAGAATGAGGTGTGCATGCTATACGGGGCATGGTTGCTAGGCGAGGGCCGCAGTAATCTGGAGGATTTAAAACAGGGTTTAGTCCCCTCCTGGATCAGCAACAAACACCTTGCAGCCCTCCATCCATTTGAGAATGCATTAAGCCCGTGCCAACACCGGCTAGCTTCCGAGGCCTACCCAGTCCCAGTGGATTGTGGGCGGTCCAACCACACCATCATGGGAATAGTAGTGAGAATGTCGGTCATGGGTAGGGCAGCCCAACCAGCACCGGTATACAGGGTAGAGAACATTGGAGTCATTCAAGGGGGTGCACACATTCGTTTCACAGCGGTACCACCTTACGTCATAAAGTGTGAGCACGCTATGACAGGTACTGACCTGTCGGGGTGCCGGAGCCGGGGTGCGCACATAATACTGTGTCCCCAGCACTTGAACGCTATTCAAAACCACAGTGCGGGTTTAAAGCTGTTGGCTCGATGCCTATAAATTGCACCATGGAGACAATGGCACAAGGCCATGTTTTACCCCACAGGTAGCATATATAGGAGGTGGGACATATTGTGTCATCACAGGTGCGCCCCACTACCAGCATGGACAGCACAGCTGGTGTCCGGTAAGTGACAGCAGTTTCTGCTTTAAACCCGAGGCAGAATTCAAGTGGCCCAGGAATGAATTGTCCCCATTCCTGAACCCTCCACTGTTCACCTCACTGTAAAGGAGAATTTTACCGACCTGCAAAAGTACGGAGCGCATTTCGGCTGCAAAATCCCCCCTCTCCCAGAACACCTTACCAAGATACTCAAAGCCGTTATAGTCTCGCAGAAACATTTCTACACGTTAGAGCAGAAGACGGTAGAGATAGGGGTAAGGTATTGGACATTGTGATCCCACCCTGGTTGGTCATTTTCAATAATATAGAGGTACCTTCATGGATTAGACTGGCTTCCCACATCCTCATTATTATGTCCGTGTATATTGAGACATGGACAGCAGGAGTTGATTATAACAAGTCTTTACTGAATGGAGACAATCGGGAAACTGAAACTACAGAAGGCTGCTAGCGCCTTTTATACAGGGGTGGTCACTGCCGGTACTGCAGTCTGAGACCAGTTATTCCCTTATAGGTACATACACAACAATTCCTCCCCTTTTAGATAAACAGTACATAACATTCATTTAACAACTAAATGATAACTAATTACAATCACAATTACAGTTGCTAGATACATTGGTTGAGGTTAAGCAATTATAAGTTCAGTCTTTGAGGAGGCTTCCTGATTCTGTCTGGATAATGCCTCTTTGGGGTATCAGGTTCTTCTGGCAAGGTTGAGTCGGGATCAATGTCGTTGTTTGGTTCATCTGTTCCCAATATCACCGATTCTGCGGTAGATGCAATTGGTACATCGGTTTCATCGCCAAGTGTATCAGATCGTGGTGTGGAGTTGACGTTTTCCAGTGACTCTAGAATCTGGTCAGCATGGCATCTTACAATACTCTCTCCAACGTCCACGGTATACACGAGAGGTCCTTGCCATGTACAAATCGTTCCTGGCTGCCATTTCTCTGTGCGGTAGTCCCGGGCCAAAACTGCTTGACCTATCTTAAAACTCCTGGTCGGCCTTTCATTCATATTCTGAAACTGTCTGTTCTCCACATCTCTTCGGACGTTTGGCTTAACCAAATCCAAGCGGCATCGTAGTCTTCGATTGAAGAAGATCATGGCTGGAGTTTGGTTGGTCACCGCATGTGTCGCATTTGTAAGATTCGAAAATTTTCAGCAAAAATCACGCAAGAAAACTGGATAAAATAAGACTGTTTATTGACCAAAGTAAGCTTGCACAGAAAAACCTTTGATAAAAGGGCATACAAAATGGCCGCCAGGCCCCGTGATCAGTTTCTGAACCAGTTTATTTCTGTTACTGCAAGCTAGACAGGCTTGTGGATTGAAGACAGTAAACCCGCGAAAGCCAGTATCTGGGAACCGAAACTCAGAGCAACAGCATACATATTCAATGGATTATAAGTACAGGATGGGGCCCATCAAGATATGGGCGGACAATGTAAAAACACTTATACCCATTTATTGTACAAAGGAAAAACCGTTTAGCAGCCATCAAGGAAAATGTCCGGACCGATCAATATGCGAACCGAGCCGCGGTGACAATGCAAAGGACATTAACAGACATTATCGGCCAGGAAGGCCAGTTCAAGTTATCACCGGTTCCGTTACAAGACAAAGCGCCCCTGCAGAGATCTCTGCCCGCCAAAATTAATACAAAGACAGGACTATGATTTGGCGGGAGATAAGACTGTCCCAAAAGAGTATAACTATGGATTGAAAGTCCATCTAAGTTACTTCTTCACTGCTACGGCTTCTTGTTGGGCGACTTCAGGCTTCCATTTCTTCAAGAACTTTCTTCTACGAGGAACGAACGAAGGGCGGACGGTGCCCGGATCGGCGCCTCTTCCACTTCGGCAGATCGATGAAAATGTTTTCGTCTTTTTAAAGACGGACGGTTTCGGAAAAAGGACAACGTGGCCGGTGTTCAGCCAAACAAGGCTCGGCCACGACGAGAAGACGACAAGGGTGGCCCGGGTACTGGGGTCGGGAGATCATCGACGACCCAGGCCGACGGAGAAGAAACCCTCTGGAGAACCGGCGATCGATGCCACAAGATTCTCCCATGTGCACAACCTGCATCTAGGTCTACTCCACGAACAAAAATCCACGACAGGCCTAGTGGATCTCAACCTTGACGAGCGCTCACCGAGGCTGGGTCTACCCCACCGCCTCGAGGGAGGAGAGAATATCGACTGTGCCAGAAGCTTCCAATCCACGTGACGACGGGAAGCGGTGTCAAAAGGGCTGCGAACCCCTTTTCGCGATTTCGAGAGTGGTGAGCATGATCCCAAGTTCCCCAGGTCGAAACTTAGTTTAGGTATAGGGGAGGGAGTTAAGGGAAATCGTAATGTGTTTCCCCTTTTACGATGTGCCGTGTGTTCCCCATTTCCATAGAGTCAAGTTCATAAATTTGTGCATGATTGTAGTTACTTTAATCTGTGCCTATGACATGTATTTTGTAATGCTTCAAACTGTTCAAAAATAAAAGCATCCATTTCGTGCTATTCAGCCTGGTCTATTGAGTCCTCTTCTCTGCACTACTGTTCTCTGCATCTAAGTCCAAGGTCAAGAACCGTAGGGGGGGTGGGTCGAACCACTCAAGGGTAATTCTTGCACGAAGCCTGGCAGGGGGCCAGAACGGGCAAGAGAGCAGGAAAAAAAACCCTACAGAAATGGCGACCGCGGCAGGACCTTGGCAGCAGGAAAGTAGTGTGTTAGATCAAGATCTGAATAAACGAAATGTGATGGATGAAAGAATAGCAGATTATGTTTTCGGAAAAGTCAACCTCACCAAACAATGGATATCTGATCTACTAAGGGATAGGCGCCCGCTAGACGCAGCCATCAAGTGGACAGCGGGTAGAGAGCATAAGAAATCTGTAGAAAAGGCGGTCTGGCTGATGTGCTACAAGAAGCAAGTCCAGCTTTTGGACCAGGTAGTTGCAGCACAGACAGTCCAGATCAACGGCTTGCTTAAAGACGTAGAGGAAAAGGTTGCGGGAGGTCAAAAACTGATTGAATCGCTTGACGCGCTGAATCAGGAACGCCGCTCTGTAATTCGCTGCCACGAAACCCGGGTAGAATATTTAAAATGTCAGGTCGTTGAGGCCAAGGCCAGTGAAGGTAGAATGAGAGAGAGGTGTTTCCGTCTAGCCAAACAAGTAGATGCCCAAGAGGAAAAACTCCTGGGAGCCAGGGCACCATATAAGATGGCCATGGAGGATAGATCTGAGAACACCGACCACAGCGCTTGCCGCCGGGAGCTAGAGGACCTGAGAAAGGCCCTAGCGAAGGCAAACGGGTTGGTGTGTCTCATAAATCCACCAGCGAGTCAGCTGTTGCTAGCCAAGGAATCCAAAAGACCGATTCCACAAGAGGCAGTTGGGGTACCAACCCCCGAACCCTCTGCGCCTCCTGCCTATGAGGAGTCTTGGACTCCGGGACAGGAGACGGAGACGGTAGAGGAAGAGAGCCCTGAGGTAGAGCAACCCCAGACAGTAGAGTCGGGGCCGGCGCCGATGTGTCCAACGAGACACCGGAGGCTCGGTCCAAATGAAGAAAATGGCGATGACGGACCCCTTGAGAGTCAGATCATAATGCCTCATAGCGCACGACAGCTAAGAGAGATGATAAGTCACATCCCAAAACTCTCCGAGTCAGGAGATCCCTCCGTGCATTTCAGGGACGTGGAGCAGACCGCAGCAGTCAATGACTGCGACGGGGTTGAACAGTCTAAAATGCTGCTGTTCTCCCTGGACAGTTCGCTCCTCCAGTGTCTCCCTGACGAGAGCAAGAGAGGGCACAGGGACTATGAGTTGCTACGGGATGAGATTCTGGAGATCATGGGAGAGGGGGACGGAACTCCGTTCCTCTGTTTAGAAAAGACAGTGCAGCTAGAGGGAGAACCCCCACGGGTTTTCGCCGACAGGTTGTGGCCAGTGTATCGGCGCAGCTGCCCGGGCGGGCCGGCCCGGGCCGGGCTGGATGGCGAACAAAGGGCTCACTGGCTTCGGTGCCTGGTAGCAGGTTGCCTGCCAGTAGTGAAGGAACAGGCCAAAGCATGGTTTGACCCCACTAACGCCCGCTCCACGGAGGAAGTAGTACTAGATCAGCTCACGATCAGTTATAGAAACAACAAGGGCAAGAAAACGCCTGTTGTGAAAGGAAAGGTGCATGAGGTGAGACCCGCAGCCTCTGCTAAAAAGGAATGGCGTCAGGAGGGAAATCGCCATCCCCAAGCCAATAGCAGTTGTTACGGGTGTGGGAAGGAGGGTCATTGGCGCAAGGACTGTAGGAATCCTTGGAAGGATAAGAGGGAGAGAGCGTTCACCGCAGCCCAAGATCAAGCCCAAGCCCGAGTCGCCAACGGCCCGAGAGTTTACCCAACACCAGCACAACCACAAGTGCAGGCCGCTGCCCCAACACCAGTCCAGAACCCAACCGTAGCCTCTGCCCCGAATAAAGTGGGTGGTGCGGTTGTGGACCCTGCTGCGATCGAGTCAGTCTTGGAGACTATGCGGTCTCTGATGACCTGGCAGGGGAAGGTAGCGGTTGCTAACAGCCCTATCGCCCCCGAGACCCCAGCCGAAACACCTAAATGACTGATGCCCGCGCAGCCCGTCTACTTGTGTCCGCTCCGCTATGACGCTTGGAGAAGACCTGTGGTGGAGATGGAGGTGGAGAAACAAAGGGGTAGTTACCTGTTGGATACGGGAGCTTCGTGTACCGTGATCCACACGGACAAACCTTTTGCCTCACCTCTGTCCGCCCAGGCTCCATATTTAGTAGCGGGTTTCACAGGTAGAGAACAGGCTGGCGCGTACTCCCTCCCGCTCTCCATTCAGTTGGGAGCGCTCCACACCACATGGACGTGCATCCTATTGAAGTGGAATGAGGGGGGGGGAAAAGGCATCCTCGGGGCTGATTTCTTGGTGGAACACGGGATCCTCGTGGACCTGAGAAATCACTGTCTCTGGGGAGCCGAGGGCGGTTTAGGTAAGGTAGTCGTAATCCCGGGGAAGGAAGAAAAGGGGGCCCTGTGCACTATGAAGCCGTCAGGAGGTTACGATCTCGAGCTCATGGTAACAAACGTCCCAACGGACTTGCAGGCGCGTGTGTCAGAAAATCTGACCGCGTTCGCCACCCACAAGCACGACTGCGGGAGAGTCACTGGGTTCGAAGTCAGCGTAGACGGGGACCCCATGATCCGACCCCAAAAGCAGTATAATTTCCCCAAGGAGGCAGAACCCGACATGGAGACAGCAATATCTTCATTGGTACAGCAGGGCGTGTTGAGGACGATAGCCACCCACGTGAACTCCCCATTATGGCCGGTAAAGAAACCGGACAATTCGTGGAGAGCCACGGTGGACTACAGAGCCCTCAATAGTAATATCCCAGCCTGCGCGCCCACGGTAGCAGCAGTTGCAGACTTAATAGGGAGTATTCCAGCATCGGCGACCACATTCACGGTGCTGGACATCTCGAACGGTTTTTGGTCCATTCCGCTGCGGCGGGAGGACCAGTACAAGTTTGCCTTTACTTTCAAAGGGCAACAGTACACTTGGAACTGCTTACCACAGGGTTTTCACAACAGCCCCAGCATTTTCCATCAGTGCATGGCGGGGAGTTTGAAAGAGTTCAGCCAGCCCAACCAGATAGTGCAGTATGTGGATGACTTACTCCTGTTCACAGATACAAGGGAGCAGCACGGCCCACTGTTAGCCGAATTGTTGGAACTGTTAGAAAGGAAGGGTTTCAAAGTAAACCCAAAGAAAGCCCAGATCGGCCAGCAGGAAGTTAAATTCCTGGGTCTGGCCATCCGCGCTGGGGAAAGAGCCATAGATAAGGCCAGACGGGAATCTATACAAGATCTGCCGATTCCCAACACAGTAACGGGTGTAAGGTCCTTTTTGGGATTGACCGGGTACTGCAGAGATTTCATCGAGGACTATGCTGCCACAGCGGCCCCGCTACTTCGACTCTTACACAAGGGAGTTGAGTGGTCTTGGGACGAGGGGTGCCAGGCAGCATTCGAGAAGTTGAAAAGAGATCTGCAGACCGCGCCAGCCCTAGGGGCCATAGATGGGGGAGAGGAGTTCTTTCTGGAGGTAGCCGCTAGTGGGGACAGCCTGAGCGCAGTGCTGCTCCAAGAGCGGCACGGCAAGCTAAGACCAGTAGTTTATTCCTCCAGGGTGCTCACGGATGTGGAGAGGAGTTTCTCCAATTGCGAACGGCATCTCCTGGCCACGCATTGGGCTGTGAACAGATCAGTGATCTTCACAGGGACCTCTCCCATTACGCTCCTCACCCATCACACCCCCACGAAGATGCTTCTGGACAGGAGGATTAAGGATGGGACCGTAAGCAGCGCTCGGATTGCGCGCTGGACCCTCCTCCTTTCCCAGATGGATCTCAAAGTTAAAGGCCTCTGCGCGCCAAGGCTCGCAGCCAATATGGCATATCCCGGGACAGCCCATCAATGTTCCGTAGAAGGGGTATGGGAAGTTAACATAGGTTTACGGGCCGGGATACATCCCACAGGCCGCGAGATCTACGTAGACGGTTCTAGCACTGTAGCTGACGGCAAGCGACTCACAGGGTATGGAGTTTATGACCCTGCGGCAAACATTGCCCTGGCAATTAAGCTCCCCAGCACTATGAGCGCGCAGCAGGCTGAACTGTCCGCGGTGGCGTACGTGGTTACCCACCCCGAGATTTTCCCAACCCCATACACGATTTGCTCAGACAGCATGTTCACGTGCAATTCGTGTACAGAGTACCTCGCCATCTGGTCCCGACGCGGGTACACCTCCGCGGACGGGCGGCCTTTAACAGTTAAGCCCTTGCTGGAGAAGATCCTAGCAGCTGTGGGGGAGAAAGGAGAGGTGTTCATCCATAAGGTGAAGGCTCACTCCACTACAGAACCCCGCAGTCAGGGCAACCAGCAGGCGGATGCGCTAGCCAGGGAGGGTGCCCGCAACGGCATTCTCTGGGACCCATACGAACCCGGACCCGTGGCGGCGATCCAAGGCAGGGAGGGAATTCCTGGGAACACAGGGGTGACACCGCCCCCAGACCTAAAGACCGTCCAAACCCTGGATCCCGCCCTAAAAGCAGTCCTAAAAGCCATCACAGAGGGCAAACAGGTAGAAGGTCCGTACAGTATGGCAGCCCTCACAGTCAAAGAAGGTATGCTGTTCCGAGAGGAGCAGTGGGTTGTGCCGCAGCAGCACCGAAGGGAATTCCTGCAATTGGCCCACGAGGGTCCAGGAGCGGGACACCCCGGACCTGAGGTCACCTGGCAACGGGTGGAGCAGGCGGGATGGTGGCCGGGACTTCGGGACGATGTCCGCGAGTTCTGCGCAAGCTGTCTTGTGTGTGCTGCTAACAACCCAGACCCCCACAAAAGGAAGGTGCCCATGGGGCACATCAGGAGGGTAGAGGGACCATGGCAGTCGATTCAGGTCGACGACATAGGGCCCCTGCCCGCCGCCCAGGGAGGCTATAAGTACTGCCTTGTCCTGGTAGATGTGTTCACCAAATGGGTAGAAGCCTTCCCGTGCAGAACAGCTACGGCACTGGGTACTGCTAAGATCTTGATTCGGGAAGTGTTCTCACGGTGGGGACTCCCCCGTTTTGTAGAGTCCGACCAAGGGAGTCAGTTCACCGGTCAAGTAATGCAGAACGCCCTCATGCTCTTGGGCATTGAGGGAAAGTGGCACGTAGCATACAATCCCCAGTCATCTGGGATTGTTGAGCGTATGAATCGGACCCTCAAGGAAAAGCTGAGGAAAGAGACAATGGGCTCGCCCCAGAAATGGGCGGAGGTCCTGCCTTTAGTCCTCATGGGGATCCGAGCCAGCCAGTCCAAAAGCACGGGGTATTCCCCGCACGAGTTAATGACTGGAAGGATCATGCGAACACCCACCCATGTGCTAGCCCCGGTGCTCACTGAGGGCCAGCTCCGAGAGGTGAAACGGGACAAATTCGCCCAAACCCTCTTGGAGCGCCTGAGACAGATTTATGGACAGGCGGCTGGGAACATGGGAAGACAGCACCAGGGAAATAAACTGTTGTTGGAACCTCGGAAACAACAAGAGTGGGTAGTCGGAGACCAGGTCATGGTCCGAAACTATGCCAGGGTAGGGAGTTTTGAACCACTGTACATGGGGCCATACAGCATTGTGGACAAGGCCAGCCCCATGGTTTATGCAGTGAAGACGCCCCGACGTACCAAATGGTTTCACATCAACCAGTGTAAACTGTTTAAATCGGGTACACAAGGGCCACCAAAGGGGACCAGGTCTGAGAACAAAGATCCTCAGCCTGTAACAGAGTCACAGACCACACAGGCTGGAGCAGTAGCCTGCGTGAAGGGAGAGGCCATCCCATTGGAGTGGGAGGTCTCATCTTTTGAATGGGATTTAGGCAGGGGAGAGCCCGAACAGCTCAACCTCGCTTTAGACCCAATCACGGAGGAGGAAGAGTCAGAGGACGGCAGTCCCGCCCTCGACTCAAGCTTGGGGGAGGTAGGGGGTGGGGGCGGAGACTCGTTACCTGTAAGGACAGGTGAGGTGGAGTCAGAAGCCACAGATCCCGACCCCGGGGGGGCGGAGCCTGAGGGAGGGGAGCTGGAGCCGGCAGCTGTGGAGGAACCACAGGCTGTAACGGTAACAGTCACAACCCCCGGTCCATCGGCCCCGGGAGCCCAACCCAAAGCAGCCCCTCGTAGGTCGGCTCGAGCGCCCCAGCCCAGAAAATTTTGGCCAGATTCTCCCCATCCTTCCCAACCACGGTTTAAAGCAGCCCCAGGAAGACATGATCCCCGTTCAGCAGCGACAGGCTGCGGGGGATCAAAGCCAAAGATCAATGCAGCCCCACCGCAGGGTGTGGCACACGACAGACCTCACAGGGATTCGGAAAGCCGCCCCATGGAGGGCGGCGCTGTACATAAGTTAAGTTAGGTAATTATGGTCATAGTTTAAGGAATGTAAAGTATATGGTGTTAAGAGTACAATTTTTAAGGTTTGCCCGGTATGTGTGTTTGTTAGGGAGCGGGGTCCAGGAACCCGCGCGTCCAATTAATTTAGGCCAGCACCTATCGGGAGCCCGGCTACATCATTTTGTTGGTTACAGAAACCTGGGATACGATGGAAAGGATTGTCGTCGCGTTCATGGCGATCGGGTGCGGGTGGGCCTACCGAGGCCGCACCAAGGACGTCATCATTTTCGGGTGCTCCGGGGACACGGCCCCCATCGCAACGGATGGGACGGGGGAGCGAGAGGTAGAGGAAACCGCCACCTACTTCCACCAAGGGAGATGGCCAGGTTGGCTGGGAACGAATTCTACGGAATATTCCAGCAATTTCGGTTTTGCCTACCAAGAGACTTCATTAACGTGCCCTCGAGTGAGGATCCTAGCGCCCAGAGTCAGCGTTACCGTGGGAAAGAGGATTTGTCTGGTGTGCAATGGGAACGTACCACCAAGGCGATGGTGGTGGCTACGAAAGCTGGGAAAGGACATGAGAAACTCTACGGTCGAGTGGGAGCGACTGGGTAATAATACCCATCGGACTATTACGGGAACTCACGGACAATTACGTGTGTGTTGGGACAAATGGTGGGAACCAGATGAGGGAATATATGTCTGTATGTGGGGTTCGAGACACGTCTGCTCCAAGGGCGTGTCCATCTTCTTCCAGAGGCAGTGGCAGGATGAAGGGAAGGGGATGAGATGGGATGTTAGCACTCGAGCGTGCGGAGCCCCATACTCCCCTATTCCGGTGAACGCCACTGAACTCATCACCCGCCCACGCAAGCCCCTGCCCACGCTTCCGGTAGCACTAGCCCAGAAAGGAGGGTGCCCAACCACCACCAAGGGACCCGGGAACGGTTTAGTATTGGTACCCACCGGTCAGGTGCTGTACCAAGGGGTACACTACGCGGTGGCCTCAGTGATTTTAAATCTCACTGAGGTAAGATTGCCGGAGTGGTGTCCCAAAGAAACGGAACAATTATACCAGGTCCTGTTAACCCGTATGTTTAGACAATTTTACGAATTTGACTTTGCCGACATCGACAGAGACAAATTATACACCACACCGCCAGAAGTTTTGGATCGAGTCGGGAGGCAAAGAAGGGGTACTGTAAATGACATATTCACTGCTTTTAATACCGGGACATCTGTTGCCAACGCTCTAGATAACGTGGAGCTGCAGACACAGATCAACGGTTTAAAAGCCCAGTTAAGGAACATATTGACAGACGAAAACAAGGTAGTGGGTTCTGAGTTGCATGAGGACCAGGCCATGACACTACACTTTAAGGACATAATTGCTGAGCTGGAGAAACACGCGAGAACGGTAAATGCACTCATTAAGGAGGATCGGAATGCGTCCGATCAAGCTGCGCAAAACGAGGCCTGTGTGCTGTACGGGGCGTGGTTATTGGGCGAGGGCCGCAGTAATCTTGAGGATTTAAAACAGGGTTTGGTCCCGTCCTGGATCAGCAACAAGCACTTGCAAGCGCTCCACCCTTTTGAGAATGCATTAAGCCCGTGCCAGCTCAGGCTAGCCGCAGAAGCATACCCAGTTCCAGTGGACTGCGGACATTCGAATCACACTATTATGGGAATAGTAGTAAGAATGCCGGTGTTGGGTCCCGCAGCAAAGCCCGCCCCGGTATACAGAGTAGAGAACATTGGAGTCATTCAGGGGGGCGCACACATTCGTTACGCAGTGGTCCCGCCTTACGTCATCAGATGGGAGCGTACGATGACAGGCACCGACCTCTCGGGATGTCGGAGCCGGGGAGCACACATCATCCTGTGTCCCCAGCACTTGAATGCCTTTTTGAAACCACAGTGCGGGTTCAGAACCGCTAGCGCGAAGCCGGTGAATTGCACCATGGAGGCAATGGCAGAGGACCATGTGCCCCCACAGGTAGCATATATTGGGGGTGGGACATACTGCGTCACCACTGCAGCGCCTCAGTACCGATATGGACAACACGAGTGGTGTTCGGTCGGTGATAGCAGTTTCTGTTTCAAACCCAGGGCCGAGGTTCAAGTGGCACAACAACGAATTGTTCCCATTCCTGCGCTCTCCACCGTACACATCACTATCAAAGAGAATTTCACAGACTTACAACGATTTGTCGCGCATTTTGGTTATGTCATTCCCCCTCTTCCCAAACACCTCACCAAGATTTTAAAAGCCGTTATAATTTCGCAGAAACATTTCTACACACTGGAGCAGAAGACTTTAGAGATAGGAAAAGACATATTGGACATAACCATCCCACCATGGTGGGACTTGTTCACCAACATAGAAATCCCAGCCTGGATTAGAATAGCATCCCATATCCTAGTAGGATGTCAGGTTTTAATTGTGATATTTTTGCTCTTCGTGCATTGTAAGAGAGGCAAACGCCTCCAGAGGCACGAGAAAGCGGGCGAATGGAAAGAACGCTATGTGCGAATGGGGGAAGAAGACACCCCACTTTAAGCTGCTAGTAGAAGATTAAGAGTCCATCCATTTTAAGATTTTTTTTTTTGGTTTTTGTTTCTCTTTTGAACATCCGTGTTTTCTTTTGCGTTTGGTTTGGGTTATAAGGAATTAAGTATTGTTATGTTATTAGTCGTTATTAAGTTTTGATTAATAAAAGGTGTATGCAGATGGCGCAAAAGGGTATCAACCCCTGCCCATCTGACAGGTGAAGGTGTTATAGTTTAAGATTTGCTGTCTATGATTCCAAATGTGCATGAGGTAATTTTCATTTTCTCCGGAAATGGGAACTGCATGTGTCGTGAGGGGCATAGATAGTTAAGTGCCAGGAATGTTTGGATGTGGGGAATCAGGGAAAATTTGCTCATCAAGGATTGATACTTTAAGCAAGCTATCAGTATCACAGGGGGGCCTGTAAGATTCGAAAATTTTCAGCAAAAATCACGCAAGAAAACTGGATAAAATAAGACTGTTTATTGACCAAAGTAAGCTTGCACAGAAAAACCTTTGATAAAAGGGCATACAAAATGGCCGCCAGGCCCCGTGATCAGTTTCTGAACCAGTTTATTTCTGTTACTGCAAGCTAGACAGGCTTGTGGATTGAAGACAGTAAACCCGCGAAAGCCAGTATCTGGGAACCGAAACTCAGAGCAACAGCATACATATTCAATGGATTATAAGTACAGGATGGGGCCCATCAAGATATGGGCGGACAATGTAAAAACACTTATACCCATTTATTGTACAAAGGAAAAAACGTTTAGCAGCCATCAAGGAAAATGTCCGGACCGATCAATATGCGAACCGAGCCGCGGTGACAATGCAAAGGACATTAACAGACATAATCGGCCAGGAAGGCCAGTTCAAGTTATCACCGGCTCCGTTACAAGACAAAGCGCCCCTGCAGAGATCTCTGCCCGCCAAAATTAATACAAAGACAGGACTATGATTTGGCGGGAGATAAGACTGTCCCAAAAGAGTATAACTATGGATTGAAAGTCCATCTAAGTTACTTCTTCACTGCTACGGCTTCTTGTTGGGCGACTTCAGGCTTCCATTTCTTCAAGAACTTTCTTCTACGAGGAACGAACGAAGGGCGGACGGTGCCCGGATCGGCGCCTCTTCCACTTCGGCAGATCGATGAAAATGTTTTCGTCTTTTTAAAGACGGACGGTTTCGGAAAAAGGACAACGTGGCCGGTGTTCAGCCAAACAAGGCTCGGCCACGACGAGAAGACGACAAGGGTGGCCCGGGTACTGGGGTCGGGAGATCATCGACGACCCAGGCCGACGGAGAAGAAACCCTCTGGAGAACCAGCGATCGATGCCACAAGATTCTCCCATGTGCATAACCTGCCTCTAGGTCTACTCCACGAACAAAAATCCACGACAGGCCTAGTGGATCTCAACCTTGACGAGCGCTCATCGAGGCTGGGTCTACCCCGCCGCCTCGAGGGAGGAGAGAATATCGACTGCGCCAGAAGCTTCCAATCCACGTGACGACGGGAAGCGGTGTCAAAAGGGCTGCGAACCCCTTTTCGCGATTTCGAGAGTGGTGAGCATGATCCCAAGTTCCCCAGGTCGAAACTTAGTTTAGGTATAGGGGAGGGAGTTAAGGGAAATCGTAATGTGTTTCCCCTTTTACGATGTGCCGTGTGTTCCCCATTTCCATAGAGTCAAGTTCATAAATTTGTGCATGATTGTAGTTACTTTAATCTGTGCCTATGACATGTATTTTGTAATGCTTCAAACTGTTCAAAAATAAAAGCATCCATTTCGTGCTATTCAGCCTGGTCTATTGAGTCCTCTTCTCTGCACTACTGTTCTCTGCACCTAAGTCCAAGGTCTAGAACCATAGGGGGGGTGGGTCGAACCACTCAAGGGTAATTCTTGCACGAAGCCTGGCAGGGGGCCAGAACGGGCAAGAGAGCAGGAAAAAACCCCCTACACATTCCGGTAGGCAACAAGAAGTTGTCCACCTTGTGTTGTAGGGGTATATCTTCATTACACATTGCCTTGATAGCCTTCTTGAATGTTTGAACAAACCTCTCGGCCAATCCATTAGTGGCTGGATGATATGGGGCAGATGTGTAATGCTTAACACCATTGTTCTTTAAGAACCTCCGGAACTCTTCAGACACAAACTGTGGTCCATTGTCAGAGCAAATCTGTTCAGGCAGCCCATTCCTGACGAATATGGTTCGTAAGACTGTGATAGTTTTTTCTGTGGGGGTTGAGGACATTTTTATTACCTCTGGCCACTTTGAATGTGCATCCACCGCAATTAAAAACTTCGAGTCCATGAAGGGACCAGCAAAATCAATGTGCACCCTTTGCCATGGAGATTAGGGCCACTCCCATGGATGTAGAGGGGCTTGTGGTGGGGCGTTTTGGACCTTCTGGCATCCTGTACAGCTCTTGGTCATCTCTTCGATTTCTCTATCGATTCCCAGCCACCACACAAATGCTCTGGCTAAGTTCTTCATTTTTACCCCTCCCAGATGACCCTCATGAAGCTCATTGAGCACTCTATCCTTCAATTTGGGTGGAATTACTACTCTGGATCCACACATCAAGGTTCCTCTGCACACTGACAGCTGTTCTCTTCTCGGCGAGAATGCTGGCAGCAGTGGTTCGCCATGTGCTGGCCATCCCTTCACCGTTAAATCATAGACCCGGGATAGTGTCGGGTCATTTCGTGTTTCCTTTTCTATGTTTGCATTCGTCACAGGGAGACATTCGACTATGGTCGAGTGGAATAACTCCATTGGATCCACTGCAAGTTCTTCTTCCACCATCGGCAACGGTAGGCGCGACGATCCATCAGCATTCCCATGCTGTTTAGTTCCTTTGTACTCGATGTCATATTGGTGTGCCCCTAGGAAAAGGGACCACCTCTGTAGCCGTTGTGCTGTCATTATCGGTACGCCCTTCTGAGGGTTGAAAATGGACACAAGAGGTTGATGGTCAGTTAGTAGAGTAAATTTTTGACCGTGCAGGTAGTGATTGAACTTCTTCACCCACCAAACTAGGCTGAGGGCCTCTCTGTCAATCTGGGCGTAGTTACGCTCGGCTGAAGTTAACGAGCGTGACGCAAAAGCTATTGGCCTCTCTAAACCATCAAGGAGTTTATGTGATAGTACCGCCCCAATGCCGTAGGGAGATGCATCACACGCCAGTCTTATCGGTAGTGATGGGTTGTAGTGAGCCAATACTTCTCTTGAAGTGATTAATTCCTTACTCTTCTGAAAAGCCCGCTTACAGTCATTGCTCCATTTCCATGCTACTCCCGTTCATAGTAGGGCGTTCAGTGGGTGCAGAATTGTGGACAAATTCGGTAAAAACTTATGGTAGTAATTCACCAATCCGAGGAATGACCTCAGTTGCGATACATTTCCAGGCGCTGGGGCCTTACCAACCGCTTCAATTTTGTCAGGGGACTTATGTAACCCCTCTTCATCAATCACGTGGCCACAATACGATATCTGTTTCTTAAAAAACTCGCAATTGGGGTGGTTGGCTCGTAGCCCATGTTCCCGTAGTCTAGTGAGCACCTGTTCTAGGTTGTTAAGGTGTTCACTGTCATCTTCACCTGTCACTAGGATGTCGTCCAAGTAACACTGAGTCCCCGGAATCCCTTGCAGGACTTGTTCCATCGCTCTTTGCCATATCGCCGGAGCTGATGCTACTCCGAATACCAATCGATGATACTGGTAAAGACCTTTGTGAGTGTTTATCGTGAGATACTTCCTAGAGGACTCTTCAACCTCCATCTGCAAATATGCTTGTGCCAGGTCAATTTTTGTAAAGCGCTTCCCTCCAGATAATGAGGTGAAGATATCTTCTATCCTTGGAAGAGGATATTGTACTGTGTGAAGGACTGGGTTCACCATCACCTTGAAGTCCCCACAGATGCGAACCTTCCTTGGCTCCTCAGACTTATTGTTTAACGTTATCTTCATGACAGGAACGATGGGTGTTGCCCACTCGCACCAGTCTACCTTAGACAACATGCCTGCATTCTCCAGATTCTCCAGCTCTGCCTCGACAGCTGGGCGAATTGCATATGGTACCGGTCTTGCTTTGAAAAACTTGGGAATTGCATTCTCTTCTATTTTTATCGAGGCGGTTACGCCTTTAAGAGTGCCCAGTTCTTGTTGAAATACCTCTTTGGCGTTAGCTAAGATTGTTGACAATCGTCCAGGAGTGACGTCGTCATCTTTTTTACCATCCACCATCATTGCCTGAATGGAGTGCCAATCTAAGCTTATCTTTCTGATCCATTCACATCCCAATAACGGTGGTCCACCATCTTGCAGTATGTAGAGATACAATTTCCGTATTTTCTTGCCGTTGTATTCGACAGGCACCCTTATTTTTCCTCTGGGGTATACTTTTTGCCCCGTATACGTCGTCAAGACGATGGATGTCTCTCTCAAGGGTATGTGCGAGAATAGCCGCTCGTAGTCTCGTCGATTCATGACGGTTAGCGCTGATCCTGTATCCAATTCCATTTTAACTTGGGACCCTGCTGTCGTGAGGGTGACCCAAATGGTTCGGTGATCCTCTTATGCGATTACATTGTGAAGTTTGAGACAGCTTAGTCTCTTGTTCCCGGATTCACTATCGCTCATCTGGTCTTCGGAACTACTGTCCGTCATCTTTTGTACTTTCTTATACGGTTCCTAAGTAGCCTTTTTGTTGTTGTTGGTCTTCTTCCCTGACCTGCAAACTCGTGCAATGTGTCCCATCTTTCCGCATTGCCTGCATATTTTGTCCTTGGACCAGCAGTCCTTCTGGTCATGGTTAGTTCTGCCACAGCGATAACATTTTGCAAATCCCCGTGTCATTTCGTGGGTGCCGTATTCTTGTGGCTTTTGTTGTATTTCCGCAGATCCCCTGGCTGCTGCTTCATACGATACTGCCACGCTGATAGCCTTATCTAGCGTCAGCTCTTTCTCTGAGAGTAACTTCTTCTGTGTTCCTTCACTTAGGAGTCCACAGACAAATTTGTCCCATAGTGTATCTGCCAGTCCTGCTCCGAACTGGCAGTGCTTTGATAGCTTGCGCAGTTCCGTAAGGTACTGAGCATTGCTCTCATCTTTATGGTGAGTTCTCCTGTGGAATTTAAATCTTTCTGCTATCAGCAGTGGTGCAGAGTTTAGGTGTTCCTGTAGGATAGCAACAATTTCGTTAAAACTCTTCACCTTCGGTTTGGCTGGAGTAATCAGGTCCCGCAATAGGCCGTACATTCTTGCGCCCATTAAGTTTAGCAGTACCGATGCCTTTTTCTCATCGGCTATTTCGTTTGCCTCGCAATATACCTCGACTCTTTCCACATACGTGGTCCAGTCCTCTATTGCATTATCAAAGGCAGTGATACAGCCAGTCTTCGGCATCTTGGAAATCTAAAATGGCGCCTCCCGCGCTTTGCCTTCTTCCCTGATTTAACAAAATGGTGCCTCCCGTGCTTTGCCTTCTTCCCCGCTGGATTAAGATGGCACCTCCCGCGCTTTGCCTTCTTCCCCGCTGTTGCTAGCGCTGCTTTCCGCGGTTTCCATTGCAACCTGCAGCTCCTCGCGGCTTTCTGCGCGTCTAATATATATATATTTTTTTATTTTATTATTTTCCCATCGTGGAACAACCCTGTGGGACTCTTGCCTCCCTCTTCTCGGGTCCGTACGCTGCCCGGCTTCGTGCACCGGCCGCGCCCTGTGTGCTCCACCCTCTCTCTCTCTCCTCTTCCCGACAATGCTGCTCGGCCCCATTGCAAGCCACCCGCTCGAGTTCTAGACCGCCGCAGCCCAGGAAGGATCAGTGTACTACCTCCCACCAGCCCGATTAGCTGAAGCACCGTCGACAGGAACCAAGCCCCGCTCTCGACAGCTTGTCCTGTAACCTTCAACTCCGCTGACTCAGGGGTGGATGCCCACGGTCGACGCCCGTTTCTACTGCTTCTTTCTTCCTTCTGGCCTCGACCTCTGCTCACTTCACTTTAGGAACGGATCCCATGAGGTGGTGCAGACTGTAGGTAAGTTCGTATCTGCTCGTCGCCAATATTATGTCCGTGTATAATTGAGACACGGACAGCAGGAGTTGATTATAACAAGTCTTTACTGAATGGAGACAATCGGGAAACTGAAACTACAGAAGGCTGCTAGTGCCTTTTATACAGGGGTGGTCACTGCTGGTACTGCAGTCTGAGACCAGTTATTCCCTTAAAGGTACATACACAACACTCATAGTGTGCCAGCTGGGGATAGTATTGTACCTAATATGCACTCAGTGCGAGGGAAAAGGTCAAATACTAGAATTCCGAAACCAGAGGACCTGGAAGGAATATTATGTTAAGGTGGAGGGAGATACACCTGTTTGAATTTTATTGTATTTCTGATTAAAGGTTGTTGTTTTATTGTGTTTTGTTGTTTTTAATAAAGATTTTCAAACATGTTGCTTTAATAAAGATGTATGTGTACCAGGTGGTGTAGAAAATACTGGGTGTGTTTTTGGTGTAATGGGGTTATTGTTTCTGGTCAGTCAGAAGTACCTGAGCTGCTCCAAAGCCTCGTGCGGTTTCGAATCGCTCCCCTTTCTGGCTCTGACCGCTGGACTTATTTCAGTAGCGATGTAGACAAAACGAGGCTCGTGGATGGGTGCAAAGAAGACCAGTATTTATTGAAAATAAAGAATAAATTGCTGTACAGTGAAAATAATAGTGAATACAGCACACCTATACTTAATACAGCACACCTTTGCTCAATACTGCACGCCTTTACTTAATACAGCGTACTTTTACTTAATACAGCACACCTTTGCTTAATACAGCACACCTTTGCTTAATACAGCACACCTTTACTTAATACAGCATACTTTTACTTAATACAGCTCACTTTTGCTTAATGGGAGGAGAAACGGACACATCGAGGGAAAATTGACAAAAATTACTATTTAACAAAATTCCCCTTTAATACCACCCCTTATACCTACCTAGGTTGCCTTGTAATGGACCAGAAAGTTTTATGCTCACCAGTAAATGCCTGCTCCATGCCCCTGCAGTCTGTCTTAGATTCTTCACCGCCCCAAAGTAGAGATACCCCAGTAATTCAAAAGTAACTGCTGGTATTTCACTTCTTTGAGCGGGCTGTTGAGCTGTTCCTCTTGTGGTCAGGGCATCGGACACAAGGCAGCAGAGAGGGAGAGAATGGCTTCCTGAGGGGCTATCTTTATACCCCATTGGGAGCCATTGTCTTCGCGCTCAAATCTGGATGTGTCTGGGCTATACAAAAGGGACCGAACTGTCCCCATTGACGGTAATGGGTTTCAATGCATTACCCATTCATTTTAACTGGTTTGCGACCAGTTTGAAATGTCCCACTGAACCCTTAAGTGTTCAGTCAACAGCACTCAAGTGGTTTGTAAACAATCCATTGTCCTGCGGTCACCGCCCAACTGCAACTGATTGACAGCTTTAAGTACTTAAGCCCTTGGGTCAACATTGTAGAGGGCCTATAAACAAACAACCCTTTGTCCTGTGAGTGAAACTTCCTAAAGTGCAGTTGATTGACAGTTTCAAGTACTTCAACATATTCACACAGGCTGGTGTTTTCAAATCCTTTTGTCAGCCAGCGATGGGAGATATTCTGGCAGGCTGTCTTTGTCTTCTGCCACAAGGCCTGACAGCCATTTTGATACTCTGAGTTTTAAGGTATATTCCACCCAGGTTTCTCAAAAAAATAATCTTCGGGGGCTGTAGAAATTTTCCGAAATTCTTGCAAACCTTACAGTCCCCCATCGGATACTAAAACTTACTTGCAGTATCCTGTTTAAAGGTGAGCAATAATTTCTGACGCCCCACAAACAACCTTCCCTTATACTTATCTATATCTACCTTTGAACCCCGACACCTCCATCCCCCTTACCAGAGAGAATCGCAGTACACGGTAGGCATCTATCGATAGAAAAACATGATTAGTTACAATAATTCAAACATGGAGGGGTCCATTGCCCCTGCACCACTGAGTATTTACAATAATTCAAGCATGGAGGGGTCCAATGCCCCTGCACCACTTGTGACATAGTTTAAACACGATACAACATCTTTAATGGGATTACCACCAAGCCAAAACATATCTGATAAAAATACAAACAGAAGAAAATGAGCATCCTTTTCTTTTTTTTATAATGCCTGACACTTTAATAAATGGCACCATTCTTCAGCCATGAATGTATTTCAAACTTTCACAATCTATGGACACAACAATCCATAGGCATATGCAATTTGTTCAATTAACTCTAAACAAGTAGCCATGGTGTGGAGATGCCGGTGTTGGACTGGGGTGGACAAATGTAACAAGTCACACAACACCAGGTTATAGTCCAACAGTTTTATTTGATATCACAAGCTTTCGCAGCGCTGCTCCTTTGTCAGATGAAGTGGAGAGATGCCTATAGACACAAATTATATAGTCAGAGAATAATGCCAGATGATTACAGGTAATCATTCTAACTGCCATTTATCACACCTCGGCAGAGAGATAATCACAGCAATCAAAGGTGTGAATGGTGTCCAAACAGGTCAGTCAGGAAAACATTACATCAAAGAACAATGAGGTGGGGTCACAAGGGGTAAAATGTTGCAGATGCTGGGGTCTGTATGAAAAACAAAAAACAGACAAATAACATTTTCTTTGCTGGAAACCACAGCAGGTCCGGCTGCATCTGTGTAGAGAGAACAAGCCAATGACGACTCGAGTCTGGATGACCCTACATCAGGTGGGGTTACATGTAGCGTGACATGAATCCAAGATCCCGGTTGAGGCCGTCCTCATGAGTGCTGAACTTGGATATCAGTTTCTGCTTGACGATTTTGCGCTGTCGTGTATCTCGAAGGCCACCTTGGAGCATGCTTACCCGAAGATCGGAGGCTGAATGTCCTTGACTGCTGAAGTGTTCCCCAACTGGGAGGGAACACTCCTGCCTGGTGATTGTTGTGCAGTGTCCGTTCATCCGTTGTCGCAATGTTTGCATGGTCTCGCCGATATACCATGCTCCGGGGCATCCTTTCCTGCAACGTATGAGGTAGACAACGTTGGCCGAGTCACATGAGTATATACCATGTACCTGGTGGGTGGTGTCCTCACGTGTGATGATGGTATCTGTGTTGATGATCTGGCACACAACCTCTGCAAGACATGCCAGATCATCAACACAGATACCATCATCACACGTGAGGACACCACCCACCAGGTACATGGTACATACTCATGTGACTCGGCCAACATTGTCTACCTCATACGTTGCAGGAAAGGATGCCCCGGAGCATGGTACATCGGCGAGACCATGCAGACACTGCGACGACGGATGAACGGACACCACGTAACAGTCGCCAGGCAGGAGTGTTCCCTCCCAGTCAGGGAACACTTTAGCAGTCAAGGACATTCAGCCTCCGATCTTCGGGTAAACATTCTCCAAGGCGGCCTTCGAGACACACGACAACGCAAAATCGTAGAGCAGAAACTGATAGCCAAGTTCCGCACTCATGAAGACGGCCTCAACCGGGATCTTGGGTTCATGTCACGCTACATGTAACCCCACCTGACGTAGGGTCATCTAGACTCGAGTCATCATTGACTTGTTCTCTCTACACAGATGCGGCCGGACCTGCTGTGATTTCCAGCAAAGAAAATGTTTTTTGTGTTTTTTGTTTTTCATACAGACCCCAGCATCTGCAACATTTTACCCCTTGTGACCCCACCTCATTGTTCTTTGATGTAATGTTTTCCTGACTGACCTGTTTGGACACCATTCACACCTTTGATTGCTGTGGTTATCTCTCTGCCGAGGTGTGATAAATGGCAGTTAGAATGATTACCTGTAATCATCTGGCATTATTCTCTGACTATATAATCTGTGTCTATATGCATCTCTCCACGTCACCTGATGAAGGAGCAGCACTCCGAAAGCTTGTGATTTCAAATAAAACTGTTGGACTATAACCTGATGTTGTGTGACTTCTTACATCTAAACAAATAGTACAATCTCACAGTTAGGAACTAAATTCACACATTATTTACTTTGGAGTTGGGACCAGTACATAATACAAAATATAAAATAATTAACAGGCTTTTTGTAAGCTCTTAATCTTAATCTGGATTTCCAATAACAGTTTAATAGCTGTGGGCATCTGCCTCCTGCAGACCCCTCCCTTCGTGGGCTAGGGGTGCTCCCTTCCCCGAGCATCCAAAGACACGATGGTCCTCTGCACCTCCCGAAACTCTGAAAAAGACTTAAAAAAAACATCTATCCAGGTTCCCTGGCTCGGGGGAATGTGATCGGGTCCCGCGACCTCGGCTCACATAGACAACATTCTGGAACGGTACCATACTTAAAGCTTGTACTCTAATAATTAACACAACCGAATTGCAATATAAAATTAAAATTAACACATTCTAACTTAATCCTCTGTACACGTTACTTAAACAAAGCTATATACAAGCGCCGCCCATCTCCGGGCAGCCAGCCTAATCCCTGTTTGGACTGTTGCAGGCTACTCCCTGCGGCGTGGCTGGACTGATTCCAACTTCTAGTCCCTCGCAGCTTATGGCTGCTGGTTGGGGACTTCTGTCTTTTGGCTTCCCCCTGACTCAGGAGACCACCCTATTCCACTGGAAAGTAGGTGACCATACTTTCTTGGGCTGGGGTACCCAAAGAGACTTCCTAGGGAGTGTCGCTGGTGGGGCTACCCTGGCGAGTGGACCCTTAGCTCGGGTCACAGTCCTTGCTGGCTGGGGACCTTCTCCCTTGGGTCCCTCCCTTCCCAATCCTGGGCTGGGGACAGGCAATCCCTTGCCACTGGCTGCCGGTGGCTGAG
This sequence comes from Somniosus microcephalus, assembly GCF_052327205.1. NCBI lineage: Eukaryota > Metazoa > Chordata > Chondrichthyes > Squaliformes > Somniosidae > Somniosus > Somniosus microcephalus. The sequence goes on from NC_140993.1 coordinate 193,738,235, forward strand.
TGTCTTCCGCTTCAGGTCTAAAATCTGGTTCAGGCTCCTCCCTGGAGTCCCACAAGAGAGGGGGAATCGCTCGGGCCAAGTGCTGGGGAACTTCTCCCTTCACGCACGCGACTGCGCCTGTGTGTGCAGTCTCTGTGAGTGTACACACTGCAGGCTGAGGATTTCTAATCTCAGGTACGATCCCAGCTGCCTGTTTCCCTGCCTCCGGCTTATACAATTTGCATTGTTTAATATAACTGGCAGCCTGCCAGTAACCCTGTTCTAAATCCTTTTCCCTTACCAGGGCGGCCTTAAAGGCGGAATCTTGGGCCTGGACCTGCTTTTTGTCCGGGGCCAAAACTATCCCCTGTGTGCCTCCCTTGTCCCGGATTGCTGCTACCGGGCCTGCTCTACAGGGGTCCCAGAACTCTCCTTCCCTGTCCTCCTGCTTAAACAACTTACAGTGGTCATGAATGGCTCCTCTCCTAACACAAACCACAGCGCCTGCCTGTGCAGCCTGTGAGCTTGTACCCGCTGCGGGCTGAGGATTTCTGACCTCAGGTTCAATCCCAGCTGCCCATTTCCCTGTGGGTCCCATTAAGCTAAATGGGACCTTGTTAGACCGGGGTGAATTGGTCAGGTCTTCCGAGTGGACCACCGTGCTGGAGGCTCCACTGTCCACCGAATATCTCCCCTGCACCGTCTTCATCCCCATCTTATCATCGGGGCCTGCTCCCCTCAGCATTTTCACGAGGACACAGGTCAACAGGCTGCGCTGGCTCTAGTCATTGCTGGGAGCGGGATGGGGCAGACGGGATCAAAGCACCGGTGGTGGCTGCTACTCACCCCTGGCCAGTCAGAGGAGACCATAGGGACTGTAAAAATGACTCGATCGCAGTGGGAGGGATATCTGGCCCTGCCTTTTGGGCTGGGGCTCTGGGATCCTTTCCCTTGTTATCTTTGCAGGGATTCTTACAGTCTTTTCTCCAGTGACCGTCTTTCCCACACCCATAACAATTTAACCTAGCCTGGGAGGGACGGTTCCCCTCCTGGTGCCACTCTTTCTTACTCTGGCTCCCAGGTTTAACCTCATGGACTTTTCCCTTGGGTTGGGGCACCTCGATACACCTCATGTTTCTAAAGGCTACTGTGAGCTGGCGGATCAGCGCTTCTTCGGTGGTCTGGGGGTTTCGGGGTCAAACCAAGCCGCGACCTGGGCTTGGTTCTGGGTTAGGCTGTTTGTCATGAGACAATGGAGCCAGTGAGTCAATTGGACTGGGTTCAGTGCTGCCCGCCCAGGCATTCCTGGGCATGCGCTCTGGTAGACTGGCCACAGCCTGTCTGCGAACACCTGCGGGGACTCCCCTGGGAGCTGCATCGTTCTATCTACCCGGGCGAACGGACTACCATCATTGAGTCCCATGGCCTCCAATATCTCATTCTTCAGGGCCTGGAGGAGATCACCTCCCAGGGAAAGCAGCAGAATTTTTGCTTGCTCTGCGTCATCGCAGTCATTAACACAAGCTGCTTGTTCTATCTCCCTGAAGTGCAGTGAGGGGTCTCCCTTTTTAGCGAGCTTGGGGATATAGCTAACCATGTTCCTGAGCTGGTGGGTGCCAAACGGCACCAAAAATTGATTCTGGATGGCCCCTGGGTCATCTTCATCAACGGGCGGACCGTACCTCCGTTGTCGGAGGGGGTACACTGGTCCTGGTCCCGGCCTATTTGGCGGGGCCTACTGTGCTTCCTCTACCACCTCATCCTTCACCCCCCTTTGCTGCCAGAGCTCCTGAAAGCTCAGAGCTGTGGGTGGCGGTCGTGGGACCTCTGATTCCCTGACCAACCTTGTTCTGGGTGTTGCCTGTGGGACGGTTCTATTTGGGTTGCCAGTAAAGTCCGACTGACCTGTCTTCGGGCTGATAAGACATATCATCCCCTTTGTCCTCTTTAAAACCATATTCAAGCTTTCTATCTCTTACCTACAGGGGCCATGATCTGCTTCCTCAACCCCTTGGTCGCAGGCCAGCTTATATGCTGCCTTTACCTCCCTAACATTTTCCTCCTGCTCTTTTACTTCTTGTATGAGGCGGGCATTCTCCTCCCACACCCTCATCTCATTGTTCTTGGCCTCTGCAACTAGGCACTTCAGGTGCTCTAATTCGTATCTCGTGTGGCTTTTGCCCTCACTTAGCTGGTCCACCAGGTGCTCTATCTTGGCCTGGTATTCTTCAATCTCCATTTCCCTATCCCAACTCTCTGCTCTAACTTCCCTAAGCTTGTGGGAACCTAACCACAAACAGATCAGTGGGATAAAAAGAAAACCAATAACTGCTGCTCTCTCCAGACCCAGACCACCGTCTGCTACATCGCATACTGTTGCCGACGGTCCTGCCATGGTCGTCATTTTGTAGAAGATACTGGGGGTGTTTTTGGTGTAATGGGGTTATTGTTTCTGGCCAGTCAGAAGTATCTGAGCTGCTCCAGAGCCCCGTGCGGTTTTGAATCGCTCCCCTTGTCGGATTCGCAAAATTGGACTTTGTATTAATAAGGGTCAAATGGCAGAAGAGGCCATGATTTTAAAGACTGTTTTAAAAGAAGCCCAGAAAAAGGGGCATACAAAATGGCCACCATACCATGTGACCCGCTTATTGGGACACTTTAAAATGGTTCCTGTGCAACCTCAGACAGCTTTGTGGATTCAACCTACAGCAAGTTCTGGAAGCCGTTTCTGAAAGAACGAAACCAGACCCACAGGTATGCATATGGATTAGATGCAGATCTAGTCGAAATCAGCCTGGAGACAGAGGCCATCTAAATGTTGACCCAGACAAAAGGGGACAATTTCATATTCATGAGAACAGCACCCAGGACTAGATAACGAGATCAGCAGGACATTAAAAACAATGAAGGTAATTCCAGACCAGAGACGGGCCTTTACCAGCCATTTAAGACATTTTAAAATATAATAACTACCCTGCTGTGCTCCCAGCCCGCCAAAAATAAAACAAAGACTAACCTGATTTTGGGCGGGAAGGGAAGCCTCTGAAGAAAAGGTATAACTAGAGTTACATTTGGAGGGGGTTAGAGTTGAAGAGCTGGAACACAGTTGCAAGCTTGGAGACAGTTGCAGCTTGTGTCGAGTTTGAATCCGGACAGCCAGAAGAAGAAAGAGGCACTCGCAGGAGGAAGAAGAAAGCCAACATCGAGAAGGTCGTCTCGAAGCCGGCGTCCCACCCTGAGGAAACACATCGGCAGGTAATCGACCATCCCCGGGCCGTTGCCGGAACGAGAGGCCATCGACCCAACTTGGGAGAAGAGACAAAAAACAAAAACCCCAAGAGGAGAAACTTTCCAGCCACTCCGGCTCGGGAGAAGAGAGAAAAGGAAACTGAAGAAGCGATGGGAGCCAGCCCAAGGCTCCTCTAACCAGGGTCGAGCCAATGATCCTCGACCCCGCCAACATCCAGGCCCACTGGTGTCCAGCCGCCCCCCGACCCCCACCTCAGGAGAGAGATGTGGCGCAGTTTGCAGGGGCACCACGATCCACGTGGAGACGAAACGCCTGAAAGGACCAAACACAGACTCGATTTCAAAACCGTGCACTTCCTAGTGGGATTGGTGAGCATGTTTCTGGCCCTTCACAATCAGATCTAGATAGGTTTAATAAGGGGGTGGATTTAAGGGTACAATTAACATGAGTTGTTGTCCCTCGATGTTCCGTGTGTTTCCTTATTTCATGATGATCTTTGTAGAGTATAAGATGCCTGTATTTGCTTTAGTTAGTACTGTGTCGTTATGGTTCACTTGTGTGTTTTTCCCTCCCATGCACTCTCTTATCTGCTTGCATTTGATTTGATATTTTTCCACATGCAATAAAATTTCATTTTGTTTCATCAAACTTGGTCTACAAGAGTTTTCTCTACATTGTAGTTCCTGCACCTAAGTCCAGAGTATAGAATCTAAGGGGCGAGTGGGTCGAACCACTCAAGGTTTTATTGTGCAAGAGAGAGAGGCCTCTAGAGAGAGAAACCTCAGGGAAATCTCTCAAGGAAAACCCCTTACACCCTTTCTGGTTCTGACCGCCGGACTTATTTCAGTAGCGATGTAGACAAAATGGGACTCATGGTTGGCTGCAAAGCAGACCAGTATTTATTGAAAAAAAAGAATAAATTGCCGTACAGTGAAAATAATAGTGAATACAGCACACCTATACTTAATACAGCACACCTTTGCTCAATACAGCACGCCTTTACTTAATACAGCGTACTTTTACTAATATAGCACACTTTTGCTTAATGGGAGGAGAAACAGACACATCGAGGGAAAATTGACTAAAATTACTATTTAACAAAATTCCCCTTTAATACCACCCCTTATACCTATCTAGGTTGCCTTGTAATGGGCCAGAAAGTTTTATGCTCACCAGTAAATGCCTGCTCCATGCCCCTGTGGTCTGTCTTAGATTCTTCACCACCCTGAAGTAGAGATACCCCAGTAATTCAAAAGTAACTGCTGGTATTCCACTTGTTTGAGCGGGCTGTTGAGCTGTTCCTCTTGTGGGCAGGGCATCGGAAGCAAGGCAGCAGAGAGGGAGAGAATGGCTTCCTGAGGGGCTATCTGTATACCCCATTGGGAGCCGTTGTCTTCGCGCCCAAATCTGGATGTATCTGGGCTATACAAAAGGGACCGAACTGTCCCCATTGACTGTAATGGGTTTGAATGTGTTACCCATTCATTTTAACTGGTTTGTGACGAGTTTGAAATGTCCCACTGAATCCTTACGTGTTCAGTCAACAGCACTCAAGTGGTTTATAAACAATCCATTGTCTTGCGGTCACCGCTCAACCGCAACTGATTGACAGCTTTAAGTACTTAAGCCCTTCAGTCAACATTGTAGAGGGCCTATAAACAAACAACCCTTTGTCCTGTGAGTGAAACTTCCTAAACTGCAGTTGATTGACAGTTTCAAGCACTTCAACATATTCACACAGGCTGGTGTTTTCAAATCCTTTTGTCAGCCTGCGATGGGAGATATTCTGGCAGGCTGTCTTTGTCTTCTGCCATGAGGCCTGATAGGCATTTTGATACCCTGGGTTTTTAAGGTATATTCCACCCAGGTTTTCTTTAATCAAAAAAGTAATCTTCGGGGGCTGTAGAAACGTTCCGAAATTCTTGCAAACCTTACAGTGGTGCAGGGGTGTCGGGCCCCTGCCATGCTTGTAAAGAGCTGTAGTTTATTCTATGTATACTTATGTACCCTACATTTTCATGGAATGGGAAGTGCAAGTGTCATGGGTATCTTAGATAGGTAATTACAGGGGAAGATTGACTATGGAGGGTCGGAAATTTTGCTCACCTCATCAGAATGATATTTAAACCAAGTTTAGTATCAACAGGGGGGAGTGTAAGTGCAGGGTTCTCAAAATTCCCGCACTCCCCAAATTATGGATCAAGGGACCCTGTTTTGGACATGTTATTAAAAACAGCGTACCGAAAATGGCTTCTGTAACCTCATGACCAAAACCAACAGGATTTTTAAAACAGGGCTCTGCAGACAGGCAGGCCCGGAGACTAAACTTAAAATGCAGGAATCTGTGAAAAGGACTCTCTGGAGCCAGATAGCCAAAGTAAACACAGAATACGCATTCATTCGACTTGAAATAGATCAAGCTAGAATGGGCCTAGAATCGAGGCCATTAGGTTTCTGCATATTTAATCGGTAACAGCTCACAGTAGCCATCAAGCCAGGATGGGGACAATTAAGCTTCATCCATGACAAAACAACCAGTTCATCGGGGCCATTAGACCCGGAGACAACCACTCCACAAGTCGTTAAAATAAATGGCTGTAATCATTTAAGCAAGCCCGCCAAAAGTTAAACAATGGACTGACCTGATTTGGCGCGCAGATAAGCAGTTGAAGAACGGGTATAATTGTAGGCCCATCAATAGCAATCACTCTCTTTATTCTTATCGCTTGCCTGTGGACTTGGCCTACTGCCTCTCATACTCGCGCCCTGGCCTCGTGGCGGGCTCTATTCTCACTCCCCGCACCGCTCAACAACCAAGGACGCCCTTTACACCGGGGCCAAACGCGGGAGGAGAACGAGGCCCGAGTTCAAAACCACACAGGACACACAGGCCGCAAACAGGCAGACAAGACGAGACGAGATGAAGAAGAAGGTAAACCGGTAAAGGCAGAGAAGGGCAGCGGTAAGATGCATTTGGGGACCAACGCCCAATTATAAGCTGGTGTTTGGTGAATAAATTAACGTTTAGTGTAACCCCAATTTAAGAATATGCTGGCATTCGAAGGATGGGTAGAAGAATTGAGACATACAGCTTAATTATAAGCTGGCATTTGTCACATGGACAATAGTAGCCCGGTTAAAGAATAAACTGGCGTTTGAAGCTTGGATAGTGAAATCATTCAGCCGGTAAAGACCGCCAATCAACCCCCGACCGTAACACTACCGCCGACGACTGCCCGAGGGAGAAGAAGAAGAAAACCCATCGCGACGAGACAACGACGGTAGCTGAGGAAAATGAGGGTGCTTCGCATCAACAACTTCAGCGCCGCGCCCCGAGACCACGTGGTGATGGGATACCCCAAAGGACAGCAAGAGCGGACCCCAAAACTCACAACCATTAAAGCAACAGGTTTTGGATTGGTGAGCATGAATTCCTGGCCCCTCATAACTTATTCTAGTTAGGTATAGGGGGTGGGATAACGATAAGGGGATTGTTAATGTAATTGTTTTCCCTCGATGTGCCGTGTGTTCCCCATTCCCATATAAGTGTAATTGTTTTATGCCTGTATTTTCATACCAGTAATTTTCATAAGATTGTTGTATTCTGCTTTTAATAAAATTTTGGTTTTCTTACACCAAACCACTTGTCTACTCGATTTTCTGTATTGCCGCCTGTACCTAAGTCCGGTGTCTAGAACCCAGGGGTGTGGGAGCGATTCGAACCGCTCAAAGGGCGGACAGAGGTGAAGCTGACTGGGCGCATGCCACACCCTACACACCCTAATAGTTACAGCCTGCCAACCCAAAAATGACCCATTTATTCCTACTCTCTGTTTTCTGTCCATTAACTAATCCTCAGTCCATGCTAGTATGTTACACCCAATCTCATGAGCCCTATTTTTTTTAATAACCTCTTGCACGGCACCTTATTGAATGCCTTCTGAAAATCCAAATACACCACATCCTCTGGTTCCCCCTTATCTATTCTGCTAGTTGCAACCTTTCCACCATCTACAAGGCACAAGTAAGGAGTGTGATAGAATACTCTGCACTTGCCTGGATGAGTGCAGCTCCAACAACACTCAAGAAGCTCGACACTATCCAGGACAAAGCTGACCGCTTGATTGGCACCCCATCCACCACGTTAAACATTCACTTCCTACATCATCAGCGTACCGTGGCTGCAGTGTGTACCATCTAAAAGATGCTCTGCAGCAACTCACCAAGGCTTCTTCGGCAGCACCTCCCAAACCCGCGACCTCTTCCGCATAGAAGGACAAGGGCGGCAGCCGCATGGGAACACCACCACCTCCAAGTTCCCCTCCAAGTCACACACCATCCTGACTTAGAAGTATATTGCTGATCCTTCATCATCACTGTGTCAAAATCCTGGAACTCCCTACCTAACAGCACTGTGGGAGTACCATCACCACACGGAATGCAGCAGTTCAAGAAGGCGGCTCACCACCACCTTCTCAAGGGCAACTAGAGATGGGCAATAAATGCTGGCATTGCCAGCGACACCCTGATCCCATAAATGAATAAAAAAATACCTCAAACAATGCTAACAGATTTGTCAAACATGACTTTCCTTTCATAAATCTGTGTTGACTCTGCCCAATCCTATTTTTTAATTTTCTAAGTGTCCTATTACCACTTCCTTAATAGTAGATTCTAGCATTTTCCCTACTACTGATGTCAGGCTAACTGGTCTGTAGTTCCCCATTTTCTCTCTCCCTCCTTTCTTAAATAGTGGGGTTACACTTGCTACCTTCCAATCCGTGGGAACCATTCCAGAATCTATGGAATTTTGGAAAATTACAACCGATGCATCCACTATCTTTATAGCCACCTCTTTCAAAACCCTAGGATGCAGGCCATCAGGTCCAGGGGATTTATCACCTTTCAGTCCCATTAATTTCTCCAGTACTATTATTTTACTAATACCAATTGCTTTCAGTTCCTCATTCTCGCTGGAGCCTTGGTTCTCCACTATTTCCGGGAAGTTTTTGGCTTCTTCTTCCGTGAAGACAGACACAAAGGGCTGAATTTTGCCGGTGCTCAGAGGCGGGTCCACTGTCAAAATCAAAATGATTTTGTGATTTGTGATTTCAGAACAGACCCGACACCAAGCAGCGGGGGAGGCATTTAAGATAGTTAAATGCTTGTTAAATGCTTGTTTACTACTATTTTGCCAGCCTTTTTCTATTTTACCACATTTTCAATTGGGTTCACATCATTCGGAGATCACGTCAGGTAAGTAGGTTGGGTTCTCTATATCTCCCCATTGCTGTGAATAGGTGACAGCTGCAAAAGTGGTATGAAAGCTACCAGTTCACAGCTGGTCACTTTCCAATGTCATAAGCTTGAGCCTTCAAGACTTGGAAGACACTTTTGAGCTGTATGCAGTTTGGAAGTGTTTGGAGTAAACTCTCTGTCCACTGTCACCTCCTTGGAACAAGCTCGCTCACCATTGACAGATCGCTTCTGTCATCTGAAATTCAGCTGCCATCGATTCCAGCAGCATCAGTGCCCTTGAAAAAATCTCACCTTGGTCCTCTGAATCCCTCCACGATCAGCCCCAACACCAAAATCACCAGGCACGCCAAAATCACCAACAACAATACCAACCTTCTCCACAATCACCTGATGCTGCACAGGATGCAGGGCATCAGCACCTGCCTGGGAGGCCAGTGATGGCAATCACCATGGCCATATTTACTTTTTTTAAATTTGCTTATGGGATGTGGGTGTCACCAGCAATGCCAGCATTTACTGCCCATTCCGAATTGCATTTGAGAAGGTGCCTTCTTGAACCACTGCAGTCCGTGTGGTGAAGGTACTCCCACAGTGCTGTTAGGTAGGGAGTTCCAGGATTTTGACCCAGCGACGATGAAGGATCAGCAATATACTTCTAAGTCAGGATGGTGTGTGACTTGGAGGGGAACTTGGAGGTGGTGGTGTTCCCATGCATTGGTTGCCCTTGTCCTTCTAGGTGGAAGAGGTCATGGGTTTGGGAGATGCTGCCGAAGAAGCCTTGGTGAGTTGCTGCAGTGCATCTTGTAGATGGTACACACTGCAGCCACGGTATGCCGGTGGTTGAGAGAGTGAATGTTTAAGGTGGTGGATGGAGTGCCAATCAAGCAGGCTGCTTTGTCTTGGATGGTGTCAAGCTTCTTGAGTGTTGTTGGAGCTGCACTCATCCAGGCAAGTGGAGAATATTCCATCACACTCCTTACTTGTGCCTTGTCGATGGTGGAAACGTTTTGGGGAGTCAGGAGGTGAGACACTTGCTGCAGAATACCTAGCCTCTGACCTGCTCTTGTTGCCACAGTATTTATGTGGCTGGTCCAGTTATGTTTCTGGTCAATGGTGACCCCCAGGATGTTGATGGTGGGGGATTCCGCAATGGTAATGCCGTTGAGTCAAGGGGCAGTGGTTAGACTCTCGCTTGTTGGAGATAGTCATTGCCTGGCACTTCTGTGGCACGAATGTTGCCTGCCACTTATCAGCCCAATCCTGAATGTCATCAAGGTTTTGTTGCATGCGGGCAACATTACTTCACTTGATGCTGTACACCCTGGCTGCCACATGATGCAACTCACACCATCACCATAAAGCATTCCTACAATGACCAAGCCAATCCTTTCACACTCATGACCATTGTGGGGGATACAGTTATGTCTCACCATTCATTGCAACTCACTAAGACACTTCCAAAGGTGAGCACAGATCTGTACATTAAGGCAATAAAGATTTCAATGTTTGACAACACATTAACAGAAAATTTACATGAACATTACATAGAGCACCCAAGTGCCTACCCTTGTGTGTTGTTAGTTGATATGATTGCACTAGGATGAGGGTGAGTGTGAGGGGTTGCTAGTGAGATGGGAAAGTGATAATGTAGGTAGAGAGGGATGGATGGAGGTGCAAGGTAAGTTGTTGTGAGTAGGGATGTGCAGGAGTAGGGTAGGGAAGGCAGAATTATGGGGATGTGATGAGTGGCACAGCAGGATGAGGTTGAGTGTGGCTTTGCAGTAACGTTTCATGATCTACTAAGATCATTGAAAGGTTCGCACCACTGGAGATAGGTTTTTCTCATGGCATCCCTGCTTTTGCCTTCCTGTGCAATGTGCAACCAGGCTGGGGAGTTCGCTTTCACCGTTGGAAGGGAAGAGAACCTCCCTGTGTGCTGTTACTCCCACCATAAGCATATGGAGCGAGTCATGCGTGAGCCTGGGTGCAGCCATCTACCTTTTTGCAGTGCTTGTCAGTGTTTGCAGCACCTCAATGCTGCAGAACACTGACAGCACAACTGTCAAAATGAATGCTGCCATTGTCCCTTTAAGGAAACCGGCTGGTGACGTGTCATCAAATGACTTCATCAGACCCACGTCCTTTTAAATGGCCGTTAACCCCGCAGCACAGGCTTAACAAGCCCTATTACTGGAAAACCCTTTTTACAGAGCGGCTGCTGCTGGGCGCATGACCGGAACCCGCCAACCACCTCTCCCACTGTGATCCCGCCTCCGCTGGCAAAATTGCGGCCAAAAATATTTGTTTAATTTCTCTGCCATTTGCTTAATCTCCATTATAATTTCTCCTGTCTCAACCTCTAAGGGACCCACATTTACTTTCGCCAATCCTTCCCTTTTTACATACCTATAGATGCTTTTACAGTCTATTTTTATGTCTCTTGCTAGTTTACTCTCATATTCTATTTTCCCTATCTTTATCAATTTCTTGGTCCTCCATTGCTGAATTCTTACACATACCTCTAATTTTCTGATTTATAATCTGCCCTACATTACAACAACTGTTTGGGGGCCTATAAGCAACTTCCATCAATGTTTTCTGCCCCTTTCTGCTTCTTAGCTCCACCCAAACTGATTCTACTTCTTGATTTTCGGAGCTCAGATTTTTTGGGCTGGATTTTGTCATTGGGGCAGGCTGGGATCGTGCCATCCGCTTTTCGTGTTAACCACCCGATTCCAAATCAATGTGGGAGATTGATGCAATTTTCACGTAATTGGGCAATTGAGTTCCAGCATGTGGGAACCCATGGCCCAATTAGTTTTTTCAGTCTGAAACTTGCCTCCGATGACGTCATCATTGCTGCTGCATTTAAGGTCTGCAAGAAGTCTTGCTTCTTCTGCAGACTGTCAACCTTCTGACCTTTGCAGTGAGAGGGACCTGGAGGCAGAATGAGCAGCGGGAGACCTAAGTCTGCTCCCAGATTTGATGACGTCGCCCTGCAAGCTTTGGTGGAGGGAGCAAGAGATAGTAAGGAGGTGCTCTTCCCTTCTTCAGGGAGGAAGAAGCCTCCCCAGCAGATGAAGGCTGTGTGGCTCCAGGTGGCCCAGGAGGTCAACTCTTTGTTGATGATCCACAGAACCTGGCTTCAGTGCAGGAAGAGGTTTCATGACCTTCTGCACACTGGAAAAGTGAGTATGGCTTTGCCATCACCCTCAATCTGATCCCCATTGCCTCTCCTCACCAGCACTCAGCTTTAGCAACCTCTTCCTCCACATCCCACTTGACACTGACATCACTGCACCCTTACCCATTCCCTCTCTCTCTATGGTCACATTCACCTAACTATTCAACTATGTAGCCCTCACACTCCCTATCACTGTGATGCTATGAAAGCAACTTACAAAACACACGGAGGGCCCTTGGTCTTGCCAACTCACTCCATCTTTGTCTCCTTCTAAGCATCTATGCTATGGATTCTCTACACTCACTCCTTCATTCTCACTCAAACTACACTTGTCTCCCTCATTGCAGGAAAAGAGAGTGCACAATAAGAGGGAAAGAGCGAGGACAGGAGGAGGGCCACCCTCAGTAGCCCACCTCACCCCTTGGGAGGAGGCGGTCCTGGAGTTCATGGGACTCGAGGACGATGCGCAACTGGGGGACAGACAGACGGGTGCATCAGAGAAAGCTGGTGAAAGAAATAGTTTTTCATCTCACTCATTGACATTGCATGAGTCGCTGATAATGATTCTGAAGCTCTAACAGATGGACTTATGATCATCTGCAATAGGCAATGTGTATGTAACCTTGGCCTCACATCTCTGACTCTTTCCTTTACTCCCCCACAGGACCATCGCAAGCACCCGTCCCCACTATCCAGGAGGGACAGCCTAAGCCTCCAAACTCCTCAGAGGAAGCTGCAACCTCTGAGACCGCAGCGTCAGCATAATTCAGCAACCCAGCACCAGCGCAGACACTCACAGCTCGGTGGGACCATCGCGAGATAGAGTAGTGTTGTCACCTGGTGTATCACAGCTCACAAGTGAGCATCAGCAGATTGTGGAGACAGGGACAGCAGTGGAGAGTCCTAGTCGGCTCAGCTGCATATCGACCCTCTGCCTCTGGGTCCATCCAGAAGAACAGCGGTGCTGGAACTGCAGGAACAGGTGCAGGAGTCTCTGGCAGGTTTTGTCTCCAGGGTCGCTACAAGTGTGGAGTGAATGGAGGAGTCCATCGCGAACATGAGTGCATGAATGCAGCACCATGGAAAGGATGGCAACCTCCGTGAAAAGGATGGCGACAGTAGACAAAACGATGGCTATGGCCATGGAGTAGCTAAGTCGCCAGAGTGTAGAAAACATGGTGAGTGTTCAGAATAGACTGACATCTCTGGAGGAGCGATGGTCAGCTATTGAACAGAGAAACCAGACCTTCATGGAAGTCCCTCTGAGTAGGACTGCCAGTGCAGATACGGGTCCCCATGGCCCTCCTGATGTGCAGCAAGGTGCTCTCAAGCCACTTGCAAGCACTGAGGTGGACCTGTCCCATGAGAGGGATGTTGGTGGCAGAGAGCAAGGAAGTGGGGGCTCCGCTCCAAGCACTCACTTCCATGCCACTGCCAACTCCTCGGTCAGAGCCCCACCAGAGTCTCCACCCAACTGAGATCGGCGTCTCAACCCCTGCACAGCCACAGGAGCAGCAGACCTTTGCCGAGCCCTCACAGTTTCGCAACCCCAGAGGACACCCACCAAAGGTGATGAGAAAGGAGCAGCAAGAAAGTGAGCAAGGGGCCTCCACATCTGCTGAAGCCACAGGGGAAGCACCACGTAGGAGCACACGTAAGAGAAAGATACTGCACGAATAGTCAAAAGGGTAGTCACTTGGGTGAAATATTGTGTTTATTTTTAAAATGCTATCAGTTGGTTATTGTAAATAAAAATTCTGATGGCAACTGTTGCAGTTGTGGCTTGTTTCATTTCGCAAATGGGACTTCCACATTGAGGGCTTAGGATTACTTGCAATTGTCAGTATGGTGGTCAGATTGGTAGGAATCCATTGGTTCTTGGCCATTGTCGATGCTCTGGTAAGAAGCTACGAGGCAAAAGTGCTTGATTGGCTAGGCTAAGCAAATCTGGCCAAGATGAGTGCATTCCTTGCATCCTGGGCAGCAATGTTCTCGCGTACTGCTGCCGTTGGTTGATGGACCTCTGCAAGGTGTTCGTTTTCGCTCTCCTCCTCCTCCTCCTCATCTGAGGGGGATATGTGAGGAGTCACTTGGTCATCAGGAATCTGCAAGCCACGACGCTGTGCCATGTTGTGAAGTGCACAACAAACCACGACGATTCTGGAGACCCTGGCTGCTGAGTACTGCAGGGCCCACCTGATCTATCCAGGCATCTGAAGCGCATCTTCAGCATGCCGATGGTTTGCTCAATTATGGATCTGGTGGAAATGTGGCTTCAGTTGTAGCTCTCCTCAGTTTCATTGGATGGGCTCCTCAATGGTTTTATTAGCCACATCTTCAGTGGATAGCCCTTGTCTCCAAGTAGCCATCCGTTAAGTTGGTCTGGCGGACTGAAGAGCAGAGGCACACTAGACTGGCGCAGTATGAAGGAGTCATGGCAACTGCCAGGGTACTTGGCACAAACATGCAAAATTTCCTTCTTGTGGTCACACACCAGCTGCACGTTGACGGAGTGGATGCCTTTGCTGTCATAAATCTCATCATCGAGAAACTACCTATGAATAACACTGGACGGCCAGCTGGTGGCGCCATCCAAGGAGTATAAATACTCGGGCGTTGGCCCCAGCATGCCAGGGACATTTTGTAAAAGTCAACGAGCTAGTGGATACAACTAGACTTCCATGTTCTGAAATAAGTTGATTAAAGCCTTGCTTTATACTCAAACCAAGTGCGTAGTGAGTTTTATTACGTCAATTTAATCAACTTAATATCGACTCCATGCTTTGGGTGATTTTGGGAACAGCCAGCTATGACTCGAACCATAGAAGGGAACTCAGACAAGTAATCGATCCATCATGGAGAAACTACTCAGCCCCGCCCGTCTTGACCTGGACCCAAATTCACTTATATCTGCTAAGGTATGGAAACACTGGTATCGTACTTTTAGCAACTTCCTCAGGGTGTGTGGTGAAAATGTTCCTGATAAATTAGAAATATTTGCTAATTACATATCCCCTCATGTGTTTGATTATATCGAAGACTGTGTAGACTATGACGCCGCTATCCAAATACTACAGCAGCTATATGTCAAGTCCCCAAATGAAATTTTTTCTCGGCATCTACTAGCCACAACTCGACAACAACCCGGGGAATCACTTGACGAATTCCTTCAGAAACTTTGCAGGCTCAGCAAGGATTGTAATTTTAAAGCTGTTGCAGCTGAGCAGTACCAGGAGGAGTTAATTCGTGATTCCTTTATTAATGGGATTGCGTGGCCCTTCATACGTCAGCGTCTGCTGGAGAATAATACCCTCAAGTTACAGGCTGCCTATGACCAGGCATGTTTTCTGGACTTAGCAAAGAGGAATGCAGACACCTATCATTTACCACATGCACGGGCTGCTGCTATCTCTTTTAGTGACTCTTTCAATAGGCCTTGAGCGGAAGCCCTCATGGATGATGACTCCAATCCGGCTGATGACAACCCTACCATAGAAACTTACACTGACGATGACCCCGCCCTAACGGCATCTTGGCAATCTGGAAGGACGTGTTTCTTCTGTGGAGGAGCGGCACATTATAGGAAATTTTGTCCTGCTCGTAACGTGACCTGCAATCATTGCAGCAAGAAAGGTCACTTTTCTAAGGTATTCCAGTCAAGAGCCGCTGTTAGTAAGAAAGGCCACTTTTCTAAGGTATACTGGTCGAGAGCTCCTGTTAGTTTTGCAGCTACCATCTATAAAACTGCTCCTCCCCCAAGAGCCACTACTAAGGTTACAGCTGCAATCTGTGAAACTGCTCCTCCCCCAAGAACCACTACTAAGGTTACAGCTGTCTAGGATAAAACTGCCCCTCC
The DNA here is from genome assembly GCF_052327205.1 of Somniosus microcephalus. Taxonomy (NCBI): domain Eukaryota; kingdom Metazoa; phylum Chordata; class Chondrichthyes; order Squaliformes; family Somniosidae; genus Somniosus; species Somniosus microcephalus. The sequence continues at coordinate 193,753,763 of NC_140993.1, forward strand.
TCCCATCACAGCTGCTTTTCCCCAAAGTTTGTCCCATGCAGCCACGAAGGTTTCGCTAAATGGACACATTTTGAGTGCACTAATCGACTCATGCAGCTCTGACAGCTTCATTAGTGAGCAGGCTGTCAGTAAGTTAAAACTGTGTATTTACCTCTCGGACAGGGAAATTGCAATGGCTCTGACGACACTGACCACCAATTCTTCCGGCTTTTGTCTTGTCGACCTTATTCTCAATGGCCGCACTTATTTCTCCACCCGGCTCGGGGTGCTCCAGAACCTATGCAGTGATGTGCTCCTGGGACAGGATTCCAGAAACAACACAAAAGACTCACTTTCGAGTTTGGAGGGTCAAAACCGGAGCTTACAATTTCCAAAGTACCGTTTTGTGCGCTTTCGGCGGCTTCGCTCGACTAGCCCTCCTTGTTTGCCAATCTTTCCCCCCGATGTAAGCCCATAGTCACTAAATCACGATGTTTCAGCCGGGATGATCGAGCCTTTATCGAGGCAGAAATCTCTCGCCTTCTAGTTGACGGTATTATTGAGCCATGTTCATCTTCCTGGCGGGCTCAAGTCGTCATTGTTAAAAATCCTCTGAAGCAACACAAGAAACGTCTTTGCATCGATTACTCGCAAACTATTAACCAGTATACCGACCTGGATGCCTACCCACTACCACGCATCGATGACATGGTCAATAACCTTGTCAACTACAAGGTATTTTCAACTTTTGATTTAAAGAGCGCATACCATCAAGTACCGTTAAAGGACTCTGACTAAAAGTATACTGCCTATGAGGCCAATGGTCGGCTTTACCAGTTTTGTCACCTTCCATTTGGGGTCACCAATGGTGGCCATCTTGCAACGGGCAATGGTTAGCCTAGTCAAATAGGAGAACTTAACGGACACTTTTCCATATCAAGATAATATCACCATTGCTGGTCATAGCCAGAAGGAGCATGATGCCAATCTCCAGAAATATTTTGACGTTCTCCGTCGTCCCAACTTAACATTAAATTAGTCCAAATCTGTGAAATCAGTACCATCAGTCAACATCCTTGGCTACTGGATGGGCAACGGTGTCATCAAACCGGATCCAGAGCGACTTCATCCACTTCAGGAGCTCCCTCCCCCTATGAGTCTCGGTCCTCTTCGTCGGGCACTCGGCATGTTCGCCTATTATGTGAAATGGATACCCCACTTCTCCGACAAGATCCAGCCCCTGCTTCACACAAAGTCATTTCCATTGGAGGCAACGGCTATTTCAGCTTTCAACCTCCTCAAGCAACAACTGGAAAAAGCCACGCTTCGTTCCATTGATGAAAATCTTCCTTTCGTGGTCGAGTGCGATGCATCGGATGTGGCGATCTCTGCTACCATGAATCAAGGTGGTCGACCCGTTGCATTTCTGTCCAGAACTTTGCAGGTTAGCGAGCTCCATTCTCCTCCTGTTGAGAAGGAGGCTACAGCCATCATCGAAGCGGTACGTGAATGGAGTCATTTTCTCGCTCGTCGCCATTTCACACTTATAACCGATCAGCGCTCCATGGCCTTTATGCTAGATAACCGGAAACGCACTAAGATCAAGAATAACAAAATACAACTCTGGAGGATGGAATTGGCTGCCTTTGGATACACCATACATTATCGACCTGGCAAAGAGAATGTGGCCCCGGACGCCCTCATGTGGGCATTCTGCTCTTCTATGTCAACTTCAACTCTGGCGGATCTTCATACTGACTTATGTCATCCTGGCGTTACCCATATGTTGCACTTTGTGCGATCTAAAAATCTCCCATTTTCTACGGAAGATGCGAAAAGAACGTGCTCCTCCTGTAAAATTTGAGCGGAATTAAAACCACAATTCTTCCATCCATCGGATGGCTCACTCATACACGCTATGCAGCCTATGCAGCGACTCAGCATTGACTTTAAAGGGCCATTGCCTTCCTCAACGCGGAACACCTACTTACTGACTATGGTGGATGAATATTCACACTTTCCCTTTGCTTTCCCCTGTCCCAGTATGGTTACTTCCACAATGATCAAATACCTTGATCAAGTCTTTTCCATTTGCGGTATGGCCAATTTCATCCATTCTGATCGGGGTCCCTCCTTCATGTCAAGCAAACTCAAAAGTTATCTCTCTCAACGGGGAATCACCACAAGTAAAACGACACCGTACCATCCCATCGGTAACGGACAGGTTGAGAGATACAATGCTATCAGTTGGAACGCTGTTCGTCTTGTGTTGAGGTCACGCAATCAACCAGACCAGCAGTGATGTAGGATTTAACACAAGCGGGGTTGGGGTTATTGTCTCTGGCCAGTCAGAAGCCTCTGAGTTGCTCCAGGGACTCCCGTGCGGTTTCGAAGTGCTCCCCTATTCCTGGTTCTGACCGCCGGACTTATTCGGTAGCGATGTAGACAGAAAAACGTGACTCGGGGTTCGGGTGCAAAACAGACCAGTATTTATTGAAACAAAAGAAAGAAACAACTTAAAAATAATCGATACAACACACCTATGCCTGGTACAGCACTTTTGCTTAACACAGTACTTATCGTTTACTGCAGCACCCTTTTGCTTAGTGGCTTTACTTAAATACAGCACTTTTAACTAGTGCAACACACCTTTAATACAGTATACTTTGCTCACTACAGCACCTCTGCTTAGTGGCTTTTACTTAAATACAGCACTTTAATACAGCTGCTTAGTGTCCACTGAAGCACCTTTCTGCTTAGCGCAACACTGTTACTCAAATACAGCACTTTACTTCTTACAGATCACTTAATCTTCACTACAGCACTTCCCTGCTTAGTGCAACGCTTTTATTTAAATACAGCACTTTTAATACAGAACTCAGTATTCACTACAGCACTTCTCTGCTAGTGCAACACTGTTACTTAAATAGGGGAGGAGCGAACAGACACAACGAGGGAAAATCGACTAAAATTACAGTTCTCACAAAATTCCCCTTAATTCCCACCCCTATACCTATTCTAAGTTGTCATGAAATGGGCCAGAAAATTATATGCTCCCCGTGCCCCCTGCGGTGTATGATCTTCACTGCCCCGAAGTAAAGAATAGCCCTGTATTTAAAAGTAAACGGCTGGTATTCCACTCCTTTAGGCAGGCTTCTGAGCTGTTCTTCTGTAGGCAGAGCACGGAGGCGAGGCGGCAGAGAGAGAGAGAGAGATGGCTTCTTGAGAAGCTATCTTATACCCCAATTGGGGCCAAAACCTTCCCGCCCAAATCCAGGCGCATCTAGGCTGAACAAAATGGATCCAAACTGTTCCCATTGTCTGTGATGGGTTTGGATGAATTACCCATTTATTGTGATGGGTTTGTGAATGTATTCCCATTCATCGTACTGAGTTTGAATGGAGATGTCTTGGTTTGAAAAAAAAGCATGTCTTTCTATAATTGCTGAGTAAACAGCTTTGAAAGTTAGTGTAAACAAAAGTCATTGTCCTGTGGTCAAACTGAAACCGCAGTCTCAAGTGGTTAATCCTTTGTGTAAACATAGTAGCAGTTTCTGTCGATTGTCTCTGCAGGGAGGGGAACTCCCTGAACTGCCTTTGATTGGCAGTTTAATCAGCCATCTTTGATCTTCCCTTTTCATATGTCCACAGTCTGTGTCCTGACACGAGATCGGGCAGCCATCTTTGATTACCCCTTTTTCACAGACACACACAAGCTGCCTTTTCAATGTCTTTTGTCTTCTGCCACGAGGTCTGACGACCATTTTGATCCCTGGATTTTAAAGGTATATTACCCAGGTATTCTTTTAATCAAAAATCAATCTTCGGGACTGTAGGAAATTTCAAAATTATTGCGAAATCCTTACAGTGGGAAACTATGCTCCCCGACGTGTTGCATTCCATCAGGTCTCTCCTTTCTATTTCTACCAACGTCACACCTCACGAGCGATTCTTCAGCTTCCAGCGTCGCTCCACCCATGGGATGTCTCTACCGTCACGGTTGGCAGCTCCTGGCCCCGTGCTGCTCCGATGATTTGTCCGATCGTCAAAAACCGATCCTCTAGTCAACAAGGTAGAACTTACAGACGTCAATCCCACGTACGCCCACGTGCAGTACCCGGATGGCTGGGAGTCCACCGTCTCGCTCCGGGACCTGGCTCCCTGTCCGGCCGGTTCCGCAGAACCGACGGATGGAGGGACCCGTGGGGATGAGGCCAACTCTCTGCGCTCCCCCGAGGATGACGCCCTACCTGGGACATCGAGGGATCTGCCGGCTGCCCCGCCAGATTCGCTCGGGGAGCCAAGCGCTCCCCGTGGGATGGCCACCCCGGGCCAGGACGCCAGTCAATCTCTGGCTAACCAACGGGACAAAACCAGTTCTGCGCCTGTGGGGACCCGCACCTGGAGTCACGATCTCCCCAGCCTCCCTCGGGTTGATCAGAGCAACACGGGCCCTGTCGATCCACTGGCATGGATCAAGTGGCCCAGGGACCAAGACACGGTCTGGGGAAACGTGCCTTCTGGCCATAAACAAACATCTAAAAGACTGCGGCTATTTGTGGTCCGCCTAATCCATTAAGAAGAAGTCGTTGGATTTCCAAATCTTTTAGGCAGGAAGAATGTTATAAAGCTCATCATCGAGAAACCACCTATGAAATAACACTGGACGGCCAGCTGGTGGCGCCATCCAAGGAGTATAAATACTCGGGCGTTGGCCTCAGCTTGCCAGGGACATTTTGTAAAAGACAAGGAGCTATTGGATACAACTAGACTTCCATGTTCTGAAATAAGTTGATTAAAGCCTTGCTTTATGCTCAAACCAAGTGCGTAGTGAGTTTTATTACGTCACTTGCGGTTGACAAAAATACTTGGATTATGATGGGGTGCCTTAAGGGCTACATGTGTGCAACCAACGATGCCCTGCACCCTTGGAAAGCCTGCCAGATTAGCTAATCCAACCGCTTGCGCCATGACACTTGCTTGATCCTTGGAGAAATGGATGTCATTGTGCGCGATGGCAAGGAGGGCATCGGTTACCTGCGTGATGCAAGTGTGTGCGGCCATCTGGGAGATGCCGCTGATGTCTGCTGCTGATCCCTGGAATGAGCCTGAAACAAAAAAGTTGAGTGCGGTGGTGACTTTGACGGCCACTGCTAAGTCGTGTCCACCTGCTCCTCTGGGCTCCAGGTCTTGCTGCACCATTGCGCAGATGTCATCCACTACCTCTCGCGAAAGTTGGATCCACCTTTGGCACTGCTGCTCACTCATGTTGATGTAGCTGATCCTCTGTCTGTAGACCCTATTTGGGGGGTACCTCCTGCGCCGATGGGCTTCCGTGGGCTGGCGCCTTCAGGCCTGTGCAGCTTCAAGTGGGTGAGCAGCAGCTTGGCACTCCTGTTGTTGCTGCTGCTGTTGGTGCTGCTGCTGTTGGTGCTGCTGTTGTTCACGGTTCTGCTGCTGCCGTGGCTGGTCTTCATCCTCATCTGATGTCCAGGAGGGAAGAAAATAAATGGCTCCCATGCTTCTGGTATATGCCTCAGTTGAGGAAGCGCTCAGTCAAGGTGGCGAGAGGGGTTTCCCAGGAGGTCACACTGGAGATGGGTGTCAGGCTCCAAACTTCCACAGCTATGGTTATGCCTGCTAAAAGTCCCCCCAGACCTGAAACAACAAAGTCCTGCCACCTGCAAATGATGACTGATCAAATCTCCTATTTAATAGTGGAGCTGCAGCTGATAGTCAGCAATCCAATTGTGTTCCCGTCAGGTTTCATCATCATGTTTCAGAGGAGATGTGAATCATGTGGGAAATGTGTTAAAATCGGAAAGGCCTCTCAAAATGGGATTACAGAGGCAATTTAGTGGTTGTTAAGGGCCTTAAGGGCCTATCCCGCCTCTTGGAGGTGAGACGGAGACGGGATCAGAAACCACACATTTGGGAAAATTGCTTGGAGGCGGGATGGAGGCGGGGTTGAGCCCGCCCGCCTGCCACTTTTTGCAATTTTAACACCCCACACGCCTCCATTCCCGCCTCCTTGGGCCTGCCAAAATCCAGCCCTTTCTCTCTACTGTCTTTATCACATCATTTATTATTAGGGCTACCCCTCCTTCTTTTCCATTTTGCCTATCTCTTCTAAAAGTTAAGTATCCTGGAATATTTAGTTCCCAACCTTGGTCACTTTGCAATCATGGGGGCGATTTTCTCACTGGAGGCAGGTTGGAGGCAGGTTTCGGTTGGGGTGGGTTTGAAATCCGCCTCCACTGATAGCTTTGAAAAAATTGTGATTTTCCCCTGATTGGCCACTTGATTTCAGAGGTGTTGGTTACCCTTGGCCAATTAGTGTTTTGGGACTGAAACTTGCCTCTGCTGACATCACTTTTCCAGCCTCATTTAAGGGCTGCTTGCTGCCTTGGATCATTCCACTGGATTTCTGCCAATGCTGCACCATCTGCAACATATTCTGAGAAACCACTATGTCCAATTCCAAGGCAAGGGCCTCCCCAAGGTTCTCGGATGAAGTGCTGCAAAAGTTGGTTGAGGGGGTGACAGCTAGCAGGGAGGTGCTCTTCCACTCATCTGGGAGGAAGAGGCCTCCCAAAGAAACCAAGGCTGTGTGGGTCCAGCTGGCAAGGGATGTAACCCCCAGAACTGTGTGCAGATTGGGTGAATGTTTATGTGTATTGATGAAATGCCATCCCTCTTGGAAAGCATTAAAATGATTTGATGGCAAAATTTTGGCTTTATGGCATCTGTTCTTTCGCCTTAGGCAGCTCCACATTGCAGGCTCCGCGACACTTGTGTTGTCAGGTTGGTGGCCAGAGTGAAAGGAGGCCAGAGATTCATGTCCATTGTCTATGATGTCTTAAGCCAAGTACATGTGCCAACTTGGGCAACCTATGCAAATCTGGCCAGGATAATTTCAACCCTTGCATCACGGGCAGCCATGTGCTCGCGTGCTGCCGCTACTGCTGGTCGATAGACCGGCGCTCTGTCCTCCTCCTGCTCCTCCTCCTCCTCCTGCTCCTCCTCCTCCACCAGCTCCTCCTCCTCATCCTCATCTGAGGAGGCCTGGGGCTGAGCCACTTGCACATCAGGAAGCTGCAAGCTTCGATGCTGTGTGATGTTGTGCAGTGCACAGCAGACCACGATCATTCTGGAGACCCTGAAAGTATACTGCAGGGCTCCACCTGATCGGTTAAGGCATTGGAAGTGCATCTTCAACAATCCCATGGTTTGCTCGATGATGGGCCTGATCGAAGTGTTGCTGGCGTTGTAGCGCTCTTCAGCCTCGTTAACTGATCTCCTGATCAGCGTCATTAGCCACCTTTTCACGGGATAGCCTTTGTCACCAAGGAGCCATCCGTTAAGTTGGTTTGATGGATTGAGAAGTGGAGGAACACTAGAGTGCCGCAGGATGAAAGAATCACAGCAACTACCACAGAACTTGGCGCAAACATGCAAAAACTCCTTCTTGTGATTACACACCAACTGTATGTTGAGGGAGTGGAAGCCCTTTCGGTTGACAATGATAGCTGGGTTGTGATGGGGTGCCTTAAGGGCCACCTGTGTGCAGTCTATGATGCCCTGCACCATTGGCATGCCTGCCATATTTGCAAAACCAACCGAACGCACAGTTATACTTGCTTGATCCCTTGAGAACTGAATGTAATTGTGGGTCTTAGCGAAAGGGCATCAGTAACCTGCATGATGCAACTGTGGGCGACCGACTGGGAGATGCCGCTGATGTCTGCTGATGATCCCTGGAAGGAGCCTGAGGCAAAGAAGTTGAGTGCGGTGGTGACTTTGACAGCCACTGGTAAGGGGTGTCCACCCATTCCTCTGGGCATCAGGTCTTGCATAGAAACATAGAAGATAGGAGCAGGAGTAGGCCATTCGGCCCCTCGAGCCTGTTCCGCCATTTAATGAGATCATGGCTGATCATCCAAATTCAGTACCCTGTCCCTGCTTTCTCCCCATATCCCTTGATCCCTTTAGCCTTAAGAAATATATTTAACTCCTTCTTGAATATATTTAATGAATTGGCCTCAACTGCCTTCTGTGGTAGAGAATTCCATAGGTTCACCTCTCTCTGGGTGAAGAAATTCCTCCTCATCTCAGTCCTAAATGGCTTACCCCTTATCCTTAGAATGTGACACCTGGTTCTGGACTCCCCCGCCATCGGGAACATCCTTCCTGCATCTAATCTGTCTAGTCCTGTTAGAATTTTATAAGTTTCAATGAAATCCCCTCTCATTCTTCTAAACTCTAGCGAATATAAGCCTAATTGACCCAATCTCTCTTCATACGTCATTCCTGCCATCCCAGGTATCAGTCTGGTGAATCTTCGCTGCACTCCCTCCATGGCAAGAACATCCTTCCTCAGATAAGGTGGCCAAAACTGCACACAATACGCAAGGTGTGGTCTCACCAAGGCCCTATACAACTGCAGCAAGACATCTTTGCTCCTGTACTCAAATCCTCTCGCTATGAAGACCAACATACCATTTGCCTTCTTAATCGTGTGCTGCACCTACATGCTTACCTTCAGCGACTGGTGCACAAGAGCACCCAGGTCTCGTTGCACTTCCTCCTGACCTCCATTTGATCCATATCCCTTGATACCCTTACCTAATAAAAATCGGTTGGTCAGTTTTGAAAATTTCAATTGACCCGGCATCCACAGAAGGGGAGGGAATATTACATTTCGACTACATTATGGGTGAAAAACTGCTTCCTGGTTTTACTCCGAAATATTCTAGCTCTAATTAAAATTGTACCCACCAGAGGAAATAGCTTCTCTGACTCTACTCCATTGAATCATTTTATCCTTTTAAACACCTCAATTAGATTATCCCTTGTACAGATAACTGTAGCTGTAGTAAAGACAGCTGCTTGATGGTAGCTGTAGTAAAGACAGCTGCTTGACGGCAGTTGGATAAATAGGAAGCCATCTTGGCACTGACTCAAGACCTAATAAAGAGTACTCAATGATATCTACTCGTAAGCCTCTTAATACTACAATATAAGACAACATTACATGTTACCAGGATTTATAGAATGCACGATACGGGCATACCACAACAATGAAAGGGATAATACCACCGACTAGCCTGCAACTTGAAGGAAATCTGGACAAAAATTGGCGCGAATTCAAACAACGCTTTCTTCTCTACCTCACAGCGATCGACGCCACGACTAGCTCTGGAACACATAAGGTAGCTTTGTTGCTAACAGTGGCTGGCTCGCAGGCAATCGAGCTGTATAATACATTTACGTTCGCAGCTGAAGGTGACAAAAATGATCTGGACAAGGTGATAGATTTGTTCGATAAATACTGCACACCTAAAAAGAATGAAACGTTCGAGAGATTTGTTTTTCACTCCCGCGGGCAAAAGCAAGGAGAATCCTTTGATGTTTTTCTGACGGACTTAAAAACAAAAGCACAAACATGTAAATTTGGAGACTTGAAGGAATCGATGATACGCGATCAGGTCGCTTTTGGGATACTTGACAAGAAGGTGAGGGAGAGAATGCTTAGGGACAATGACTTAACTTTGGATGCTGCAGTAAAAATATGTCATGCTAGTGAACTCTCAGCCATGCACACGCAAAAATTCGATGGGAGAACTACAGCAACGGGCGTGAGAGCGCTGGGACTGGACAACCTACCAGTGGATGTAGTACACAGAAGGGACACAAGAGGGCGCACAGAGTTCAGGACTATGACGCCATATGATTGCTTACGATGCGGCAATAGACATGTGGCAAGACTGTGTCTGGCTTATGGGAAGAACTGCGCAAAATATAAAGGCAGGAATCACTTTGCTAAAATGTGCTTTTGGGAAGAGAAAACCGAAGGTAAAAAGACAGTGCATGCTATTGTGACTGAAGACACGGAATCGGAGACTTCATATGTTGGCATGGTGCAAAATGACTTAAAACAGGGTAATGATATGGAAAAGGAAGTACATTCCGTAGGACTAAAGACTGAAGTTTGGATAGCCCCCTTGCTGGTAAATGGCACCATTGTTCCCTTCAAGCTAGATACAGGCGCTAAGGCAAACCTCATAACCTGGAGTGATGCACGGAATCTCAAAGTGAGACCAAAAATACTGAACAAGACAGTGGCTTTGAAGGCGTACAATTGACAAAGTATTGAAACAAAAGGAACGTGTAGGCTGAATGTTAAGGTAAAAAATCGCATTCACCCATTGACGTTTGTTATAGTGCCTGAAGGACATGAGTCACTGTTGGGGGATAAGGCATGTGTGGATTTGGGCTTGGTAAAACGAGTCTATACTATTAATGAACTGAACTGTGTGCAGAGTGCCCCCCAAGACAATACAAATATAAAGCATGATGCTATAACAAACAAGTACGCGGATGTATTTCAGGGTTTCGGAGCACTGCCCTTTACATACTCCATCAAACTGAGAGATGACGCACAACCTGTGATTCACGCACCCAGGAGAGCTCCGGTGGCCCTCCGTGAGAAACTGCGGAAAGAGCTAGACCGCATGGAGGGACTAGGTGTCATAAAGAAGACTGAGGAACCGACTGACTGGGTGAATTCCATGGTTTGCATCAATTCAAAAAAGACTGATAAATTGCGTGTCTGCATGGATCCCAAGGACCTTAACGCTAATATAAAAAGAGAGCACTATCAAATCCCAAAGAGAGAGGAAATAGTCAGCAAAATGACAGGAGCAAAATTCTTCTCCAAGATGGACGCCTCGCATGGATTCTGGCAGCTGAAACTTGATGAAGAGAGTACTAAGCTGTGCACCTTTAACACCCCGTTTGGTCGATACTCTTACCTGCGCCTGTCCTTCGGCATTAGCTCCACCCCAGAAATCTTCCACAGAGCAATGGAGCAAATCATTGAGGGTCTGGATGATGTGCGGGTGTACGTGGATGATCTGGTAGTATGGGGCTCCACTCAGGGAGAGCATGACACCAGACTGGAAAAAACACTTCAGAGGTGTAAGATTCGCGAAATTTTCATAAATAATCAAGCAAGAAGTTAGGGTTGATAAGACAGCTTTATTGACCAAAAGAAGCTTGTACAGAGAAACCTTTGATAAAAGGGCACACAAAATGGCCACCAGACCTCGTGACCAGCTTCTGGGACCGTTTGAATTTCTGTTACTGCAAGCCAGACAGGCTTGTGGATTGAGGACATTAAAGCCCGCGAAAAACCAGTTTCGGGAAACCGAAACTCATGGAACTGAGTATACATATTGATTAGATTATAAGTACAGGACAGATTTGGGTAGCAGGATGAGGCCCATCAAGAAATGGGCGGACAATTGAATGAACACTTTAACCCATCTACTGTACAAAGAGAAGCCGTTTAACAGCCATCAAGGGCCATCTCCAGACCGATCAATATACAAACCGAGTTACGGTGACAAAGCAAAGACATTATCAGCCCAGGAAGGCCAGTTCAGCTATCACCGACTCCCGTTATGAAGACAAAACACCCCTGCAGAGAGTTCTGCCCGCCAAAATTATTACAAAGATAGGACTATGATTTGGCGGGAGATAAGAATGTTCCAAAAAGGTATAACTGTGGATTGAAAAAGTCCATCAGTACGCTTCAGGACGCTTCACTTCACAATTCACTACGTTTCACTTCGAGCTTCACTTCTTGGATGCTTCAAAAACGCTTCGGGACAGACTCCATCGGAACCAAGCAGCATTTCGGTTCGGACCGTGTTCGGTGCTCGGGCAGGCAAGGCCCGGCCACGACGAGAAGACGACAAGGGTGGCCCGGGTACTTTTGTTGGGAGATCATCGACGACCCAGGCCGAAGAAGAAGACACCCTGTACTCCAGCCCTTCCTTCAAATCAGAAGGACATTATGACTGTATAAAGAAAGCTTTTTGGGACCAGCATCCCGCCCCGAGGAAGACCATCGGGAGATCGACGACCCAGGCCGGAGGAGAAAACACTCAGGGCCCAGCACTCCAGTGTCTCAACATCACATTGGTAATGGATTCACCCATGTGCATCCAGTTCTTAAAGTCACGTCGGTAACGGATTCATCTGTGGCGAGCGCTCACCAAGGCTGTATCGACTGCCTCATCGCAGGAGAACCAAGAGGAAAACAAGCTGCGCCAGAATTTTCCAAACCCACGTGACGACGGAAAGCTGTGTCGAAAGGCTGCAAACCCCTTTTTCGCAATTCTTAAAGTGGTGAGCATGATCCCGAGTTCCTCAAGTCGAAACTTAGTTAGGTCTAGGGGAGGGGGTTAAGGGTAGTTGTAATGTGTTACCCCTTTTACGATGTGCCGTGTGTTCCCCATTTCCATAGAGTTAAGTTTATAGATGTGTGCATGCTTGTAGTTGCTTTAATCTGTGCATATGACATGTATTTTATAATGCTGCAAACTGTTCAATAAAGGCATCCATTTCGTGCTATTCAACCTGGTCTATTGAGTTTTTCTGCACTACAGCTCCCTGCACCTAAGTCCAAGGTCGAGAACCGTAGGGGCGAGTGGGTCGAACCACTCATGGGTAATTATTGCAAGAAGCCTGGCAGGAGACCAGAGCAAGCAAGAGAAACCCCCTACAGAGATGGCGACCGCGGCAGGACCTTGGCAGCAGGAATATAGTGTGTTAGATCAAGGTCTGAATAAACGAAATGTGATGGATGAGAGAATAGCGGATTATGTTTTTGGGAAGGTAAACCTTACAAAACAGTGGATATCTGACCTATTCAGAGATAGGCGCCCGCTAGACGCAGCCATCAAGTGGACAGAAAGCAAAGAGCACAAAAGATCTGTAGAAAAAGCGGTCTGGCTAATGTGCTACAAGAAGCAAGTCCAGCTTTTGGACCAAGTTGTTGTAGCACAGACGGCCCAGATAAAAGGGTTACTAGCAGAAGTAGAGGAAAAGGTTGCGGGAGGAAAGAAACTGATTGAGTCACTCAACGCGCTGAATCAGGAACGCCAATCCATAACGCATCGCCATGAGACCAAGATAGATTACTTGGAGTGTCAGGTCATTGAGGCCAAGGCCAGTGAAGGTAGATTAAGGGACAGGTGTTTCCGCCTAGCTCAGCAGGTAGAGGCACAGGAGGAAAGTATTCTGGGAGCTAGAGCAGCGTACAAGATGGCCATCGAGGATAGGTCTGAGAACGCCGACCATAGCGCTTGCCAGAGGGAGCTAGAGGACCTAAGAACGGCCCTAGCGAAGGCAAACGGCTTGGTGTGTCTCATAAACCCACCAGCGAGCCAGCTACTGTTAGCCAAGGAATCCAAAAGATCGATTCCGCAAGAGGCAGTTGTGGTACCAACCACCATGCCATCAGCACCTCCCAGCTATAGTGAGTCTTGGGATGAGGGGAAGGAAACGATGAAGTTAGTCGAAGAGATTCCGGAGGTAGAGCAACCCCAGGTAGTAGAGTCGAAGCCGGTACCGCTGTGTCCCGTTCGACACCGGAGGCTCGGTCTGGGCAACGACGATGGCGAGGACGGACCCCTCATCAATCAGATCATAATGCCCCACAGCGCACAACAGCTAAGGGCAATGATAAGCCACATCCCAAAACTCTCCGAGTCAGGAGATCCCTTCGTCCATTTTAGGGATGTGGAGCAGACCGCAGCAGTTAATGACTGCGACGGGAGCGAACAGTGTAAAATGCTGCTGTTCTCCCTGGACAGCTCAGTACTCCAGTGTCTCTCTGATGAGAGCAAGAGAGGACACGGGGTGTATGAGGACTTACGGGACGAGGTCCTGCAGGTTATGGGGGAAGATGACGGAAATCCGTTCCTCCGATTGGGTAGGACGGTACAGCTAGAGGGAGAGCCCCCACGGGTTTTCGCTGGAAGGTTGTGGTCAGTGTATCGGCGCAGCTGCCCGGGCGGGCCGGCCCGGAACGGGCTGGACGATGGCCAAAGGGCTCATTGGCTCCGGTGCCTGGTCACCAATTGCTTGCCACAGGTGAGGGAGCAGGCCAAAACATGGTTTGACCCCAATAACCCCCGCTCCATGGAGGAGATAGTACTTGATCAGCTCACGATAGGTTACAGGAACAGCAGGAGTAGGGAAGTGCCTTCTCCGAAGGGAAAGGTGCATGAGGTGAGGCCTGCAGCTCCTGTTAAAAGAGAATGGCATCAGGAGGGGAATCGCCCTCCCCAAGCCAAGAGTAGTTGTTACGGGTGTGGGAAGGAAGGTCACTGGCACCGGGACTGTAAAAATCCCTGGAAGGATTTAAAGGGAAAAGCTCCCTCAGCACCAGCCCTAAACCAAACCGTAGCTCCTGCCCCAGCACCAGGAGCTGGTGCAGTTGTGGATCCCGCTGCGATTGAATCGATTTTAGAGACAATGCGGTCTCTGATGATTTCGCAGGGGAAAATAGCTTTCACCACCGGCCTTGTCGTTCCCGTAACCCCGACAGTTGTGCCCAATTGACTAGAGCCAGCGCAGCCTGTCGACCTGTGTCATCTAGAATGACATGCACAGGAAGAGACCTCCTGTAAAATGGAGGAATACCTGCAGTGCCAGGTTGCGGAGGCTAAGTTAGTTGAGCAGGTTTTAAGGGAGGAGAACGCCAGGTTAACAGCGAGGGCTGGCAGTTTAGAGGGTCAGCTAAGGGTTTTTAAAATGGTTCATGACCAGTGTAAACTGTTTAAGCCAGGTGCAAAAGAACCAGCAGGGAAAGCCAGGTCTGAGAGTAAAAGCAATAAGCCTGAGGCAAGTAAAGAGTCACAGACCACACAAGCTGGCGTTGCAGCCCGCTTGAGGGGAGGAGCCATCCCGCCCACCTGGGAGGCTTCCCCAATGGCCTGGGACTCGGACGAGGAGGGACCCGAACAGCAAGGTCCCGCCCTCGACACGATTCTGGAGGAGGAGGAGTCGGAGGACGGAGGTTCTGCCCTCGACTCGAGAGTGGGGGAGGTAGAAATTAGGGGCAGCGATCCTCCACCTGTAAGGACAGGTGGGGAGGAGCCGTCTGCCACAGACCCAATTCCCGAAGGGGCGGAGCCTGAGGGGAGGGAGCCGAAGCCCACAGTCGTGGAAGAGCCACGGGCTGTGAGAGCCAAAGTCCCACCCAAAGGTCCACTCGCCAAGGGAGCCTGCCCAAATCCCAAAGGGGCGGAGCCTGAGGGAAGGGAGCCGAAGCCTACTGTCGTGGAAGAGGCACGGGCTGTGAGAGCTGAGGTCCCACCCGAAGGCCCACTCGCTAAGGGAGCCACGCCCAAAGTACCTTCTCGCAGGTCGGCCCGAACGCCTCAGCCTGTAAAGTCTTGGCCCGAGTCACCCACTCCCAGTAGACACTGACTTCAGAAATCATTAAGAAAGCACAGTCCCCGTTTAACAGCAAAAGGCTGCGGAGAACCAGAGATACAGGTCGCTGCAGCCCCGCCACAGGGAGCGGTGAGCTGCAGTCCGATCAGGGATTAGGCAAGCCGCCCGGGGACGGGCGGCACTGTACATAAGTTTAGTTTAAGTTTTAAGGTGATTCGTTGTTTGTACACTGTAAAAAGGTCAAACATTCGCAAAAGTATGAGAATAGAGGGGAATGGAGGGAGCATTATGTGCGGGTAGAAGAAGAGACACCCGTTTAGATTTTGCTGCTCTGTATAAAGTTAAAGTTTCCCTCCCTCCTCTGTATTATTTTTTTGATGTGTATTCATGTGTTTTTGGATTTTCGTATGTATTTCATTTTATTATTGAAGTTTATTAGACGTGATTATTATTATTTGATAATGTGTATGTACTAGGTGATGTAGGGGTATAAGGCCCCCCTCCATGCCTGGAAGTAAGTTGTAAGATTTTTTAACTCCAAGGTATTGCCATCTATAGATGCTTAATGTACACTAGATTTTTCTGAAATGGGAAATGCATGTGTCGTGGGGTCATGGATAAGTAAACACTGGGGATGGTTAGATTGTGGAAGGACAGAAAATTTTGCTCACCCGGAATTATGATACTCCAAGCAAGTTACAGCATCATCAGGGGGGAGTGTAGGATTCGCAAAATTGGATTTCATATCAATAAGGATCAATGGGCAGAAGAGGCCATGATTTTAAAGACTGTTTTAAAAGAAGTCCAGAAAAGGGGGCATACAAAATGGCCGCCGTATCATGTGACCAGCTTATTGGGACACTTTAAAATGGTTCCTGCACAACCTCATTCAACTATGTGGATTGAACCCATAGCAAGTTCTGGAAGCTGTTTTCTGAGAGGAAAGAAAAAAGCCAGACCCACAGGCATGCATATGGATTAGATGCTTGGAGACAGAGGCCATCTAAATGTTGACCCAGACGAAAGAGACAATAACATATTCATGAGGACAACACCAAGGGCTCGGTAACAGGATCAGCACGAAATTAACAACAATGAAAGCCATTTCAAACCAGAGATGGGCCTGTTACCAGCCGCTTAAAATGATTTAAAATATAATAACTGCCCCGCTGTGCTCAAAGCCCACCAAAAGTTAAAACAAAGACTCACCTGATTTTGGGCAGGAAGTGAAGCCTCAGGAAGAAAGGTATAACTGAAGAGACTTTTCAGCAGTTGAGACAAGCAGAAGCACCGGGTTGGAAGCGACACTCGAGGCAAGCTGAACAAGCAGCTTGGAGGACACGGCAGTGGGACACGACTCGACAGGGGCAACGACCCCAGGGACAGCTTGGACGAGTTGAGACACAGGACCAGGACGCAGCACCCCGGAACGCAGCTTGAGGAGGAAGACACAGCTTGGGAGAAGACGTTGGAGGAAGCTTGAATCAACAAGCTCGGACAGTCACAAAGAGAGCGGAGAAAAAGGACAGTTTAAAATCGGACAGTCGTTGCAGCCCCAGCAGCCTCGTTTTCAAAACCTTGCGCTTCCTAGTGGGATTGGTGAGCATGTTTCTGGCCCTTCACAATCAGATCTAGTTAGGTTTAATAAGGGGGTGGATTTAAGGGTACAATTAACATGAGTTGTTGTCCCTCGATGTTCCATGTGTTTCTTTATTTCATGATGATCTTTGTAGAGTATAAGATGCCTATATTTGCCTTAGTTAGTATAATGTCATTATGATTTGTTTGTATTTGTTTTTCCCTCCCATGTACCGTACTCTTGTCTTTGTTGCATTTGATTTGATATTTTTCCATTTGCCATAAAATTTCATTTTTATTCATCAAACTTGGTCCACAAGAGTCTTCTCTGCATTGCAGTTCCTGCGCCTAAGTCCAGATTATAGAATCTAAGGGGTGAGTGGGTCGAACCACTCAAAGTTTTACTGTGCAAGAGAGAGAGGCCTCTAGAGAGAGAAACCTCAGGGAAACCTCTCGAGGAAAACCCCTTACAGAGGATACGGCAGTATGGACTCAAACTAAATAAAGACAAGTGTCAGTTCAGCGTCAATGAAATCACATTCCTCGGAGACAAGATTTCTGCAGAAGGGATTCAGCCAGACAAGTCAAAGGTAAAGGCCATACATGACATGGAAAAACTGAAGGACAAGAAAGGGGTTCAGCGGGCCCTTGGCATGGTTAATTACCTAGGGAAATTCATTCCAAATCTGGCAGTGAAAACCGCTCACTTGAGAAAACTGCTGCACCAAGAGACAGAGTTCCAATGGGGACATGAACGTGAGAATGAATGGAAGGGGCTGCTACACATTCTAGCAAGTGAACCCCTACTGAAGTTCTTCTGCCCTGAAAAGAGGACAAAAGTGTCCACAGATGCCTCTAAGGATGGATTAGGGGCTGTCCTTCTACAGGAAGATGAAGGAGAATGGCGACCAGTGGCATATGCGTCACGCTCCATGACGGCTACAGAGTGAAGGAGTGCCTGGGCTTGGCATTTGGGTGTGAAAAATTTCATACCTACATCTATGGACTTCCCAAGGTTATCCAAGAAACTGACCATAAGACACTGCTAGGGATCGCAAAAAAGAATCTGTGTGATATGTCATCACGGATACAGCGCCTAATGATGAGACTACAATGTTATGATTTTGAGCTCACATATGTGCCAGGGACACAAATGTTCATTGCAGATACACTATCCAGCGCTGCGCCTCGTGCCACACAAAACAGTGAAACAGAAGAGGATGTGGACCTTCATGTGGATATGGTCTATGCAGCATTGCCCGCCTCACAGGAGCAACTATCAAAGATAGCCTCAGAGACATCAAAGGACCCTGTTCTGAGGAAAGTGATGAGAAATCTTCAAGAGGGCTGGAAGAAAGGGTCATGTAAACAATATCATCATATTCAGTCTGAACTTTCTGTGGTCAATGGACTACTGCTTACGTGTAGGAGTAAAAGGTAAAGTAATAAAAAGGGCAAAAGCAGGAACTAAGTGTCACAAAACATCTTTGAAAGTTCTCTATCTGAATGCATGTAGCATTCGTAACAAAATAGACGAGTTAATGGCACAAATAACTACATATGGGTATGATCTTGTGGCCATTACAGAAACATGGCTGCAGGGTGACAATGCCTGGGAATTAAACATACCAGGTTATTTAACGATCAGGAAGGACAGGCAGGAAGAAAGGGGAGGTGGGGTGGCTATGTTAATAAAGGAAGGAATCACTGTAATACAGAGAAATGATATTGGGTCAAAAGATCTGGATAATGAAACAGTTTGGGTGGAGGTAAGGAATAATAAGGGGGAAAAAACACTAGTGGGCGTAGTCTATAGGCCTCCGAACAGTGGCAACTCTGTTGGACTGAGTATCAATCAGAAAATAGTTGAGGCTTGTAATAAGGGAACATCTATAATTATGGGGGATTTTAACTATCATATTAATTGGACAAATCAAATTGGGCAGGGCTGCCTTGAGGATGAGTTCATTGAGTGTATTAGGGGTGGGTTTCTTGAGCAGTATGTAACTGAACCGACCAGGGGGCAAGCAACCTTAGATCTGGTCCTGTGTAACGAGACAGGATTAATTAAAAATGTCCTAGTAAAGGATCCCCTTGGAATGGTTGAATTCCATATTCAATTAGAGGGTGAGAAGGTTGGATCTCAAACAAGCGTGCTAAGCTTGGATAAAGGAGACTATGAAGGTATGAGAGTGGAATTGAGTAGAGTGGATTGGGAAAATAGATTAAAGGGTAAGACGATACATGATCAGTGGTGTACATTTAAGGAGTTATTTTACAACTTCCAAAAAAAGTATATTCCACTGAGAAGAAAAGGGTGTAAAAGAAAAGACAGCCATCCGTGGCTAAGTAAGGAAATTAAGGATAGTATTCGACTAAAAACAAGGGCATATAAGGTAGCCAAATCTAGTGGGAGGATAGAGGATTGGGAAAACTTTAAAAGACAGCAAAAAATAACAAAAAGATTGATTAAGAAAGGGAAGATAGATTATGAAAGTAAATTAGCAAAAAATATAAAAACAGATAGTAAGAGTTTTTATAGTTATATAAAAAGAAAAAGGGTGGCTAAAGTAAATGTTGGTCCCTTAGAGGATGAGACCGGGAAATTAATGGTGGGAAATATGGAGATGGCAAAAACACTGAATGAATATTTTACATCAGTCTTTACAGTAGAAGACACTAAGAATATCCCAACACTGGACAAACAGGGGGCTAAAGGGGGGGAGGAGCTAAACACGATCAAAATCACTAAGGAAGTGGTACTCGGTAAAATAATGGGACTCAAGGCGGATAAATCACCTGGACCTGATGGCTTACATCCTAGGGTCTTGAGGGAAGTGGCGGTAGGGATTGTGGATGCATTGGTAATAATTTTCCAAAACTCCCTGGACTCGGCAAAGGTCCCGGCAGACTGGAAAACTGCTAATGTAACACCCTTATTTAAAAAGGGCAGTAGACAGAAGGCTGGAAACTATAGACCGGTTAGCCTAACATCTGTGGTAGGTAAAATTTTGGAGTCCATTATTAAGGAGACAGTAACAGGACATTTGGATAATCATAATTTAATAGGACAAAGTCAGCATGGTTTTATGAAGGGGAAGTCATGTTTGACAAATTTGCTGGAGTTCTTTGAGGAAGTAACGTATAGGGTGGATAAAGGGGAACCAGTGGACGTAGTGTATTTAGACTTCCAAAAGGCATTTGACAAGGTGCCACACAAAAGATTATTGCTTAAGATAAAAAATCACAGGATTGGGGGTAATATTCTGGCATGGATAGAGGATTGGCTATCTAACAGAAGGCAGAGAGTTGGGATAAATGGTTCATTCTCAGACTGGCAATCAGTAACTAGTGGTGTTCCGCAGGGGTCAGTGCTGGGTCACCAACTCTTTACAATCTATATTAACGATTTGGAGGAGGGGACCTAGTGTAACATATCAAAGTTTGCAGATGATACTAAGATGGGAGGGAAAGTAGTGAGTGAGGAGGACATAAAAAACCTGCAAGGGGACATAGACAGGCTAAGTAAGTGGGCTGAGATTTGGCAGATGGAATACAATACTGGAAAGTGTGAGGTTATGCACTTTGGCAGGAAAAATCGTAGAGCAAGTTATTATCTTAATGGCAAGAAACTGGAAAGTACTGAAGTACAAAGGGATCTGGGGGTCCTGGTGCACGAAACTCAAAAGGTTAGTATGCAGGTGCAGCAAGTGATTAAGAAGGCCAATGGAATGTTGGCTTTCATTGCTAGGGGGATAGAATATAAAAATAGGGAGGTATTGCTTCAGTTGTACAAGGTATTGGTGAGACCGCACCTGGAATACTGCATACAGTTTTGGTGTCCATACTTAAGAAAGGACATACTTGCTCTCAAGTCAGTACAAAGAAGGTTCACTCGGTTAATCCCGGGGATGAGGGGATGGACATATGAGGAGAGGTTGAGTAGATTGGGACTCTACTCATTGGAGTTCAGAAGAATGAGAGGCGATCTTATTGAAACATATAAGATTGTGAAGGGGTTGGATCGGGTGGATGCGGGGAAGATGTTAACGATGATGGGTGAAACTAGAACTAGGGGGCATAGTCTTAGAATAAGGGGCTGCTCTTTCAAAACTGAGATGAGGAGGAACTACTTCACTCAGAGGGTGGTAGGTCCATGGAATATGCTGCCCCAAAAAGCTGTAGAAGCTACATCATTACATAAATTTAAAACAGAAATAGACAGTTTCCTAGAAGTAAAGGGAGTTAAAGGTTACGGGGAGCGGGCAGGAATTTGGACATGAGTCTAGGTTCGGATCGGTCATGGCCCTGTGGGTAGCGGAGCGGGCCCAGGGGCCGTGTAGCCTGATCCTGCTCCTATTTCGTGTGTCTAATTCTGTTAGATTCAGGAGGTGGTTCTGTGATAGTGGATTGGCGGTTAGGATCAGATCAGCCATGATCTTATTGAATGGTGGAGCAGGCTCGAGGGGCCGATTGGCCTACTCCTGCTCCTATTTCTTATGTTCTTATGTTCTTATGTGATAGGATTGTAGTGCCCATCTCTATGCGACGAGAAATGCTTAACAGGATACATGAAGGGCACCTGGGTGTGGAAAATTCAAAAAGGAGAGCACATGAGGCACTCTACTGGCCAAACATGAACTCTGATATTGACCAGATGATCAGTGAGTGTGCTACAGGTCAGGAGTATCACTACAAGCAAACAAAAGAGCCCCTCATTACCACAGAGCTCCCATCACAACCTTGGGAAAAGGTAGGAACTGATATTTTTCACTACAAAGGAAAAGATTATTTGCTAGTTACAGGTATTGAGTATTACTCTAATTATCCTGAGATTGCTCTCCTACCCAGCACCACGTCAAGAGCTGTGATAACTCACCTGAAGTCAATCTTTTCCAGGCAGGGCATCCCTCTAACACTGGTCTCTGATAATGGCTCTCCCTATGCCAGTCATGAGTTTCAGTCATTTGCTACAGAGTATGAGTTTAAGCATGTAACCTCCAGCCCGCTCTACCCTCAAGCCAATGGAAAAGCGGAGAAGGGGGTGCAGATTGTGAAAAGACTATTAAAGAAAGCAGCACACAGCAACACTGACCCATATCTGGCCATGATGTCGTACAGGGCGGCCCCGCTGGAAAGTGGCAAGTCTCCAGCTGAGCTCTTACTGGGTCGCAAAATCCATACTCGACTTCCCAGGCTTGTCACACCTGATCACAGAGATGAGGTATGGGCAGAAAAGGCCCGGAAACTTCAGCGGAAACAAAAAACGCTCCATGACCGCACAGCCACTGCACTAGTGCCTCTACAGGAGAACGATGTAGTTCGCATTGAAGGGTCTGGGTCATGGAATCAAAGAGCCACTGTTCTACAACAGGTTGCCCCCCAGGTCATACAGTGTCATGGCAGAAAATAGCAATGTGTATCGCAGAAACAGGAGGCACTACTGAAAACCACCGAGGCCTATCAGCCGCAGGAGGACAGAGAGGATGAGCTGATGATGGAAATCCGACAGAGTGACAACGAGACGAGGGCAATGCCACAAAGTGATGAAGTACACAGGGGTGACAATGAGACAAGGGATCCGTGTGGTACAGACATGAACTTAATGGACACAACTTGGTTGGCCCAGCAAATACCCACTCAGCTACGCAGGTCACAGCGCACCAGAAAGCCTGTCGTTAGACTCGACCTGTAGACAAGGGAAAGACTGTAAACAGCTAATGGACTTCTGGGTGTGGGTAGTGTTTATATGTACCGGCAGTTATTGCAAGGTATAGTTACACTGACAGTTTTTACATGTTGTTAATAGTAATTAATAGCAGTTATACTGACTGTTTTTATATGTTGTTAATATGTGTTCTATGTGTTATGTTATGTTATGGTGTTTACTGTTTATGTCATCGTTGAGGGGGAAAGATGTACAGATAACTGTAGCTGTAGTAAAGACAGCTGCTTGACGGTAGTTGTAGTAAAGACAGCTGCTTGACGGCAGTCGGATAATTAGGAAGCCATCTTGGCCATGCGGCAGTACTACACGAGCTGGCACTGACTCAAGACCTAATAAAGAGTACTCAACGATATCTACTCGTAAGCCTCTTAATACTACGATATAAGATAACATTACACTGCCCTAGTTATTCGGTTCGCCAGGACACTGGTCCCAGCCTGGTTTAAGTGGAGCCCGTCCCAATGGAACAGCTCCCTCTCTCTTTCCCCAATTCTGGTGCCAGTGCCCCATGAACTGAAACCCCTTCCTCCCATTAATTTGTGCCACGCATTTAAACCTCTAATCTGTTTGTCCCTATGCCAATTTGCGCGTGGCTCAGGTAACAATGCAGAGATTATTACTTTTGAGGTTCTGCTTTTAAATTTGGATCCTAGCTCCTCAAACTCCCTCAGCAGAACCTTGTTGCTAGTTCTACCTATTTTGTTGATTCCTACGTGGACCATGACAACTGGATCCTCCCACTCGAGGAAATGTCTTTAACCTTGGCACAGGGCAGGCAACACAACCTTCGGAACTCTTGGTCGTGGCTGCGGAGTTTGATTTGAATCCCTTTCTGTTCACAAAATCCACAGTATTCAACAACATTAGCAACAACAACTTTCAAAAAGTAAACTACTCTAGAATCTGTAAATCTAAATATAAAAACAGGAAAAGGTGGAACTACTCAGCAGGTCCTGCAGCATCTGTGGAGAAACAGAAGATAGTGTGAGGTAATTTTGACATTAGGCAATAGTATAAAATGCGCAATTTTGCTTGGTCACCTGTTAAATACCTCTCCCGACTTTAGTTAACGGTAGTGAATATCGGGAGAGGTGTTTAACAAGTGCCGAGCCAATATCACACGTTTTTCACCATCGGCAAAAGTCAAAATTACCTCCAGTCAATGTTTCATGCCGAAGACTCTTCCTCATTTTGAGACATTACACTGTGCCTGAGTGAACCAGAGTCTCTTACACATGGAAGGGTATGTGAAATAATGGTGGTATTTGTAATCTAACCTGCCCATTGCAAAACTGTCAGGATCAGATCGGCCACCCATCTTACATCCCGCCTGATTTTACTTTCCATTGAAGTCAATGGGAGCAGGTTAGGCTGTGAATTGAGAACAAGGGATGGGAATTGCGCTCCACTATTGTAACTTCACTGGAAGTGTAGGGGAAGCCCCATTTAGGCACATAGGCCAAAATTTTCCCAGTGCCGAGCATGTGGGTTTGGGGGCGGGTCAGCAGTAAAAATCGCGGAAATTGCCAGCGCGTCAGGAACCCGCCGTCATCCCGCTGACTTCCACATTTCACTCGGGCACGTTTTCCAGTGCGCCACGGACTCGCTTGGGAGAGGCGGCCGACTTCATTGTAGTACTTAAATGCTTGTTGAGAGACCCTTAAGAGGCTTTTTAACAGCAGCTTTTGCATTTAACTTCTTGAGCACAGGATTCACGCACCTTGGGAACCTCGCCTGTGAAGGGGAGGGCGGAAGCTCAGTGGCCATCGTCCGAGTTCATTAATTGACAGCTGGAAAACCACATAAATACTCCCACATTACACCTGCTTCCTTGCCTAATGGAAAGGCTCTTGCTGACTCAATTTTGTGCAGAAATTTAGCTGTCAGGAGTTTGCAGATCATTTCTGCAACCTCACAACCCACACTCAGCACATTGCTAGTCACTATCACAACATTGAGGCATTGGGCCATCTATTAGATTAGCATGGGTGCCACTTATGCTGTGTAACCTTGGACCTCAGAATCAGACCAAGATGAGCTTCAGCACCAACAACACCAACCACACCAACAGCAGCAGTCACAACACCAGCAGAAGCAGCAACCACAACAGCAGCCTTCTCCTCAATGACCTGATGTTCCACAGGAGAGAGGGGGTCAGCACAGGGGTGCACCACACCAGAGGCGATACCCCTAACACAGGGCAGAAAGGCAGAGGATGAGCATCCTGGACATAACTGAACAGCAGTGCTTCAGGAGGCTCAGGCTATCATGCCTGGTCATTGCAGACATTTGTAACTTGCTGTAACAAGACCTGCTGCCCAGAGGACCTGGTGGACATGCCTAACCAGTGGCTGTCAAAGTCACCACCTCCCTTAACTCAGGCTCACAGATGCATTACCCAGGTGACCGATGCCATGTTTCACAAGTAAACCACTTATGTAAACTTTGCCACAGATGAAGCCAGTGTCACTGAGTGGGCGCTCAGATTTGTGGCTCTGGCTGACTTCCCATAGGTGCAAGGCATCATTGATTGTACACATGTGACCATCAAGGCAGCCCATCATCACCCAGGAGTGTTCGTGAACCATAAAGGCTTCTACTCCCTCGATGTTCAGCACGTTTGCAACCACAAAAAGATCATCATGCATGTGTGCGCCAGATTCCCTGGCAACTGTCATGACTCTTTCGTACTGTGCCAGTCCACCCTCCCTCAGCTCTTCACACCTCCAAACAGACTTACCACTGGCTGCTTGGGGATAAGGGCTATCCATTAAAGACATGGCTGATGACACCCTTGAGGAGACCAATTACTGAGGCAGAGGAGCATTACAATGACAGCCATATCTCCACCAGATGTGTCATAGAGCAAGGAATTGGCATGTTGAAGTTGCACTTCAGATGCCTTGACAGATCTGGAGGATCCCTTCAGTACACACCAGCCAGGGTCTCCACAATAATTGTCATTTGCTGCGCGCTGCACAACATGGCGCAGCAGTGAGGACTGGAGCTGCCAGATGAGCAAGGTGCAGAGCGCGCAGCCTCTTCAGAGGAAGAGGAGGAGGAACAGCTGGAACAGCAGGAGGAGGAGGAGGACGAACCTGAGGTGGAGATGGCACCAGCAGCAGCGCACATTGCTGCCCGCGAGGCCCAGGATGGCCTCATAATGTCCAGATTTACTTACCTTGCTCCAGTGCACCCATATGGCTGCCACATGTTGTACTAAGTTGCCCCCACACCCCCACCCCCCACCGTCCAACAACACCACAAAGCAGCCCTACAATGACCAAGCCATCCCTCACATGCAAACCCCCATAGCTCGAGATTAAGTAATGTCTCAGCATTCACTCCAAGTGACAAGGCCACCTCCCAGGTAGCAGGCAAAAGTGGACAAGTCAGGAAAGTGGTGCAAAGAAATACATTTATGTGTATCATAAATACAACTGAAGCTTAACATTAACATTTTGTCATACACTCATGTGCATACCCTTCTGCATCTAGGATTGTGCCTTTTTTTGTTTACGCAGGTTAAGGTGCAACTCCTGTGGCTTCAGCAGAGGTAGAGACAGGCTGCTTACTTCACTGCTGTGACTGCTTTGACACTTTTGGTGGACGTCCTCTGGAGCCTGCCAAAGACTGCTCCTCCTGCAACTCTGTAGGGGCAGACTCGGCCATTGGGATCCAAGGAAGCATGTGGGGCTCTGACTGAGGAGAAGGCAATGGGGAAGAAGTGGGAGCACTTTGAGAAGAGCCCCCACTACCATGTCCCCTCTCAACATCATCCCTCTCATGGGCCACCCGCACTTCCCTGCTAGCAAGGGGCTGGAGAGCAACTTGCTGCACATCAGTGGGGTGATAAACGCCCAAGTCTACGTTGATATCCCTCCTCAAGATGAGGTCAATGAGTATCTGCCATCTCTTGTTTACAGCAAGCATGTTCTCATTGGATTGGTGCATTAGCTGCTCCATGTAGGTTGCCATCCTATCCATGGAAGAGCTTACAGTCGCCATCACCTGCGAGATGGTGGTGCTCATGTTAGAGATGGACTCCTCCATTCTCTGTATATTTGCAGATATCTCAGGTGAAAAAGCTCCTCCAAGATCAACCTCTTTCTCGATGGCCCCTGAGATTCAGCATCTGCATCCAGCTCAGCAGAGCTTGGAGTGTCCTGCGCTCGCCGGTGAGGAGTCTCCACTGCTGTCCCTGTCAACACCATCTGCTCTTGCTCACTTGTGATGTGAGAGACACCAGATGACAACATTATTCTATGTCTCACAGGACCCACCGAGGTGTGTGTATCTGCGCTGGTGCTGGGTATGCATGGGCCTGTTGATGGTGCACTCTCAGAGGCTGGAGCGTTCTCTGAGGAGTCGTCTTTCTCCTCCGGCTGGACAGTGGGATGGGGGGGGGGCACTTGATGGACACGTGGGAGAGCAAAGAGATGAATTAGAAATGTTAGAATAAGAATGGATAACGTTACCACTATGCAAATGATGAAATTTCACTGAGAATTGGTATCAAATTACTGAAGACTGGAGGGCCACCTCCAGTTCTCTGCCTCTCCCTATTGCTGTGCACTCTTCTCCTGTAAGGAGGGAAAGATGTGAACTTTGAGTGAGAGAGATGGAATGAGTGTAAGGAATGGATGGGCTACATCTTTAGAGGGTGGCTATAAGGGAGTGACGTGACATTGCCAAATGGTCCCCTTCTGAGGAGTTACTTGCTATGATTGCATTAGGATGAGGGTGAGTGTCAGTGGTGGTTAGTCAGATGGGGATGTGAGTAGGTACATAGATGGAGAGGGATGGGTGGACCTGCAAGGTAGGTTCATGTCAGGAATGATGTGCAGGAGTAGGCTTGGGAAGCCAGAGTGATGGGGTTGGGGTGACACACACATCAGGATGTAGGTGAGTGTGGCATTGCACTCAACTTTCCTGACCTCATGAGATCATTGAATCTTTTCTGGCACTGGATCCATATCTGTCTCACCACTACTGACCTCCTCTGTGATCTCCAGCCATGCTGTTTCCATCTCTTTGGGTGGCCATTTTTGTCGATCGCCAGGGAAGAGGACCTCCCTGCGTGCTCTTACTGCCTACATCAGAACTTCCAGGGAGGCATCTTTATTTGGCTTTATTGCAAGGGGGATGGAGTATAAAAGTAGGGAAGTCTTACTACAACTGTACAGGGCATTGATGAGACCACACCTGGAGTACTGCATACAGTTTTGTTCTCCTTATTTAAGGAAGGATATACTTGCATTGGAAGCAATTCAGAGAAGGTTCACTAGGTTGATTCCTGAGTTGAAGGGGTTGTCTTATGAGGAAACTTGAGCAGGTTGGGCCTATACTCTTTGGAGTTTAGAAGAGTGAGAGGTGATCTTATTGAAACATATAAGATTCTGAGGGGGCTTTGAAAGGGATTATTACTAGTCCTATCCCCTTTCGGGCTAACCCGGATCAGACGTATTCCTCAGACATTCACATTCAACTAAAGTTAGAGGTAGCCGAATCTTAAAGATGCTTAATTGGCTCTAAAGGTCCAGACTATCTCTCCCTAAAGGAAAGGAATGACCTGAAGTTGTTACCGTCCTCCAGATAGCACTTTTAATAAGTTTAGCTAGACTGCAACCTTCCGGATATTATGAGGGTCCGGAAAACTCCCCCAGAATTCTGCAACTCCTCACCAAAGAGCGTACAGAGATTGAGTTTGCGAGTTTGATACAGAAGTACTATGTGAGACAATTCTAAAAAAATACAGATTTATTAAAGAACCAACATGTAATTACAGTAAGTGTTTCAATCGCGACATTAACAGTTCCAAATACAAAAACTTTTACAATCTTATTATCAGAGATCCTTATTCTCAAATCTTAATTTGTTACGTTTTTACATTTCTTAGTCTTATTCCAGGATATCCACCAAAATCAAATACAAGTACCTTTTTGATCCCCGAGACTCAAAGGGGGGATTTTAACTCAGGTGCGGGATGGTGTCGTGTTATCCGAATTTCGTGTTTCCCTCACAAATCTAAATGGGTGTGGGAGATTGATGCAATTTTAACTTAATTGGTCAATTGATTTCCAATGTGTGGGAAGCCTTTGCAAATGGGTTTTTCATGACTGAAAGTCCCCTCTGATGACGTCATCATTGCTGCTGCATTTAAGGTCCACAGCAAGCCTTGCTTCTTCTGCAGACTGCCAAGCTTCTTGACTGTGCAGTGTGAGGGAGCTGCAGCAAATATGACAAGCGGGAGGGCCAGATCAGCGCCTCGTTTTGATGAGGTGGCACTGCAGGCATTAGTGGGGCGAGGGCCAACAGGGAGGTGCTCTTCCCTTCAGCAGGGAGGAAGAGGCCTCCCACTCAGACCAAGGCAGTGTGGATGCAGGAGGCTGAGGAGGTCAACTCCTTGGGAGCCACCTGCAGAACCTGAATACAGTGCAGGAAAAGATTTCATGACCTTCTGCGCACTGGAAAAGTGAGTATGAATTTCCCATCAACCTCAATCTGATCCCCATTGCCTTTCATCACCAGCACTCAGCTTTAGCAATCTCTTCCTCCACATCCCACTTGCCACTGACATCCATGCACCCTTATCCATTCCCTCTCTCTCTATGCTCACATTGTGTGGAGATGCCGGAGTTGGACTGGGGTGGACAAATGTAAGAAGCCACACAACACCAGGTTATAGTCCAACAGCTTTATTTGAAATCACAAGCTTTCGGAGCGCTGCTCCTTCGTCAGGTGAAGTGGAGAAATGCATAAAGACACAGCTTATATAGTCAGAGAATAATGTCAGATGTTTACAGGTAATCTTGCCAACTGCCATTTATCACAGCTCGGCAGAGAGATAATCACAGCAATCAAAGGTGTGAATGGTGTCCAAACAGGCCTGTTTGGACACCATTCACACCTTTGATTGCTGTGATTATCTCTCTGCCGAGGTGTGATAAATGGCAGTTGGCAAGATTACCTGTAAACATCTGACATTATTCTCTGACTATATAAGCTGTGTCTTTATGCATTTCTCCACTTCACCTGACGAAGGAGCAGCGCTCTGAAAGCTTGTGATTTCAAATAAAGCTGTTGGACTATAATCTGGTGTTGTATGACTTCTTACATATGCTCACATTCACATAACTATTCGACTATGCAGCCCTCACACTCCCTATCACTCTGATGCTTTGAACACAACTGACAACACACAGGGAGGGCCCTTGGTCTTGCAACCTCACTCCATCTTTGTCTCCTTCTAAGTATCTATGCTATGCAATCTCTACACTCACTCCTTCATTCTCATTCAACCGCCACTTGTCTCCCTCATTGCAGGAAAAGAGAGCTCACAACAAAAGAGAGCGAACCAGGACAGGAGGAGGGACAGCCTCAATAGCCCACCTGACCACCTGGGAGGAGGCCGTCCTGGAAATTATGGGAATAGCGGATGATTCGCACATGGGGGACGGAGAGGCAGGTGTAACACAGCAAGCTGGTGACAGAAAAGTTTCCCATCTCTCTCTTTGACATTGCATGAGTCGTTGATAATGATTGTGAAGCTGTAACAGATGGACTTATGAGAATCTGCAAAAAGCTATGTGCATGTAGCTTTGCATCACATCTCTGACTCTTTCCTTTACTCCCCCACAGGACCATCACAAGCACCCGCCCCCCTAGCCAGGAAGAAGAGGCTGAGCAGCCAGACTCTTCAGAGGAAGCTGCAACCGCGGAGGGTGCAGCGTCAGCAGAATTTAGCGCACCCAGTATCAGCACAGACACTCACACTTTGGCGGGACTTTCGGGACATAGAGTAGTGTTGTCACCTAGTCGGAGGGCGCAGGACTCTACCAGTTCGGCTCAGCAGCATGTCGACCCTCTGCCTCTGGGTCCATCCGTAAGAACAGAGGTGATGGAACTTCAGGCACAGATGCAGGAGTCTCTGGCAGGTTTTGTCTCTAGGGTCGCTGCGAGTGTGGAGCGAATGGAGGAGTCCATAGAGAACATGAGTAGAGCCTTTGTGGAGTCATTGGCGCATGAACGCATCACCACGGAAAGGATGGCTACCTCCGTGGAAAGGATTGCTACCTCTGTGGTAAGGCTGGCGACCCTAGAGGAGAGGGTGGCTACGGTAGAGGAGAGGATGGCTACGACCTTGGAGGAGCTTAGTTGCCAGGGTATGTAAAACATGGTCACTGTTCAGAATAGAATGACATCTCTTGAGGAGCGATGGGCATCTATTGAACAGAGAAACCAGACCTTCATGGAAGTTGTTCTGAGTAGTACTGCCATTGCAGATACGGGTCCCCATGGCCCCCCTGATGTGCAGCAAGGTGCTCTCCAGCCACTTGCAGGCGCTGAGGGGTAGCTGACACATGAGAAGGAGGTTGGTGGCAGACCTCAAGGAAGTGGGTCTCCTCTCCAAGCACTCTGCCATGCCACTGCAGAGCCCTTGGTCAGAGCCCCACCGGAGTCCACACCCAAGTGAGATAGACGTCTCAACCCCTGCACAGCCGCAGGAGCAGCAGACTGTTGACAAGCCCTCACAGGCTCACAACCCCAGAGGACGCCCGCCAAAGGTGTCGTGACAGGAGCAGCAGGAAAGTGAGCAAGGGGCTTCCACATCTGCTGAAGCCACAGGGGAGGCACCAGGTAGGAGCATGCATAAGAGGAAAATTCTGCACAAATAGTCACAAGGTTAGTCACTTTGGTGCAATTTTGTGTTTATTGTAAAAATGCCATCACTTCGTTATTGAACATAAAAGTTGTGATCACAAATGTTGCAGTTGTGGCGTCTGTCATTTCGCTATTGGGACTTCCACATTGAGGCCTTAGGAATACTTGCAACTGTTAGTATGGTGGTCAGAGTGCTAGGAATCCTCTGGTTCTTGGCCATTGTCAAAGCTCTGGTAAGAAGCAGCGAGGCAAAAGTGTTTGATTGACTACGCTAAGCAAATCTGGCCAGGATGAGTGCGTTCCTTGCATCCCAAGCAGCAATATTCTTGCGTAATGCTGCCGCTGGTTGATGGGCCTCTGCAGGATGTTCGTTTTCGCACTCCTCCTCCTCCTCCTCCTATTCCTCCCCTTCTGAGGAGGATATGTGATGAGCCACTTGGTCCTCAGGAATCTGCAAGCCATGATGCTGTGCCATGTTGTGAAGTGCACAGCAAACCACGATGATTCTGGAGACCCTGGCTGCTGAGTACTGTAGGGCTCCACCTGATCTATCCAGGCATCTGAAGCGCATCTTCAGCAAACCGATGGTTTGCTCATAATGGATCTGGTGGAAATGTGGCTGGAGTTGTAACGCTCCTCAGCTTCATTGGCTGGCCTCCTCAACAGCATCATTAGACACGTCCTCAGGGGTTAGCCCTTGTCTCCAAGTAACCATTTGTTAAGATGGTCTGGCAGACTGAATAGCGGAGGCACACTAGACTGGCGCAGTATGAAGGAGTCATGGCAACTCCCAGGGTACATGGCACAAACATGCAAAATTTCCTTCTTGTGGTCACACACCAGCTGAACTTTGAGGGAGTGGAAGCCCTTGCGGTTGACAAAAATACCTGGATTGCGATGGGGTGCCCTAAGGGCCACATGTGTGCATTCAACGATGCCCTGCATCCTTGGAAAGCCTGCCAGATTAGCTAATCCAACCGCTCATGCCATGATACTTGCTCGATCCTTGGTGAAATGGATGTGCGGGCAAAGAGGGCATCGGTTACCTGCGTGATGCAAGTCTGTGCGGCCACCTGGGAGATGCCGCTGATGTCTGCTGCTGATCCCTGGAATGAGCTTGAGGCAAAAAAGTTGATTGCAGTGGTGACTTTGATGGCCACTGGTAATGCTTGTCCACCTGGTCCTCTGGGCAGCAGGTCTTGCTATAGCATTGCGCAGATGTCAGTCACTACCTCTCGCGAAAGTCGGAGCCGCCTTTGGCACTGCTGCTCAGACATGTTAAGGTAGCTGACCCTGCATCTGTAGACCCTGTTTGGGGGCTATCTCCTGTGCCGACGAACTTCCAGGCGCTGGTCCCTTCTGGCCTGTGCAGCTTCAGGTGGGTGAGCAGCAGCCTGGCGCTCCTGCTGCTGTTGCTGGTGCTGCTGTTGTTCCTGGTTCTGCTGCTGCCGCAGCTGGTACTCGAGCTCCTCTAATGCCCAGATGGGAAGGAAATAAATGGCTCCCATGCTTCTGGTATATGCCTCCGTTGAGGAAGTGCTGAGTGAAGGTGGCGAGAGGGGTTTCCCAGGAGGTTACACTGGAGATGGGTGTGAGGCTCCAACCTTCCACAGGTGTGGTTAAGCCTTCTAAAAGTTGCCTCAGACCTGAGACCACTAAGTCCTGCCACCTGCAAATCATGGCTGATCAAATCTCCTCTTTAATGGTTGACCTGCATTTGATAGTAAGCAATCCAATAGTGCTACCACCAGGTTTCACATTCGTGTTTCCCACCAGGCACGTTTCATGTGGGAAAAGGGTTAAATTCACAAGGGCCTTTCAAAATAGAATTATAGAGTCCAGTTAGTGGTTGTTAAGGGCCTTAATGACCAATCCCACCTGTTGGATGCGGGACGGAGTCGGGACCATCAGATACAACTGATTGCTCGGAGTCGGGAACCAGACAGGGGGGGTTCCCGCCCACCAGTTTTTGTGATTTTAACCCTCCGCATGCCTCCAAGCCCGCCTCCATGGCTCAATGAAAATCGAGGCCAAAGAGTTGAAGACTTGCAGAGCTTGCCCCTGGAGCGTGCAAATCGATTTGCCCCATTACAGCGAATCTGTCTTCCCATTTGAAAGTCCAATTTTTATACTCTTTCTGCAGTGGTATATCCTTTGAAGTTTTCTGCTGATGTAAGCTAATTATCGCTCGTCATTTTTCTGTTGACCCCTGCTATTTTTATAGTCAGTTCAGCTGTAGCAAGCAGGCTTGTGTCTCTTGTCTAGGTGTCTCAAGCTTAAGACAAAAACGATGTGATGGCTGTTGCCTCTATTTGCTTTCATTCTTATGAAGATCTTCTATTTGTATCTTTTGCATTTAGAACACCTCAGCTGGTTGCACCATTGTCTTTTTAGTTACCTCAGTTGGTTGTATTACAGACTCATGTCTCCGTGTTTCATTTGATGTTATTTTTACGAAGGCATATGTTTCTTTAACTTTCTGTGTTTCTTTCCGAAGTGTTGGTTTAAAACACTTAAACAGGGTATAGCATTGTGTTCTTTCCAAGGCTTCAGACTTTCTGGAACCTTTAACTTTCTACTTCAATAAGGCTATTGTCTCAGTGTCAACAACTTATCTTATCTCAAAAGCCTGTATGCTGTTTACAGCTTTAGATTGTTGAGGCTTCCAGATTTTTAAACCCAGTTTGTCATGTTTTAAAGTCAGACTATTTTGTAGAATGGTGTATTTTTCTGAATATGGCGTATTCCTTCACACTCCCCTCTTGACCAAAAGAAGAACTGCAGAGTTTGGTCAAGAGGGGAGTGTGAAGGAATACGCCATATTCAGAAAAATACACCATTCTACAAAATAGTCTGACTTTAAAACTTGACCAAAAGAAGAACTGCAGAGTTTGGTCAATGTTACTAATAAGGTTACAATAGCACATTAATTTCACGAGATTCACAATCATGTGCTACATGAAAATTCCTTTTAAGTCACCCTAGGAAAATGTTTTGCCTTATTTTAAATTGAACACAATTTAAAAGGATGACTGGTACATAGTCATGCAAGTAGCGAAACATGTCCAATCAGCACATACACGTTCCGTAGATGTGAGTTATTCATACGAGTCTAGGAGATGTAATTTGGAACTAGCTGAAGCTTGACATGCTGTTCCTTCGATCCGTCGTGTGTACAGATTCTTGTTTTCATAAAGGACTTGCCAGGTGCTCAGTTGATTCCTTCTTCATTCACAGTGTCTTCCTCCTTCATTGGAGTGACTCGTTGATCTTTCCTTGTTTCGGTTGTTGCTTTTCACGAATCCAATTCCTGATGCATTGCCAAGCATCGTGTGGAGGAGTCGGCGACACCGTCTGACTGACCGTCGCCAGTAATTCGATCGCATCCATTTCCTGTGTCGTGCTCCAAGCTGTGTCTTGAAAGACAGTGTACGACTGCACCTTGTATTGTTCCTGCATTTTGGTATCCCGCAGGACATAGAGTCATAGAGTCATAGAGTAATACAGCACGGATAGAGGCCCTTCGGCCCATCGTGTCCGCGCCGGCCATCAAGCCCTGTCTAATCTAATCCCATATTCCAGCATTTGGCCCGTAGCCTTGTATGCTATGGCATTTCAAGTGCACATCCAAATGCTTCTTAAATGTTGTGAGGGTTTCTGCCTCCACAACCCTTTCAGGCAGTGAGTTCCAGACTCCAACCACCCTCTGGGTGAAAAAGTTCTTTCTCAAATCCCCTCTAAAGCTCCCGCCCTTTACCTTGAATCTATGCCCCCTAGTTATCGACCCCTCTACTAAGGGAAAAAGCTCCTCAGCATCCATCCTATCTATGCCCCTCATAATTTTGTACACCTCAATCATGTCCCCCCTCAGCCTCCTCAGCTCCAAGGAAAACAAACCCAACCTGCCCAGTCTCTCTTCATAGCTGAAGCGCTCCAGCCCTGGTAACATCCTGGTGAACCTCCTCTGCACCCTCTCTAACGCGATCACATCCTTCCTGTAGTGTGGCGACCAGAACTGCACACAATATTCCAGCTGTGGCCTAACCAGTGTTTTATACAGCTCCATCATAACCTCCTTGCTCTTATATTCAATGCCTCGGCTAATGAAGGCAAGTATCCCATATGCCTTTTTTACCACCTTATCCACCTGTTCCGCCGCCTTCAGGGATCTGTGTACTTGCACACCCAGATCCCTCTGACCCTCCGTCTTGCCTAGGGTCTTTCCATTCATTGTGTATTCCTTTGCCTTGTTAGTCCCCCCAAAGTGCATCACCTCGCACTTTTCCGGGTTAAATTCCATTTGCCACTGTTCCGCCCATCTGACCAACCCATCTATATCGTCCTGCAGACTGAGGCTACCCTCCTCGCTATTTACCACCCTACCAATTTTTGTATCATCCGCGAACTTACTGATCATACCCTTTACATTCATATCCAAGTCATTAATGTAGACCACAAACAGCAAGGGACCCAGCACCGATCCCTGTGGTACCCCACTGGCCACAGGCTTCCAGTCACAAAAACAACCTTCGACCATCACCCTCTGCCTTCTGCCACTAAGCCAGTTTTGTATCCAATGTGCCAAGGCACCCTGGATTCCATGGGCTCTTACCTTCTTGACCAGTCTCCTGTGCGGGACTTTATCGAAGGCCTTACTGAAATCCATGTATACCACATCCACTGCGTTACCCTCATCCACACACCTAGTCACCCCCTCAAAAAATTCAATCAAATTAGTCAGACATGATCTTCCCTTGACAAAGCCATGCTGACTATCCCTGATTAATCCTTGCCTCTCCAAGTGGAGACAAATTTTGTCCCTCAGGATTTTTTCCAATAATTTTCCTACCACTGATGTTAGGCTCACTGGCCTGTAGTTCCCCGGTTTTTCCCTACTACCCTTCTTGAATAATGGTACTACATTAGCGGTTCTCCAGTCCTCTGGCACATCCCCTGTGGCCAGAGAGGTCCTGAATATATGTGTTAGAGCCCCCGCAATCTCCTCCTTTGCCTCCCACAGCAGCCTGGGATACATTTCATCCGGGCCTGGGGATTTATCCATTTTTAGGCCAGCTAAAACCGCCAATACCTCCCCCCGCTCGATGTTAATATGTTCGAGCATATCACAGTCCCCCCGCCCTATTTCTATGTCTACATCGTCCTTCTCCATAGTGAAAACAGACGCAAAAAATTCATTCAGAACCCCTCCTACATCTTCCGGCTCCACACACAGATTGCCACTTTTGTCCCTAATGGGCCCTATTTTTTCCCTAGTTATCTTTTGAGATTGTCTATGGAGACAGTTTTAAGAATATGCTTGCGATTCGGCTGATTAATATGTGTTTTAACTGTTCTTTCATTAATAACTGAAAGTATTTGAACAGGTTTTTTCCACTTCAGTCTTAAACCAGGTTTTTGCTCGAACTTCTTTTCCTGTATCCATTCTCCTACTAGAGGTTGCCATACTTTGTCAATTTTTTCTGCCTATTTGCCTCCCTTATCCTCTGATCAATTTGATGAATCTCTTGTTACTTCTTTTTTAAAATCTAACTGTCGCTGTCGGGTCAAGGACTCAGAGAGTGCAGAGGCAATAAAAGAACTATGGGTAAGTGGTGTATTCATCTCAACCTCATACATCAGATAATATGGAGTTTTAGGGGACACTGTCCCTGATGCAGATGAGGGCACATTATTAAGTGATAGCTGCACCTCCGGAATGACAGTAATCGACTTATTACCCCTGATTCTCAACAGTTTGACCAATAGCTTTTTTACTTCCTGGTTTTTACATTCCACCAGCCCCGCTGATTGCGGATGACGTGGCGTGCTGTGCTCAAACCCCCTTTGTTCGCAGTAGTCTTTGATGACCTTGGCTACAAAGGCTCCACCTTGATTGGAGCGTAAGATTTTGGGCACACTAGCTACAGTAATTATGTCAGAAATAGCCTTGGCAAGTGCGTTTTCCGAAACAGTTTTTGTGGGGACCAGCCAGCAGAAGGAAGCACGTCCATCTACACGAACGAGAACATATCTATATCCCAAAGACGGGGAAAGTGGTCCAATAAAGTCAGCTTTCACAGGAGCCAATGGTGGTGGCTTAATTAGTGATGACTTATTGGTTCAATAGCATGGCTCACAATTTGCCATATATGATTACAGGCCTTAAGCATGCCTGGCCACCAATATAAGAGGGTCAATTTGCAGAATGTTGTTCTTGTTGTGTATGTACCTTTAAGAGAAGAACTGATTCTATACTGCAGTACCGGCAGTGACCACCCCTGTATATAAAGCCATAGCAGGCTTCTGTATTTCAGTCTTGAATTACTCTCTGTTCAGTAAATACCTGTTTTATTGTTCTCCTGCAGTCTGTGTATTATTGATCCTCGGACACTACACTGGCGACGGGCAGGTTTGAACTCACCTGCAGTACTGCATCACCTCACGGGGATCTTTTCCCTGAAGAGAAGCTTCTTGGAGGTCGAAGTCAGAACGGCGGGCGTCGACCACGGGCAACCGCCCAGGGATCCATCGGAGAGTTGCAGGGGAGGCTGTGGAGAGCTGGGCCTGGCTCCCCAGTCGAGGTGTTCCAGCAAGTCGTGCTGGTAGCAGGTAGTGCGCTGACCCTTCTGGACTGCGGCGGGCTCGGGCTCGATCGAGCGGCTCTGCAAAGGGGCCGTGCAGCGTCGTTGGGAGGAAGAGAGAGAGAGAGGGTAAAGCGCAAAGGGCGTGGTTGGTGCTCAAGAAGAGGGCAGCATGGAGAGGATAGAACGTGGGGAAGGAAACGAGAGATGCGCCGAAGCCGCGGGTCGCCGCCATTACCCTGTAGAACGCTAGGAGCAGCGTGGCAGCAAGGGGAAGAAGGAAAACCGCAGGAGGCGCCATTTTATTCCATTGGGGAAGAAGGAAAAGCGTGGGAGGCGCCATTTTATTACATTGGGGAAGAAGAAAAAGCGTGGGAGGCGCCATTTAAATCACCCAAGATGCCGAAGAGTGGCAGTATCACTGCTTTCGACAACGAGGTAGAAGACTGGACCACATATATGGAAAGAATTGAAGTGTACTGCAATGCCACTGAGGTGGCCAATGGAAAGAAGGTGTCGGTATTATTAAATTTGATGGGCGCGAGAACGTACGGCCTATTGCGGAATTTAATTACCCCAGCTAAACCAATGGAGAAAAGTTTTGAAGAGATTGTTAATATCTTACAGGAACACCTAAACCCTACACCGCTGCTGATAGCAGAAAGATTCAAGTTACATAAGAACATAAGAACATAAGAAATAGGAGCAGGAGTAGGCCAATCGGCCCCTCGAGCCTGCTCCACCATTCAATAAGATCATGGCTGATCTGATCCTAACCTCAAATCTTCTATCACTCTGCATCCACCCGAACCCATGTGATCTCCCGGGAGAGGCGAAAAACCAGATAAAGACCCAATGGCCAATTTGGGAGAAAAAAATCTGGGAAATTCCTCTCCGACCCATCTAGGCGATCGAAATTCTTCCAGGAGATCACTCTGTCCCTATATTTTCTACAGTACTTACCTTCTGTAAAGGCGATCTCCACCCCAGCCAGGAACAGGAATAAAACCATCTCCTGAAATCTAACAGAATTAGAACACAGTAGGAGCAGAACAAGGCTACACGGCCCCTGGGCCCACTCCACTACCCACAGGGCCATGACCATTCCGAACCCAGACTCATGTCCAATTTCCTGCCCGCTCCCCGTAACCCTTAATTCCCTTTACTTCTAGGAAACTATCTATTTCTGTTTTAAATTTATTTAATGATGTAGCTTCCACAGCTTTCTGGGGCAGCAAATTCCACAAACCTACCACCCTCTGAGTGAAGAAGTTTCTCCTCATCTCAGTTTTGAATGAGCAGCCCCTTATTTTAAGATTATGCCCCCTAGTTCTAGTTTCACCCATCATTGGGAACATCCTCACCGCATCCACCCGATCAAGCCCCTTCACAATCTTATATGTTTCAATAAGATCGCCTCTCATTCTTCTGAACTCCAATGAGTAGAGTCCCAATCTACTCAACTTCTCCTCATATGACCACCCCCTCATCCCCGGGATTAACCAAGTGAACCTTCTTTGTACTGACTCAAGAGCAAGTATGTCTTTTCTTAAGTATGGACACCAAAACTGTATGCAGTATTCCAGGTGCGGCCTCACCAATACCTTGTACAACTGCAGCAATACCTCCCTGTTTTTATATTCCAACCCCCTAGCAATAAAAGCCAACATTCCATTGGCCTTCTTAATCACTTGCTGCACCTGCATACTAACTTTTTGAGTTTCGTGCACCAGGACCCCCAGATCCCTTTGTACTACAGTACTTTCCAGTTTCTTGCCATTAAGATAATAACTTGCTCTATGATTTTTCCTGCCAAAGTGCATAACCTCACACTTTCCAGTATTGTATTCCATCTGCCAAATCTCTGCCCACTTACTTAGCCCGTCTATGTCCCTTTGCAGGTTTTTTATGTCCTCCTCACTCACTACTTTCCATCCCATCTTTGTATCATCTGCAAACTTTGATATGTTACACTCGGTCCCCACCTCCAAATCGTTAATATAGATTGTAAAGAGTTGGGGACCCAGCACTGACCCCTGCGGAACACCACTAGTTACTGATTGCCAATCTGAGAACGAACCATTTATCCCAACTCTCTGCTTTCTGTTAGAGAGCCAATCCTCCACCCACGCCAGAATATTACCCCCAATCCCGTGATTTTTTATCTTGAGCAATAATCTTTTGTGTGGCACCTTGTCAAATGCCTTTTGGAAGTCTAAATACACTACGTCCACTGGTTCCCCTTTATCCACCCTGTATGTTACTTCCTCAAAAAACTCAAGCAAATTTGTTAAACATGACTTCCCCTTCATGAAACCATGCTGAGTTTGCCCTATTAAATTATGTTTATCCAAATGTCCCGTTACTGTCTCCTTAATAATGGACTCTAACATTTTACCAACCACAGATGTTAGGCTAACAGGTCTATAGTTTCCAGCCTTCTGCCTACTACCCTTTTTAAATAAGGGTGTTACATTAGCAGTTTTCCAATCTGCCGGGACCTTTGCTGAGTCCAGTGAGTTTTGGAAAATTATTACCAATGCATCCACAATCCCTACCGCTACTTCCCTCAAGACCCTGGGATGCAAGCCATCAGGTCCAGGGGATTTATCCGCCTTGAGTCCCATTATTTTACCAAGTACCACTTCCTTAGTGATTTTAATTGTATTTAGTTCCTCCCCCCCTAGAGCCCCCTGTTTGTCCAGTGTTGGGATATTCTTAGTGTCCTCTACTGTAAAGACCGATACAAAATAATTGTTCAGTGTTTTTGCCATCTCCATGTTTCCCACCATTAATTTCCCGGTCTCATCCTCTAAGGGACCAACATTTACTTTAGCCACCCTTTTTCTTTTTATATAACTATAGAAACTTTTACTGTCTGTTTTTATATTTTTTGCTAATTTACTTTCATAATCTATCTTCCCTTTCCATTCCATTCAGGCGCTAACTGTGACTGATAAAAAGGATGATGACGTCACACCTGGACGACTGTCAAAAATTCTAACTGATGCGAAAGAGGTGTTCCAACAATGACTTGGGACTCTAAAAAGAGTAACGGCAATGATAAAAATCGAAGATAACTCAAAGCCAAAATTTTTTAACGCCAGACCGGTACCTTACGTGATCCGCCCAGCTGTTGAAGCAGAGC
The DNA here is from genome assembly GCF_052327205.1 of Somniosus microcephalus. Taxonomy (NCBI): domain Eukaryota; kingdom Metazoa; phylum Chordata; class Chondrichthyes; order Squaliformes; family Somniosidae; genus Somniosus; species Somniosus microcephalus. The sequence goes on from NC_140993.1 coordinate 193,794,693, forward strand.
TGGAGAGTCTGGAGCGTTCGGGTGTGCTGTCCAAGGTGGACTAGAGCGAGTGGGCCACACCCATCGTTCCTGTAGTGAAGAAATCATTGAGCAGCACGCCTGGGGAACCGAAGAAGGTTCGCATCTGTGGGGACTTCAAGGTAACTGTGAACCCAGTCCTGCACACAGTACAATATCCACTTCCACGGATAGAAGATATTTTTGCCTCACTATCTGGAGGGAAACGTTTTACAAAGATTGATCTGGCCTAAGCGTATCTACAAATGGAGGTGGAAGAAGCGTCTAGGAAATACCTCACAATAAACATGCACAAAGGCCTTTACCAATACAATCGACTGGTATTCGGGGTAGCATCAGCCCCGGTTATTTGGCAGAGGGCGATGGAACAAGTCCTGCAAGGGATCCCGGGGACCCAGTGTTATTTGTACGACATCCTGGTTACGGGCGAAAATGACAGTGAACACCTTGCCAACCTGGAGCAGGTGCTCACGAGATTACAGGAATATGGGCTACGAGCCAACCACCCCAAATGCGAGTTCTTCAGGAGACAACTCTCGTATTGTGGCCACATGATTGATGAGGAAGGGTTGCATAAGTCGCCGGACAAGATTGAGGCTGTAGTCAATGCTCCAGCACCGGAAAATGTGTCGAAACTGAGGTCGTTCCTCGGGTTGGTGAACTACTACCATAAGTTCTTGCCGAATTTATCTATAATTCTGCACCCACTGAACGCCCTACTGCAAACTGGAGTAACATGGAGATGGAGTGATGAGTGTAAGCGTGCCTTTCAGAAATGTAAATGCCTAATCACTTCAAAAGAAGTATTGGCCCACTACAATCCAACACTACCGATTCGGTTAGCATGTGATGCGTCTCCCTACGGCATCGGAGCGGTGCTGTCACACAAATTCCCTGACGGTTCAGAGACGCCAATAGCCTTTGCGTCGCGCTCGTTAACCTCAGCCGAGCGTAACTACGCCCAGATTGACAGGGAGGCCCTCAGCCTAGTGTGGGGGGTGAAGAAGTTCAATCACTATCTGCACGGGCAGAAATTCACCCTACTGACTGATCATCAGCCCCTGGTCTCCATTTTCAACCCAAAGAAGGGCGTTCCGGTGATGACGGCGCAACGGCTGCAAAGATGGTCACGTTTTCTAGGGGCACATCAGTACGACATAGAGTACAAGGGTACGAAACAGCATGGAAACGCTGATGGGCTGTCGCGCCTACCGTTGCCTATGGTAGAGGAAGCACCTGCAGTGGACCCTGTTGAGATATTCCATGCGACCATCGTCTAATATCTACCTGTTACAAACTCAAGTATAGAGAAGGAAACCTGAAATGACCCAACACTCTCTCGGGTCTATGATTGACGGTGAAGGGATGGCCAGCACATGGCGACTCACTGTTGCCAGCATTCTCGCCAAGGAGAGAACAGCTGTCAGTGTGCTGGGGGACCTTGATGTGTGGATCCCGAGTGGTAATTCCACCCAAGTTGAGAGATAGAGTACTCAATGGGCTTCATGAGGGTCATCTGGGAGGCGTAAAAATTAAGAGCCTAGCCAGGGCGTTTGTGTGGTGGCCGAGAATCGATAAAGAAATCGAGGATATGACCAAGAGATGCACAGGATGCCAGAAGGTCCAAAACACTCCACCACAGGCCCCGCTACATCCATGGGAGTCGTCCTCATCTCCATGGCAACGGGTACACATTGATTTTGCTGGTCCATTTATGGACTCAATGTTCCTAATCACTGTGGACGCCCATTCGAAATGGCCAGAGGTCATCAAAATGTCCTCCACCACCACGGAGAAAACTATTGCAGTCCTATGGACCATCTTCGCCAGGAATGGCTTGCCAGAACAGATTTGCTCCGACAATGGGCCACAGTTTGTGTCAGAGGATTTCCGGAGGTTGCTGAGGAATAATGGGGTGAAGCATTACACATCTGCCCCATATCATCCAGCCACAAATGGATTGGCTGAGAGGTTTGTTCAGACCTTTAAAAAGGCCATAAAGGCAATGCATAATGACGACATACCACTACAACACAAGGTGGATAATTTCTTGTTTGCTTACCGGAATGCGACACATGCAGTCACCAACCAAGCTCCAGCCATAATGTTCTTCAACCGAAGGCTAAGATGTCGCCATGATTTGCTCAAACCAAACATAAGACGAGATGTTGAGGATAAGCAATTCCAGCACATAAATGAGAAGCCAACCAGGAGCTTCAAGATAGGGCAACCAGTCTTGGCCCACGACTACCGAACAGAAAAATGGCAGCCAGGAACGATATGCACACAGCAGGGACCACTGATGTACACAGTGGACATTGGAGAGAGCATCGTGAGACGCCATGCTGACCAGATTCTAGAGTCACAGGAACAAGCCAAACCCATACCACGAGCAGGTGCACCTGGTAATCAACCCGAAGTACAGATTGCGTCTACCTCAGAAGCAATGGTATTGGAAGCTGACAAACCAACCAATGACAATGAGCCAGAATCAACTCCGCCGCAAGAACAGGATACTCGAGAAAGGCGCTATCCAGTCAGGATCAGGAAGCCTCCTCAAAGACTGAACTTATAAATGATTATTTCAGTTGATGTATATAGTACAGAGAAAATTGTAATTGTAATTAGTTATTATTTAGTTGTTAAATGAATGTTATGTACTGTTTATCTAAAAGGGGAGGAATTGTTGTGTATGTACCTTTAAGAGAAGAACTGATTCTATACTGCAGTACCGGCAGTGACCACCCCTGTATATAAAGCCATAGCAGGCTTCTGTATTTCAGTCTTGAATTACTCTCTGTTCAGTAAATACCTGTTTTATTGTTCTCCTGCAGTCTGAGTATTATTGATCCTCGGACATTACACTTCCTAGCAGTTGGTATGGTGTTACTGGCTACTGAAAATCTGCTCTGGGGAGAGAACCTGCCATGAGGCCAGGGCACGAGTACAAGCGGCAGCCCAAGAGGCCGGAGCCACGAGAGCAGAGTCAAGGGCCAGAACAAGAGAGAGAGATTGCTACCCAGGGCCTTCAGTTATACTCCTCATGATAACCCTTATCTGCGCACCAAATCAGGTTAGTTCTTTGTCCCAATCTTGGCGGGCGAGTTTAAATAATTGTAGCAATCTAAACTAACTGGTTTTAGATGGCCGGTAATCGTACCTACTGGCCCGATTCCTGAGTTGTTTTGTTATTAATACATCCTAATCAGCCTGACCAGCCTTGATGGCTTCCTTAAGCTGTTTCTGATTATTTATGCAAACAACTTGATGGCCTCAAGTACAGGCCTAACTGGTTTTGGTCTGTCTGCGATTTGGCTTAATGCATAATTCAAAGTCCTGTCTGCTTTTCAAAATACAAAAGTCTCTCTTCGCAGAAACTGCAGCTTTGGTTTCGATTTCACACAAGCTGCTTGTGCCACAGAGTCCAAGCTTTTTAAATCTTGCAGACTTTTCGCCACGAGGTGCGGACGCCATCTTTGGGTACCCTTTTTTTTTAAATGTCCATGCAGGGTCCCTTTTATTAATAATAACCTTTGGGGAAATGTGGAAATTTTGTGAATCTTACAAATGGTGGCTAATTTTACTTTATAGGATTGAGTTAATCCTCTAACGTTTCCAGTTATTCACAGGCCCAGAAAGTCTAGCTCTTCCTTAACTAGTTGACTCTTTTTTATGTTGATTAAGTACCCAGCAATTGTAAGTCTGGATAAAACACTGTCAATGGCTTTCAAGTGCTCTTGGAGATTGTCATGTGACAGATACATATCCTCCACATAGGAATTGACGTTAAGGTAGGTCTTTTAAAAGATCAATGATGTGGGCTGAAAAGAGAATGGGACTGTTTTGAAATCCTTGAGGCAATCTGGTCCAGCAATATTGATAACCATCGAGTCCAGTCATCGCTGTTTTTGGCCAATCAGCTTTTTCGATTGGATGTGACCAGAAACCGTTTGCTAGATCAATACAAGATTTATATTTGTCCCTCGTGATTCCAGAGAGAAGGGTTGTGGAATTTTGCTGTTGTGCAGTATGTGGGGCCGTTACCCTAATTAAGGCTGTATAATTGACCACTAATCTCCACCTCCCATCTGGTTTAGCAACACCAAACAATGCCATTCTAGATGCCATTTTGATTAAGACACCTTGTTCTGTTAGTCCTTGAGCTTTGTTAGGAGATCTATTTTTCCTTTGTGGTCCTGAATAGGCCACGGTTTTTTAGGTTTGTGCCAGCCAACATCAAGTGGGTGGGAAATAACAACAGAAAATGCTGGAAAAACTCAGCAGGCCAGGCAACATCCGTGGAGAGAAAATAGTGTCAATGTTTCGGGTCAAAACCCTTTGTCAAGACTGAAAAAGCACAGGAAATGAAATAGATTAAAAAGCCAGGCTGGGAGAGAACAAAAGAGAAGCGAAGAGACATTAAGAGGTATTCAAAATGAGACGAGATGGTGATAGGACTAGTGGAGGCAAAAGACGGCTCTAGATTAGATGTGAAATGCGCCGGCTGAATGGGAGACAGCTGCCATGTGGGAGAGAAAATAAAGGGGGTGGGGAAAGGGCCAAAATAAAGGTGTGGATAAAAAATAAGTAAAAATGTAATGGGAGCCGAGGTTATGATCTGAAATTGTTGTGGGGTTTGATGTCTATCTTTCCACATTGATTTGAATGGCATTGTAGATAAGGGTAGTATCTATTAATGAGTTGCTCGAGAAGGTCTTTGCCTCCCCGCTCTAGGTAAGTTTGATCAAGCTGTGTTCGAACATGTTTTTCCCTGTCATCCTGGTTTGCGGATGCTTCTACAGGTCTGATTGAGATTTTAAGGTAACGTTTCATGTCTGGTTGTCCTATAATGAGGGAACAGGCCAATTGTGGTACCAGTCCTACATCTAGGGTCACCGTGATTCCATATATGGTAATAGGTATTTTGCAAAAATTTATTATTTTGGTTTTGTCTTGTGCGAATCCCCCTAATGGTCTTTTACAAATTTTTTCCCCAAATCTGTCCACTTAGTTTTTATAATTGCAGGATCTATTACAGTGTAATCAGCTCCCGTATCAAACAGGGCCTTCACGTGTGTTTGTGGGCAAGGTTGCCAGGGCATAGGAGAATTCAAGAGGTCCTGGCTGGGAGCCAGGCCTTCAATCCTGGGATTGTTCATCCTCAGGATCCTGAGTTTCATTTGCTGCTTTGTCTTTAATTATTTTAACTGATTTTTGATCCTCCCTCTTGTGGGTATCATGTTTTCCAAATCCCTTAGGGGGTTTGTCGGACAGTTTATTATCTTGACAATCCTCCTGTTGGGGTGGACGTTGGTTCTGCCGGGAATCTTTTTGATCCAAATTTCAGTTTTCTCGACATCCTTCCAAGGCTCTCTGATAGTTTTAGTCAGTGTAAAAGCAGTCCCCATAGGGAGTCCACTGTTCGTTGCTTTCCTTTCGAGGTCTAGCCCCTCGTCTATCCCATCTTTCCAGGGAGAAATCTTTCTCATATTGTGGGTGAGTTAGGGGTGTAAACCTTCTGGAATACCCTCTTGGGGGTCCCGAGCCACAGGTTTGTGTCTGGGCAGAGTGGACTTGAGACTTGGGTCTATACAGTCCTTGTTTCTGAGTACCAAAGGTACCTTCTCCGATGTTTTTATCCCTAGTTTCTGATCTCATTATAGGTTTAGTTTGGGGTAGACCTAAGATGTCATGATTTAATTGGATAATGCAATTGACATTATCCCATCTTTGTTGGTTATCTCTGTAGTGTCTGAATATAAATAATACACAGGATATCAATAATAACAGGTATTTACTGAACAGAGGGTAACTCTTTTGTTTGTACCCAAAAAAAAACAAATTGGACTGTAAACAAAAGTTCAACTAAAACTTAACAAATCAAATTAAAATTTGATTTTCCAGGTTGATGATGCACTCCAGTCCCCACGGCGACCACCGGTCGCGGAAATACTCAAGCGCACCGGCGGACACCGCATGCTCCATCTCCAGGGCCACCCGGGCGCGAACATGGCCGCGGAAGAGAGGCAGGCAATCCGGCTGGACGACCCCCTCGACCGCCCGCTGCCTGGACCAATTGATGGCTCTTTTAGCCAGGTCCAGGAGCAGGCCCACAAGGAGGTCCTCCAACCTATCCGCTCCCCACCGCACCGGGTGACCGTAGATCAAGAGCGTGGGACTGAAGTGCAACCAAAAATCGAGGAGCAGCCCCTTCAAGTAGTGAAAGAGGGGCTGCAACCTCTCACATTCCATATAAACGTGAAACACGGACTCCTCCAGGCCGCAAAAAATGCAGGCGGCCTGGGAGTCCGTGAACCTACTTAAAACCTTATTGCACGGGACCGCTCCATGCAACACCCTCCAGGCCAAGTCCCTGATGGAACAAGGGAGGACTCCCGCGTAGAGAGCCCTCCATTGGGGACCTCTGCCTCCGCCAGTCGGCAAGATGCCACGCCAAGGCGTGTCCGGACGGTAGGCGAAGATGGCAAAATGGAGAGTGTGCAGGAGCAGCCCGTACAGGAAACCCCTCCGCGCGGAATGAAAAGGCATGGAGGGTATTTCCTCGAGACGGCTCAAGTTGTGAGGCGCCGGTTCCCGAGGGGAGTTTCGGGGCCGGGCACCGATGAGGAATTCCGTCCAAACGGGGGTAAGCTCGGACGGGATCGCCCCACGTGCTTGAGCCGCCTCGATACACCGAGTGGGGTCGGGGCCCAGTGCCGCTTTCACCGATTCGATGGTTTCGAACGCGAGCCAGACATTGGCCCAGGACAGGCGCCGCGCCAGCTCCTCCGGCGCTATCCAGCCCGCTCCTCCGCCATCGAGCAGGTCCCCGACTCTGGTCACCTAGCCAAGCACAGCCCTGCCCTCCGCCAGCCGCCCGAACCCGCGTTCGTGGAGGTGCGGATTCCTGAGCAGCGGCTCCCGAAGGAGAGCCGCCACTCGTGACGGGGGAGAGCTCCGCCTGGAAGCGACGTAGTTCCAAACCCATGGCAGTTCCTGGTAGAAGACAGGCAGCTCCCGCAGGCCGGCATGCCTGCCGCCCACTTTCGCAAACAGGATGTGCTTGTCATAATTGAGGCCGTGCAGCTGGCGGAAGAAAATCATCGCCAGCGCACACCATCTCGGAGGATTCTCGACGTACAGGTATCTCTGCAGCGTCTGAAGATGGAAAGTCGCAGCCTGGGTGCGAAGGCACACCAGTGCCTGACCACCCTCCCTAAGCGGGAGACACAGAACTGTGGCAGAGACCCAGTGCTTCCTTTTGTCCCAGAAGAAGTTGATGAGTTTCTTCTGCATCTTGGCGACAAACGCAGGGGGAAGGATCAAAGTAACCAACCGGTACCACAACATGGCGGCCACCAGCTGGTTTATGACCAGCGCTCGACCCCTGTAGGACAACACTCAGAGCAGTCCTGTCCAGCGTCCTAGGCGAGCGGTGACTTTGGCCTCCAGCTCTTGCCAGTTCGCCGGCCAGGCATCCTCGGCAGGGCTAAGGTAGTCTCCCAAATAGAGGAGGTGCGTGGTGCTCCAGGCGAAAGGCCTGAACTCCTCCGGCAGGGAGTCCACCCACCACTGACCCACCAGGAGTCCGGAACATTTCTCCCAGTTGATCTTGGCGGAGGATGCGTCTGAGTAAATCTGCTGGCATTCCCGCATCCTCCGCAAGTCAGCGGGATCCGTGACCGTGAGGAGCACGTCATCGGCGTAAGCCGAGAGGACCATTTCCACGCCCGGCCCTTGCAGAGCCAGTCCCATCAACCTCTTCCGCAAGAGGCGCAGGAATGGCTCTATGTAAACGGCGTATAACTGACTGGACATGGGGCATCCCTGACGCACCCCCCTCCCGAAGCAAAGGGGCGCCGTCAAGGACCCGTTAACTTTAATCAGACACTCCGCCGCGGCGTACAGAAGTCGGATCCGGGCGACGAAATGCGTCCCGAACCCAAATGCGCGCATAGTCCCGAAGAGATACTCGTGATCCACCCTGTCGAACGCCTTCTCCTGATCCAGGGAAAGGAAGGCGACCGACAGACCAGCCCTCTGGGAGTGGTGGACCAGGTCCCGGACCAGATGGATGTTATCGTGGATGGTCCGGCCCGGGACCGTGTAGGACTTGTCGGGGTGGATCATGTGGGCCAGCACGGTGCCAACGCGAGCAGACATGGCCCTGGCAAAGATTTTATAATCCGTGCTGAGGAGGGAGACCGGGCGCCAGTTCTTAAGGAGGCGGAGATCGCCCTTCTTAGGCAGCAGGACAATGACCGCCCTGCGCCAAGAGAGGGGCATCTCCCCGGTCGCCAAACTTTCCCCCAGGACCCGCACGTAGTCGCACCCCAAGCCGTCCCAGAACGCCCTGTGGAACTCCACGGTCAGCCCGTCGAGCCCCGGGGACTTTCCCCCAGAGAGCTGGCAGAGGGCACCGGTCAGCTCTGCCAGGCTTAGCGGAGCGTCCAATTTTTCGGCGCCCTCCGGACTGACCTTCGGCAGGTCCTCCCACAAAACTCTGCGCGCATCCTCGCTGGACGGATCCGGAGAGAACAGAGCCCCATAGTAGGCGCGGGTCTCCGCACTGATTCCCTCCGGATCTGAGACCAGAATTCCGTCGTCGGCCAGCAGCCCCAAGAGCTGCTTACGGACCCCCCGTCTTTTTTCCAGCGAGTAGAAGAAGGGGGAGCCGCGGTCCAGGTCCCGCAGGAGCTGGATCCGCGACCTCGCGTACGCGCCTCGGGACCCGATGAGCTGCAGGTCCTTCAGCGCGCCCTTCTTCTCTTCGTACACCTTCCGCAGGGCCGGGTCCTCGACGACCTGACCGAGACGGGACTCCAGGTCGAGCACCTCCTTCTCCAACCGCCCGACCCGGGCCTCCTGCCTCTTGGCCGACCCCTTCGCGTACTCCTGACAGAAGAGACGGATGTGAGCCTTGCCCACATCCCACCATAGCCTCAAGGAGGGGAAGCCCCCCTGCTTCCTTCTCCAGTCGGCCCAGAATCGATGAAACGAATCCCGGAACCGTGCGTCCTCTAGCAGCAGGTTGTTAAAATGCCAGTACGCGGACCCCCACCGCGTGCGCAGCGGAGCGAGCTCCGCCCACACCAGGTGGTGGTCCATGCACGGCACCGGCCGCATGGAAGCCGCCGGAATGCAGGAGACGTACGCCCGGGAAATGTAGAGGCGGTCGATTCTGGACCTTCCTCCCCCAGACCTCACGCTAGTGAAGGTGCTGGAGTCGGGGTGGAGATTTCGTCAGATGTCCACCAAGTCAATGGACCCGACCAGGTCCCTCAACATCTCCATGGCCGCCGGGCTTCGCGGGGGACCCGAATGGTCCCTCGCCTCGAGGGTGCAGTTAAAATCCCCCCCGACGATGACGCACTCGCCCACGTTGACGGAGCCCAAAAGAGCGGACACTTCTTCGAAGAAGCGCACTTGCTGCGCACCGGTCTGAGGGGCGTACACGTTCACTAAATGGAGCGGCACGCCCCCCAGGTGAACAGTGACCTGGAGCAAGCGGCCCGGCACGTGCTCCTTGACCCCCAAGATCTCCGGCTGAAAATGCGGGGCCAGCAAGATAGCCACCCCGCTGGAATTGTTGGAGAGGTGACTCATGCTGACCCCTCCTTGCCACTCCAGGAGCCACGTGGCTTCGTCTCCCGGAACGGTGTGGGTTTCTTGCAGGAAGCACACCGCATACTTTCCGTCCCGATGGACCGAGAAGTTATTGAATCTGCAGCGTGCCTCCCTGCTGCCGTTGATGTTGAGGCTGGCTATGGTTATCTTCATGTCAGAAGCATAGTGCAACCTCTACCTACACCTAACGGGGGGAGGAAGCGCAGCTGTTGGTCAGCCGCCACTTCCTCAGCAGCCCAGTGAGAAACGTTCTGAGCCGACGCAGCTCGAGCGGGTTCACACCCTCGTCCGCACCCATGATCTTAACGGCAGCGCGGACGGATACGATGAGCAGCGCCAGCTCCGACCACCTGTCGAGGGCCAGGCACGTGGCCATAAAATCCCGGAGTTCCCTTATGGGAATGAGGGGAGACTCGGCAAGGGGCACGAGGTCATCCATCGCCTCGTCGGCGCTGGAGTCCGAATCGTCCTCCGTGCCCATCACCGAGTCCCCATCCTCCTCCAGGGGGGTCGTCACCAGCAGCCGACCTGTCTGCCGCGCAGTGCGCAGCGAACGGCTCGACCGCACCAGCCAGCCCCGCCTCCACCCGGATCCCACCCCCAGGATCGGCGGCTGAGGATTCCTCCCTGGGCTCCTCTAGGGGTGCTGGGCCAGAAGACGGCGGTGGTTCAGAGCTCCCCTCCGCCCCAGAGGCCGGAACAACCAGAGAAACTGGGGAGAGAACAAATCCCAGCTCCTCCAGTACGTCCGGCACCAGAGACGCAGCCAGGGGGCCATCCTCCTCCCCGCCACCAACCTCCGACCCAGCGGATGAGGTGTTTTGAGTTGAAACCTTTACCAGGTCAAGCAGCCCCTGGGAGATGTCCGGGTCGCATTGGGCGAGCTCATTATCCTCGAGCTCGCCCGACCCAGACCCCAGGCCGCCCGACCCGGCGAGGGGTAACGGCGCCGATAGAACATCAATTTCTGCCGTGGGTTGTTCCGTGACCCCCCCCCACGGGCAGGGTCCCGTCCCCATCCCCGGGAGGCACGCGCCGGACAGACACATCTGCCTCAGCCTCCCGAGGGACAGGCGACCCCTGCCGATCGCTGGTGATGACGACAGCCGGGGGGGGGGGCGCAGTACCCGCGGCGGGCGATGACTCCCCCTGCTTGGAGGGATCTTCCTCCTCCCAGTCCTCCTCCTCTTCCAGGGGGTCGCGCCTTCTTTTTAACACGGAGGGAGCGAGGGAGGCCTCCATGTCTGCAGAGGCCTCCTCCTCAGCTCCCTCCAGCGGAGCAGGTTTGTCGGGTTCCTCGGGCCCGAGCCCGGCCGCAGGTATCGGCGTTACCACTGCAGCGGTTGCGGCCAGAGGCTCGGGCACGAGGCCCCTCCCGCTCGCGTCTGCCCCGATTAACTCCGCGAGGAGCGCGGGTGTAAGGGGCTCAAGGGGCAAGGGCTGGCCATCCATGGGGGGACCCGCCCTAAGGTGTTTATTTTTTCACCGCGCCTTCTTTCCGGCCGGACACGCTCCCACCCCCCCGCCGGAGGCCTTGGTGGCATCGGCCCCCGACGTCGACCGCACATCAGACGTTCCCGACGCGTGGGCAGATCCGGGGGGAGGAGCGGCAGCGGCGCCAGCCTCGGCCGCACGAGATGATCCGGCGGCCTTGGAGGCGGGGCAGTTTTTCCGGATGTGCCCCACCTCCTTGCAGGCGTGGCACCGCACACCGTCCGACGTCCAGAAGACGCGATCGGCGGTCCCCTTGTGGTGGACGATGAATGCCCCGTCAGTGTCCTCCTCCCGCGCCAGCTGGATATACAGCTGGCGCCGGAAGGAGAAAACGTGGTGAAGGCTGGCCTCCTGGAAGCCGAGCGGAATGGGTGTGATCCCCGACCTCACCTCCCCAAGTTGACGTAGATGGGGAAGGAGGAGCTCACCAGGAACATAGGGTGGGACGTTGGAAATGACGATCCTCTGCGCGGTGGCCTCGAGAGGATCCACCGGCAGGAAGGTCCCGCCCACGGTGAGCCCCTTGGCGACGACCAGGGACACCGCCCGCTCCGACCCCAGGGAGAACACAGCCTTCCCATACATTTTTGAGGCTGCTACAATGGCTGAGGGGCCGACAACCCCAGCCATGGCTTTAACGCTGGCCTCAATAGTCATAGTGGGGTGAGTGTAGCTCTTCACCCCAAGCTTTTTTGTCAAGAGTCTGAATGGTGACGGGGCAGCAGAAGCAGCGGGAGCAGCTGTGGCTGTGGCTGCCACTCCCGCATACGTCTTGGCTGGCCCCGTCACCGGCGAAGATGCAGTCACCATTCTGGGGTGGTATTATAAAGGGCTACACTCACCCCAAGTCACAGGCCTGAAGGTGGAAATGGCCTCAGGTATTTTTTTGGTCCTCTATTGAGCAGAGGGAGCTGTTTAAAATGAAGGCACACCTCTCCCCTTATTGACTGAGATTGGGAGAGGGGCCTTTTCCCCTCTGCTCAATAGGCAATTAATTAATAAAGTAAATTGAGGTGCCTTAGAGAAAGAGGCAGAGAGAGACAAAGAGAGAGAGAGAGAGGTGGGGTGGGAAGGAGGGAGGCCGCAAAGGCAGGGTCGCCACTCAGGATGGCGGGTGGGTGGGTGTTGGCAGGGGTGCACTCTCCTGATGGAAATTTAAAGTCTCTGATAGTGGTGGTCTTCTGGCAGGGGGAGAAGATGTCTTCACCTGGGAAAGCTGGAGCTGCCCAGGCTCAGTCCTGCACCAGGTCTTAACGATGTAATTAATGGAAATAACCACTTCACCTAGGCAGCTCCAGCTGGCCCAGGTCAGGCAATAGAAGGGATGCTTATTTGTGGTGCGTGTAGCCTAGTTTTGGCAAGAGCCACACACACACACAGCCACCCCTTGATGTTCCGGCCTTGTTTCTTCTTTTCTCCCCCCACCTAAAATACAAAGTCTTTGGGAGAGTGCCCCAAATAACACCCACCTGTAGATATTTTGAAGATGATATTCCTCCCTCCTTCCGAACAGTTGGTGTTGGTTGATAGTGGTTTCTCTCCCCTCTCTCCTTCTCCTGAAGTGGAGGCCAATTTGGGGAGGCAATAATGGGAAAGGCTACTCCCCTGGTTGGTGTTGTTGCTGGCCTCCCTTCTCCTTCTCCTCCTCTGTCCTCTCCCTCCAGGCACCTCAGTTGCTATGATGATGGTGGAGGTGGAGGTGGTGGTGGTCCAGCATTCTCCTCCTCTGCCTGGTCACGGGACCACCACTTTAGTCCACTCTCCAAGTCTGGCTGCTCCCTCTGCTTGTGCTTGCAGCTGCACAGCCAGCAATGCTGTGAATGAGGTACAGAGGGTAACTTAAGACTGAAATACAGAAGCCTGCTATGGCTTTATATACAGGGGTGGTCATTGCCGGTACTGCAGTATAGAATCAGTTCTTCTCTTAAAGGTACATACACAACAGTTCCTCCCCTTTTAGATAAACAGTACATAACATTCATTTAACAACTAAATAATAACTAATTACAATTACAATTTCCTCTGTACTATATACATCAACTGAAACAATCATTTATAAGTTCAGTCTTTGAGGAGGCTTCCTGATCCTGACTGGATAGCGCCTTTCTCGAGTATCCTGTTCTAGCGGCGGAGTTGATTCTGGCTCATTGTCATTGGTCGGTTCGTCAGCTTCCAATACCACTGCTTCCGAGGTAGACGCAATCTGTACTTCGGGTTGATTACGAGGTGCAGCTGCTCGAGGTATGGGTTTGGCTTGTTCCTGTGACTCTAGAATCTGGTCAGCATGGCGTCTCACGATGCTCTCTCCAATGTCCACTGTGTACATCAGTGGTCCCTGCTGTGTGCATATCGTTCCTGGCTTCCATTTTTCTGTTCGGTAGTCGCGGGCCAAGACTGGTTGCCCTATCTTGAAGCTCCTGGTTGGCTTCTCATTTATGTGCTGGAATTGCTTATCCTCAACATCTCGTCTTATGTTTGGTTTGAGCAAATCCAGGTGACATCTTAGCCTTCGGTTGAAGAACACTATGGCTGGAGCTTGGTTGGTGACTGCATGTGTCGCATTCCGGTAAGCAAACAAGAAATTATCCACCTTGTGTTGTAGTGGTATGTCGTCATTATGCATTGCCTTTATTGCCTTTTTAAAGGTCTGAACAAACCTCTCAGCCAATCCATTTGTGGCTGGATGATATGGGGCAGATGTGTAATGTTTCACCCCATTATTCCTCAGAAACCTCCGGAAATCCTCGGACACAAACTGTGGCCCATTGTCGGAGCAAATCTGTTCTGGCAAGCCATCCCTGGCGAAGTTGGTCCGTAGGACTGCAATAGTTTTCTCCGTGGTGATGGAGGACATTTTGATGACCTCTGGCCATTTCGAATGGGCGTCCACAGCGATTAGGAACATTGAATCTTTCGGCTATCAGCAGCGGTGTAGGGTTTAGGTGTTCCTGTAAGATATTAACAATCTCTTCAAAATTTTTCTCCATTGGTTTAGCTGGGGTAATTAAATTCCGCAATAGGCTGTACGTTCTCGCGCCCATCAAATTTAATAATACCGACGCCTTCTTTCCATCGGCCACCTCATTTGCCTTGCAGTACACTTCAATTCTTTCCACATACGTGGTCCAGTCTTCTACCTCGTTGTCGAAAGCAGTGATACTGCCACTTTTCGGCATCTTGGGTGATTTAAAATGGCGCCTCCCACGCTTTTTCTTCTTCACTGATGGATTAAAATGGCGCCTCCCGCGCTTTTCCTTCTTCCCCAATGGAATAAAATGGTGCCTCCTGCACTTTTCCTTCTTCCCCTTGCTGCCACGCTGCTCCTAGCATTCTGCAGGGTAATGGCGGCGACCCGCGGCTTTGGCGCGTCTCACTTTTCCTTCCCCTTGTTTTATTTTCGCTACGCTGCCCGGTTCTTGAGCACCGACCAAGCCCTGTGCGCTCCACCCTCTCTCTCTTTTCCTCCCGACGACGCTGCACGGCCCCTTTGCAGAGCCGCTCGATCGAGCTCGAGCCCGCCGCAGTCCGGAAGGGTCAGCGCACTACCTGCTACCAGCACGATTTGCTGGAACACCTTGACTGGGGAGCCAAGCCCAGCTCTCCACAGCCTCTCCTGCAACTCTCCGAACTCCGACGGATCCTTGGGCGGTTGCCTGCGGTCGACGCCCGTTGTTCTGACTTCGACCTCCAAGAAGCTTCTTCTTAGGGAAAGATCCCCGTGAGGTGATGCAGTACTGCAGGTGAGTTCGAACCTGTTCGTCGCCAATGTAGTGTCCAAGTATAAATAATACACGGACTGCAGGAGAACAATAATAACAGGTATTTACTGAACAGAGGGTAACTTAAGACTGAAATACCGAAGCCTGCTATGGCTTTATATATAGGGGTGGTCACTGCCAGTACTACAGTATAGAATCAGTTCTTCTCTTAAAGGTACATACACAACAATTTTGATAATTGTTTAGAGCACCCTCACAGGCAAGTTTGAGGGCTGTATTTTGGTATTGATTGGCCAGGCAACCATGGACAATGTCCTAGTTATCCTGTGTAAGTACTTTGCCTAATCTGTAGGCAGCTACCAGCCCTTTATGTGTGGCTGTATTAGTGAGTATTTCCTTGGTGGAATCTGAAGTAAGATATTAAAAATTGGATTTAATAAGGTAAAACAAACCAGGATTCATCTGTAACACCAATATACAAAATGGAGGGAATAGGTTAATTCGTGCTCTGAGTTGAACAATAGAAGTCTGTAAAAATTGTATCAACCCAGATAAGGTTTAAACAGGACTAAGGGTTAACTGCTGAGAGATTAAAACTGTCAAAACAACCCCTTAGAAAGAGGGAGAGATATATGGGTTCGGCCACGCGAGTCGACACCTATGCACTTAAGGGTCTGTTAGTGTGAAGCTCAACAGGGTTCTATTCTTTAAACTAACTAAAGTGTTTTTGCTCTGTAGAAATAACTCAAGAGAGAGAGACAGAAAGTCTGCGGATTGCCCGCTTTGGAAAGATCTACTATCTTAGAGAAATACTTAAAAAGACCAAGCCATCTGACAACAGCAAATGGACGATCATAAAGTAATAAAGTTGAGGCCCAGGGTCATGAGAAAGTAACGGGACCAACTGATAACGAAATGTGAGATTTGTAAGCGACTGGAAGAATGGAATGTCACGGTTTTATAATTACAATTTAACTATAATTCTGTATATGCTAATAAGCTTATCCCCGCCTCTAGGGCAGGGCCTTAATTTTTGTATAACTGTGTGAACCTCAAGAGATTCGGTGGAGTTGGAGCCTTGTGTTGGGACGCAAGAGCCATAGCTCCCCAGGCCTGAATAAACCATTTTTACTTCAATTATTGGGTCTGTCTTTCTTACAACAAGCCAGTGTTGTCGACTTTGTATATCACTTAGTCCACACTTTGGGGGCTTACATCAATTGGTGACGAGGATGGGATGTGCGTTCTGAACCAGACTCTCGGACAGCGTTAACCTAAGACGGGTGAGTATGTTTTAATTACCACCTATAAAATTAGGGGTTAATCGCTGGCGAGACGTTGAGTCAGAATCGACATATAAAAGAACTATAAAAAGAAAGACACCTTTAATTGAAGGCGGTTAAAAAGTAAACTGCAGTAGGGGCAGGTAGTTCCCTACCAACCTTTGGGGCAGGTAGTTCCCTAAGGACCGTGAGGCGGTGAAACCTCAGTAGGGGCAGGTAGTTCCCTACCAACCTTTGGGGCAGGTAGTTCCCTAAGGACCGTGAGGCGGTGAAACCTCAGTTAGGGGCAGGTAGTTCCCTAAAATCCGTGAGACGGCGAAATCTCAACAATTGAATGAATGGGTGCACCGTGGTGAGTGAATGAGATAAAACCCTACGGTCATAAAGAGGTTAGAACGGACAAGGGTGAGGTCTGCCCCCAGCACCTAGCCTGAGCCTGAATTAAGAGGACAGTAGTCCCACGTGACGGCCAGGATCAAGTAGGACGCCGGGAGCTACAGACCCCACAGTACCGAAACCTCGGGACTAAAGGGTTGGTGTGTGTCTAACGAAACGAAGTGACTAATAGAAAGCAAGAAACTAACTAAGGTGACGCTATAGGGGCGAACAACATAGCGTACAAACCTAATTCCTCAACATCATGAATTACGCGTGAAACGTAGCCGATAGTATGACTAGAAGGGTGACCGAAGCTTCCCTGGGGGAAATATGGGGAGACCCGGGAACTGCAACGCGCTACGTCTTTGACAAAAGCAAAAAACTCACAGAGAAAATGAAGAAGGCAGGGTGGGACCCGGACGATAAACCGGAGGTACAGAGAGAATGGTGGGAGAAACAGACAAAGGATAAATTAGAAAAGGCACACCTTATTGTAGCCGCATGCTATAATTGGGAATGCCTGTTCCGGAGAGAGGAGCATAAACACTACCCAGTAGCCGCGATAGCCCCTACCCCGGAGGACTCTCGGGAGAGCCTATACCCAGAGACCACGGGGCGGGGGACGACCGAATGCCTTCCCCCGTATGTAGGACTCAGTTCGGGAGCCCAGGAATCGGTTCCAATGGCACCGATAGCCTTGCAGTATACTCCACCAGTCCCGGCAGTCCCGGCGGCAGGCGGGAACCCAGCAGTCCCAGCCAGACCGGCTACAACAGCGCTGATGTATACACCATTGAGCTTGCAAGATCGGGTAACGCTCCTCAATGACCTGCCAGCTTTGAGACACCGCCAGAATAATCAGGGGTTTTGGCACAAACTGCGCGAAATACGCATAAATCATGCCCTGCATAACATAGATATCGACCAATTGGTGCGAGCTAAATGCCCTGAAGAACAGTGGAGACTGGTAGCAGGAAGTCACGGGAACGGTCTGTGGGCCACAGCAACGGGACAAACAATTCAGCAATGAAATAATGAATTCGATCAATTTAAGGCGGCGGTGGAGGCCGCTATGGGGCAAGCCCCCGTCAATTGGGCAGCTATAAGTGGAATCACACAAAAAAAGGGAGAAAGCACCATCGATTATGGGAAACGAAAGTGGGCGGCCTTTGAGGGGAACTGTGGAATCCCGGGCCCCCTAAACAAAGACAACGCTTGCTTCCTGCAGACCTTTAAACAAGGATTAAGTTCGATGCATCAGAATGCAATAAAGATGGGGCTAGTGGTCCACAATACTTGGGATGATTTAATCCAGTGGGCGTGTGAAGCAGACAATCAGGCCCAAGAACAGTCTAAACTGAAGATAGCTGTCCTAAAGACAGATAGTGACGAGGAAGGTGCAGTACACATAGCGGCGTGTTACGGGTGCGGGCAGGAGGGCCACATAAAAAAGGATTGCCAGAAGCAACAAACGGAGGGAGGTAACCAGACATCACAGAAGCAGGAATCCTGCCGTAATTGTGGGAAAGCAGGGCATAGGCAACAAAATTGTTGGAGGAAAGGAGGAGGAAAGGAAGGTCAGGGACCCAGACAAGGAGGAAAGCCGGGGTTTAACACTAGAGAGACTGCGACTAGTGAAGAGAACGTGGCAAAATTGATTAAGAAGGGAATACAGGAGTGGGAAGATGAAAAGGAGCGGGAGGAAAAGAGGAGAAGAAAGAGTAGGAGGTCTAAAAGAGACGATTCTTCAGACGCCTCAGAAGGAGAGGACATAGAGGAATTGGTGAAGAAAGTAGAGAAACTGGTTAAGCAAATGAAAAAGGGTAGCGCCTGAAGGGTAGCGGCCCTCGGAGACCCGGCAAAGGGGGACCCGAGAATGTTTATTGGCGCGCTGATAGGGGGCCGACAGTGCGATATGCTGGTAGACACAGGGGCCTCGATATCTGTGACAAATTTGCCTTTGCCACGAACTAAGACGAGCATGTTTATTTCGGGCACAGGCGGAGTTAAAATTAAAGCATGGAAAAGTGAGACAATATTATTAGACTTAGGGAAAATCGCTACACCAACAAGTTTTTGGATCTGTGAAAATGCTGAGGGAACCATTATGGGAATAGACATATTAAGGGAAGTGGGAGTTTTAATCGACCCCAAGCGGGACAAGCTGTTATGGCCAGATAATCATAAGGAAGAGAGGAATAAGTCCAAGGGACCCAAGACAGTGTGTGCCATCAGCGCTATCAAAGTGATAGACCCCAAGTGGGATGAAAAGGGGAGGTGGGAGGAATTGTGCCATCAACTCCCCGAAGTATGGGCCATACATAAGCAGGACTGCGGGCTGGTTAAAATGAATCCCGTTAGAGTCCCCGGACCATCCCACCGACCCCATAAACAGTATCCACTCAAAGCGGAGGCACAGATAGCCGTGCGGGGCATTGTATTGGAATTAGTTAAACAGGGAATCTTGCGAGAAACAGTATCCGACACTAACTCTCCTGTGTGGCCCGTAAAGAAACCGGACACTTCATATCAACTCACAATCGATTATACGGCCCTGAATAAAGTAACTCCCAAAGAATATCCAATTGTGGCAAGTCCAGCCACTATCTTTAACGGTTTAAAGCCCGAGCATAAAATATTCACTGTGCTAGACATTGCAAACGGATTCTGGTCGATTCCTCTGCATGAGGAATCACAAGAAAAGTTTGCTTTCACCGTAGACAACAAGCAGTATATGTGGACACGAGTTCCACAGGGATTCCATAATAGCCCCACCATCTTTCATCGCCACATGGCTAAAGCTTTGGAAAACATAGATTTAGAGGAAGAGAACAGTACCTTCTTGCAGTATGTAGATGACCTCCTAATCGCATCTGACACCCACGAAGGGCATAGGGAGGCTTTAACAAAAGTTCTCTCAGCCCTGCGGGAGGCGGGTTTTAAGGCAAACCCAGCCAAAGCTCAGATCGGGAAATCAGAAGTCATGTACCTGGGGTATAGGGTCAGTATGGGAAAGAGGGCTATGCCAGAGGAAAGGAAGGAGGCAATCAGCCGAATGCCTAGACCCATAGATGTGAGAGGAGTACGACAGGTGCTCGGTCTCTTTAACTTCAGCAGGAACTTTATAGAGGGCTTCTCGTGCATGGCAGCACCCCTGTATGAATTAACAAAAGGGGGTAGGGCAGCGGAAGAACCCATTGAGTGGATGGCAATACAGGAAGAAGCATTCTCAAAGCTTAAACGCGCCTTAACCGCTGCACCCGCGCTAGGATTGCCGGACCAGAGAAGACCGTATCACATATTCTGTCATAACCATGACGGACATTATAGCGCCGTAGTAGCTCAGGAGCACGGAGGAAGCATGAGAGCAGTAGCCTATTACTCAACAAGGCGATCCCCCGTCGTGGCAGGTATGCCCCGCTGTGTGGCCGCTATAGACTGCGCCAGATGGGCAGTACAAATCAGTGAACCAATCATAATGGCCGGAGAGATTGTGTTACACACCCAGCACACCCTGGTAGAACTACTAAATAAGGGACGACTAAAGTCTGTCTCGACCGCTCGGCGAGCAGCCTGGGAGGCGGTACTCTTACCCAGGAACAAGTCCGTGCAGATAGTCAGGGACATGAGGCAGAACCCCGCCTCCATGATGATCCTGGAAGGGGAGGACCACCAATGTATGAATGAGGAGGTGCCAGAGAATGATATAGATAGAATAAGGGAAATACCCCTGGCTGAGGCAGACTTAGAATTATACGTAGATGGATCCCGGAAGTACGTGCAGGGAAAGCCGAGGACAGGCTGGGCGGTGGTGGATGTGGATGGGACAGTGTTACAAGCAGGGACCCTCTCCGGGGATAACTCCGCCCAAGTAGCCGAACTGACCGCTCTAACGAAAGCCCTGAGGATGGCCGCGGGAAAAAGAGCCAATATATACACAGATAGCCGCTACGCCTTTGGGGTAGTGCATGACTACATGGCCTCCTGGAGTCGGAGGGGATATGTCACTTCTGGGGGAGCCCCCATCCAGCATTTAAACTTAGTAAAATCATTAGTGGAAGCTGCGCACGGGCCAATGGAAGTAGCCGTAGTAAAGGTCAAGGCACACACCAAAGGCAAGACCCCCCAAGAACAGGGAAACAGGGCAGCAGATTTAGCCGCCAAAGCCATGATTGAGGGGTCCCGTGCCTGCACAAAAGCAACCGAAAGCGCCCCAGTACCCCTTGTGCCTGTCGAGTATAATATTGTCAAACTGCACCAAAACATACCAGAGACCGAATTAAAAATCTGGAAAGAGAAGGGGGCGGAGCAATCAAGGGATGGGGTCTGGAGAAAGGAAGGTCGGGGCTGTGCACCCAGCTGCATTCAACAGGAAATAATGAGGTTGTATCATGGGCTGGCCCACACAGGAACCAGCCGAATGACAGATAACTTGAGCCGATGTTGGTGGTGGCCCGGACTCTCAAACAGTGTGAGAAAGTACTGCAAGGATTGCCACATCTGTGCCCAATGCAATACCGGGGAGCCAGTGAAAGTAAAGTGGGGTAGACAGCCGAGGCCAAAGGGACCCTGGGAGAAAATACAAATTGACTTCACGGGACCCCTAATTAAGAGCAAAGGAAGGATGTATTGCTTGGTGATAATTGACCAGTTTACCCGGTGGGTGGAGGCTTTCGCCACCCGGAACTGTACTGCAAGTACAGTAGCCCGGATCATGGCAGAAGAAATAATACCCAGGTGGGGAATCCCTTTACAAGTCGATTCAGATAATGGGACACACTTCACTGGCAAGGTAATGAAGGAAGCCTGTGCTCTGCTAGGAGTAAAACAGAGATTCCATATACCGTACCATCCGGAGAGTTCAGGCATGGTAGGGAGGATGAACCAGACACTCAAGCGATCCCTCACTAAAGCAATTGAAGAAACAGGACAAGGTTGGGCAGAGCTGCTACCCGCGATATTAATGAGACTGAGAGCTACACCAAATAGGATAACCGGATTAACCCCTTTCGAATTAATGACCGGACGGGCAATGGCCCTCCCCGAAGGAGTAGCCAATGGGGAGGGGGATGTAGGACCATTGAAAGACCGAATTGGTAGGTTCGTGAAACAACTGTGCACGGAACTACATGGGTTAAGACAGGAGGCCAGAGACCAGCAGATAATTCGGGACCTAGAAAAGGACGCAGAGGAACAAAAAAGGGTATTACCCGGGGTGGGAAGCCAGGTAATGTTTAAAATCCTACCGGTAAAACCGGGACTAAGGCTCCGGTGGGAAGGACCCTACGAGGTGCTAATGACCAGTGATACATGTGCATGTATAGACATACAGGGCACGGGAAAAGGGAGGTGGAAACACTGGACACAGCTGAAATTATATAAGGGAGCCAATGAGTAGTCCGGAAATTGTACCTTACAGTGAGAGCAAGGACTACCGGCTTAGAGTCCAGCAGGAGAGAGACAACCTCATATTCGCATTAGTAACGTCATGCTGTGTGGTGGTAGTAGTATTCTTTGTAGTTTATATATTTAAATACCTCTGGGGAGTTAACCAGGAACAGAGGGGCGTGCCCCCACCAGTAAACCAACTAGGAGAAAGGATGGAACTAGTGAGGATAAACTGAAACCTAGAATAAGTATAACCACTCCTTACAGGGTTCCGAGGAACCGGAAGTCTTAGTATAAATTAAACGACTGTGGAATTGCGGTGCGCATGTTGGGGCGATATAGAGCCCGAAGTAGTAGGAGTAATAGGATTGGATTAACCAATTGCTGGTGACGACCAGCCTTGTATTTTCACAGAACCTATCGGAGAAGGAACCAGAACGAAAGAAACAGCCAACAGGCAACAAACAGAATAATTAACTTTTTATTTTTGGGCCTTTTGAGCCTAAGGGCGCCCGACAATGTGAAAGGGAAACCCGCAAGCGCGGGGAACAGTTACCTGTACATGTCCTGGAAGTACGCCAGTCAGTTAAACCTCTCGAGTTGTTGGGTTTGCACCAGGATCCCAACACACTCAAAGGGAGGGATTCCCTTGGTAGCGGGCACGGCGTATGAGTATCCTGAATTAGTCGAGTGGCTGATCAGGCAGAACACAAGTTACGGTAACTATTCCTGGTTAAACAACGTGTGCACGAAGATGTGGAGGACAGCCGGATACCCAATGAACAGATTTGAGGGCTGGTACCTGACTTCTTTCGATGCAAACGAACCACCTCCCGCATTGATATTGGTGGGGGCGCACCCGGGAGGGTGGTGTCTAAACAAAACCAGGAGCAAGGGACAGTTCATGGGGTGGAGTCTTTGTGATAACTTCATTGAAGTAGAGGCAATCTCTATGACCAGAAATAGAGTAGTCACTCCAGTAGGGGATCTTATTTCCTTAGATTGGACTAATGTGATTAATAAAACCAGCGGAGGAAAGTGGGGCAAAGGAAAAACCGCACAGCATTCATGGAGGGACATGCTCAGAGTCAATAAGACCATACACGCCTATAATGGCACGTATTTTATATGCGGGGAGAGAGCATACCCCTGGCTGCCACATGACTGGAGAGGATCATGCTACCTCGGCTTTGTACGGCCAGATGTAACCCACTATGGAACCCTAACTGACGCACAACAAGAGGTTCCGGTGGGCAGGAGCAAGCGGGCGGTACAAACCTGGGAAAAGGTTATGGCTATGATGTGGCCTTTCTATGGGGTACACAGGGCCCTTCATGAAACAGATCAATTAAATACATTATTGGAACAAGTGGCCAATGATACAGCCGGGATAGCCAGATCAATAAATGAGGAACTGGTGGCCACGCGCATTGTATCAATGCAGAACCGGATGGCCTTAGACTACTTATTAACTAAAGAAGGAGGAACGTGTGCTCTAATAGGGCCATCATGCTGTACATACATCCCAGATAACTCAGAAGAGATTGAAAATCTCGCCAATCACATCCAGGAGGTGGCCAGGATAACTAGAGGCCCCCCCACTTCCTCATATTTTGATAATTGGGGATCAGGATGGTCGGGGACTTTGGGCGCCTCGGTGGTACAAGGCATAATGATATTCCTCTTGATTGTTATTCTGATATATTGTGTATTTTTATTTGTCCAGTGCCTTTGTGCCAGAATTGGTGCGGTGAAGGAAGTAGAGCCTGAGGGGGGGCAGGTAGTGATGTTAAGAATGGACAACTCCCCCGCCTCTCCAAGGCAAATGGTGTAAGACGCGATGGGAAGCCCTGAAATTATATGGGATTAATTGGGCATGGTAATTAAAGACCGGGCCGGCCAACCGTAAGATGGAGGTGGCAGAAGGAGGGTGGCAGAAGGAGGGTGGTGAATGAGGATTGGTATGTGATGACAGTCTCGAATTGGCACGTCACACACCCCACGTGGGAATGAGGGACAGGCTTGAGCAGAAAAGCCTCAACCATTAGTGTAGGGTCTAAGGGGCCCCGGGAATGGTTACACCGGACGGATTGCATAAAGGAAAGCCCACCCTAAAGGAAAGCCCACCGTAAAGGAAAGACCACCATACCACAGAGGGGGAAGTCGGCCTCCAAATTGATAAGATATATACACATGTATAATCTAAACTGGTAGAAGGCCAGGGAGTGCACGCTCTGGCAGACACCAGGAAGTGGAAATACATGTTGACCTGTTTGGAGCAATTGTCCAAAGGTCAAAAGGGGGGACTGAAGTAAGATATTAAAAATTGGATTTAATAAGGTAAAACAAACCAGGATTCATCTGTAACACCAATATACAAAATGGAGGGAATAGGTTAATTCGTGCTCTGAGTTGAACAATAGAAGTCTGTAAAAATTGTATAAACCCAGATAAGGTTTAAACAGGACTAAGGGTTAACTGCTGAGAGATTAAAACTGTCAAAACAACCCCTTAGAAAGAGGGAGAGATATATGGGTTCGGCCACGCGAGTCGACACCTATGCACTTAAGGGTCTGTTAGTGTGAAGCTCAACAGGGTTCTATTCTTTAAACTAACTAAAGTGTTTTTGCTCTGTAGAAATAACTCAAGAGAGAGAGACAGAAAGTCTGCGGATTGCCCGCTTTGGAAAGATCTACTATCTTAGAGAAATACTTAAAAAGACCAAGCCATCTGACAACAGCAAATGGACGATCGTAAAGTAATAAAGTTGAGGCCCAGGGTCATGAGAAAGTAACGGGACCAACTGATAACGAAATGTGAGATTTGTAAGCGACTGGAAGAATGGAATGTCACGGTTTTATAATTACAATTTAACTATAATTCTGTATATGCTAATAAGCTTATCCCCGCCTCTAGGGCAGGGCCTTAATTTTTGTATAACTGTGTGAACCTCAAGAGATTCGGTGGAGTTGGAGCCTTGTGTTGGGACGCAAGAGCCATAGCTCCCCAGGCCTGAATAAACCGTTTTTACTTCAATTATTGGGTCTGTCTTTCTTACAACAAGCCAGTGTTGTCGACTTTGTATATCACTTAGTCCACACTTTGGGGGCTTACATCAGAACCCATTACATGCCCTCCCTGAGTTGCTGTGAGAACATAGGCGTATATTTGAACCCAGTTGTTACACTGGTTTAATGGGGGAATTAAGTCTGAACTTAGTATTATTTGTAGTAGTTGCCTCAGGTGTTGGGCCTTACAATCTTGGCAACAGGTTTCCAATTTAT
Organism: Somniosus microcephalus; assembly: GCF_052327205.1. Lineage (NCBI taxonomy): Eukaryota > Metazoa > Chordata > Chondrichthyes > Squaliformes > Somniosidae > Somniosus > Somniosus microcephalus. The sequence continues at coordinate 193,819,884 of NC_140993.1, forward strand.
CAAGGTTAGTTAGAATCCAGCAGGTTTATTCCTGGCTGGTGTTTCCCGGTCTACCACACATTGTGTAGATAGAGCTCAGGTTTACTGGATCTAGGGGCGCAATGTGTGGTTGCTGGGGTTGGCATACTGGAACAGTAATCATTGCACCTCCAGCATTTAGATAAGATTGAGCTAGTGCTTTTCGGCATTGATTATAATGGATTCTAAGCTGTCTATAGTTTTCTCAAAGATTCTGGTCATTTATTTCATCATGAGCTTGCCACCTTAACCGAAATCCATGGCCCTCAGGAGCATAGACTGCTCCGGGTCCTGCTTTTTGGTCATGGTTGCCATCACCTTGTTGGGCACCATTCATTAGGCCTCCCAATTGTGCGGATGTGCACCTTATCATTATGGAATTTATTGGATTTGGAGTATTTATTTGATTATCCCACTGGATATTCTGTATCCCCTGGTTCTGGGGATCAACATCAATTGCGCCATGAGTTCTAATGGCTCCATCGGCATCAAAGCCTTCTATTTCAAAAATTAACACTTGGTCTTGTGGAGGTACAGGGATATGATTATTTCCCCTAATAAAGCAATTATTTGAATTTCCTAATAAAAACACTTGGCCAATTCCGACAGGGTTTACCATTTCGTCAGGACCTAACCTCGGTTAGGGTTTAATATGAACTTTATAAGAAATTTCGAGACCTCAATGGTATATTGAGGGAGTTCTGATTTAAGTTCTACAAGGCCTGATCAGGGACTTGTCATTTCTAGAGACTTAAATCTGGGTCTTCGTACCACTGTAAGTAAAACACTCCTATACTTAACAATCTACAAGATGGATATAGATATGAATATTGTGGTGTATTTAACCTGTTCCAACTTAAGAGAACTTAAGCCTGTTCCACCTTAAGAGATGTACTACTTTCTCTGGCTGCTGTATACGTAATACCGGTGGTGACCACCGGTATATAAGCACTGTGTAGTAATATTGTATTTAGTAGTAGTCCTGACCTCCAACCAGTAAAGACCTGTTGAACTTTAATCTTGTAGTCTGTGTTAGTAATTACAACTAGAACACACAGACTTAACAGTGGCGGCGAGTCCGAATCTTATCCTGCGGCAGTTTATATCCACGGCGGCTTCGTCCACAGAACGGACGTCAAAGAGAGGCTTCCACCCTCATCACCCTGCTGGAAGACACGTCGCGCGGCAGACATCGAGAAACCAGAGTGCAGAAGACATCCTGAACTCGAAGCCTCCATCAGTGGCTGTCAGCTATCTTCTTTCTACCTCGGTGGTGGGTAAGCCGGGCAGCGACGCGACCAGAAAGTCGGCCGCGTTGGCTGTACAGACGGGGAGGGAAGACGGAGGAATAAGGGCGGTGAGATCGATCGCGACCGGAGATAAGGGCCGGGCCGCATTCGGGCCGAAAGGCGCAGCGTGGGGACATCGATCGCGGCTGGTGATAAGGGCCGGGCCGCATTCGGGCTAAAAAGGCGCAGCGTCTGGCGCAACTGAAGGCGCGAGAGCCGCGGTGAAGCGGAGACAGCGTCGGGGGACGGCTGAAGACTGCCAAGCGCGGGAAAACCACCATTTTGTAGGCGGAGGATGAAGACAAGAGCGGGAAGCTGCCATCTTGGATAAAAATAAAAGTTAATTAAATTGCAACGATGCCTAAACATGGGAACATTAATACCTTTGATAGCGACATCGAAGATTGGGCCATGTATGTAGAACGCATACAAAATTATTGTAAAGCAAATAAAATCCCAGATGAAGAGAAAGCACTAACATTATTAAACTTAATGGGTGCGAAGACATACGGGCAATTGAAACACCTTTTATCACCAGATGAACCGGCGGATAAGACGTTCGAGGAGATTGTTACTGTCCTGAAAAATCATCTAAACCCCACGCCGCTGATGCTAGCGGAACGATTTAAATTTTACAGCAGAAGGCAGCTGAAGGATGAAAGCAATGCTGAATATTTAATGGAATTGCGTAAGCTAGCAAAGTACTGTCAGTTTGGAACGAGACTGACAGAGGCGCTACGAGATAAATTTGTGTGTGGATTATTAAAAGAAGATACACAAAAGCGACTGCTCGAGGAGAATGAGCTGACGCTTGAGGAAGCGGTCACTATGGCAGCAGCACACGAAGCCGCAGCGAGAGGCACGGCAGTAATGCAGCTATGGTCACCGGAACTCAGTACAAATAAATTGGGTTTGAGTACTGTAAAATGTTATCGTTGTGGAAAGACAACGCACGATCAGAACCAGTGTTGGTTTAAAAACCAAGAATGCAGAACGTGTGGCAGGCTTGGCCACATAGCTAAAGTATGCCGGTCAGGAAAGAAGACCAGCAACAAAAAGTCACCGCAAGGAAAATACATAAAGGTACACAAGGTGACAAAGAACAGTTCGAACGAACAGAAGTCAGATTCAGACGCCAGCAGTAATGAACTGGGTAGCTTAAGAGTACACAACGTTGGTAAGGATGCAGATCTCCAGACAATTTGGGTCACTCTTCAGATAGCAGGAGTCCAAGTAAAGATGGAATTGGACACTGGATCGGCATTGACGGTCATGAATAAGAAAGATTACAAAAGGTTATTCCAACATATTCCCCTACGGGATACGGAGATTATATTGAAAACATACATGGGGCAAAGAGTGTACCCCATCGGAAAGATAGAGGTAAAAGTGGTCCACAAGGGCGAAGAAAGCCAAGTAATGGACTTATATGTGCTACCTGAAGGAGGTCCACCACTACTGGGACAGGAGTGGATTAGGAAAATGAATATGGACTGGCACTCCTTGAAGGCACTAACGGTAGATTCCGGGGAAACAGATGTCAAACCTAAACGATTGTCCAGAATATTGGATGATGCTAAAGAGGTGTTCCAGCAGGGACTGGGAACACTGAGAGGAATTACGGCAAACATCAAGATTGATGAACATGCACACCCAAAATTTTTTAAAGCCAGACCGGTACCCTATGCAATACGACCTACTGTAGAAGCGGAACTGGAAGCGCTAGAACGTTCAGGTGTACTGTCTAAGGTAGATTGGAGTGAGTGGGCTACGCCCATTGTTCCCGTTATGAAACGTCCTTCGAGCAACAAGCCAGGAGAACCAGGGAAGGTTCGCATCTGTGGAGATTTCAAAATCATCGTTAATCCGTTGCTTCACACGGTGCAGTATCCGCTTCCGCGGATTGAGGATATTTTTGCTTCGTTGTCTGGCGGGAAACACTTCACCAAGATAGACCTGGCGCAGGCGTACTTGCAGATGGAGGTTGAAGAAGAGTCACGCCAATACCTCACGATGAACATGCATCGAGGTTTGTACCGGTACAATAGGCTGGTTTTTGGAGTGGCATCGGCTCCAGCAATTTGGCAGAGGGCCATGGAGCAGGTATTACAGGGAATTCCAGGCACACAATGTTACCTGGACGATATTCTGATTACAGGTGATGGTGATGAAGAACACCTCGCAAACTTGGAACTGGTGCTCAACAGACTGAAAGAGTATGGACTTAGAGCTAATCGGCAGAAATGTGAGTTCTTCCAGAAGCGGATCTCGTATTGTGGTCATGTCATTGACCGGGAGGGGCTTCATAAGTCTCCTGACAAGATAGAGGCAGTTGTAAAGGCTCCCGCTCCGGATAATGTCTCTCAGTTGAGGTCGTTTCTAGGATTGATTAACTATTACCATAAATTTCTACCAAATCTATCCACGGTACTGCACCCGCTAAACGCTCTTTTACAGAAGGGGGCACCATGGGAATGGAGCAAAAACTGTAAGAAGGCATTTCGCAAAAGCAAAGAATTGATCACCTCAGAGGAAGTGTTGGCTCACCTCAACCCGACACTGCCTATTCGGTTGGCTTGTGATGCTTCTCCATATGGTATTGGGGCAGTACTCTCACACAAGTTGCCAAATGGCACGGAAAGGCCAGTCGCGTTTGCATCCAGATCATTGACCTCCGCTGAGCGCAACTATGCGCAGATCGATAGGGAGGCTCTCAGCCTTGTATGGGGAGTGAAGAAGTTTAATCATTACCTGCAGGGCCAAAAATTCTCACTTCTGACAGACCATCAGCCGTTGGTATCCATTTTTAACCCTAAGAAGGGTGTTTCAGTGATGACAGCACAGCGTCTCCAGAGATGGTCCCTTTTCCTAGGGGCACATCAATATCAAATAGAATTCAAAGGTACGAAGCAGCATAGCAATGCTGATGGGCTGTCGCGCCTGCCACTACCTGAAGAAGAAGAAACGACAAAAGTTGACCCTGTTGAGTTATTTCATTCGACCATCATCGAGTGTTTACCAGTCAGCAATGCAAGTATTGAAAGAGAAACCAGGAACGACCCGACACTGTCCAGAGTCTACGAGGTGACAGTGAAAGGATGGCCAACACGTGGTGATCCTCTGTTACCGGCATTCTCGGCAAGGCGAGACCAGCTGTCCGTCTGCCATGGTACTTTGATGTACGGGACAAGAGTGATTATTCCTCCCAAGTTAAGGGAAAGAGTTCTAAAAGAACTGCATGAAGGTCATCTGGGGGGAGTTAAGATGAAAAGTCTTGCTAGGGCTTATGTATGGTGGCCGGGTATTGACCAACAGATAGAGGAGTTGACGAAAAGCTGCGCTGGGTGCCAAAAAGTGCAAAATGCACCTCCGATCGCACCACTACACCCATGGGAATGGCCTTCATCCCCATGGCAACGTGTACATATTGACTTTGCTGGTCCATTCATGGACTCCATGTTCCTAATTGCGGTGGACGCACATTCCAAATGGCCAGAAGTGATCAAGATGAATACCACTACTTCAGAAAAGACAATTGCGGTGTTAAGAACAATATTCGCAAGGAACGGATTGACAGAACAGATCTGTTCGGACAAAGGACCACAGTTCGTGTCGGAAGAATTCCAAAAATTCTTAAAGAAGAATGGGGTGAAACATTATACCCCTGCCCCATATCATCCGGCGACAAACGGGTTGGCCGAGAGATTTGTCCAAACATTCAAAAAGGCAATAAAGGCCATGAACGATGATCAGATTCCGCTACAGCACAAGGTGAACAATTTCCTAATGGCATATCGAAACGCCGCTCATGCAGTGACTAACCAAAGTCCTGCCATGATGTTTTATAACAGGAGGTTGCGGTCCAGGTTGGACTTGTTAAAACCAAATGTGCGGAGGGGAGTGGAAAACAAACAGTTCCGGCATATTAATAACAAGACCACTCGAAGTTTCGACGTAGGACAACCAGTGTTGGCAAGGGACTATGGAAACGAAAAATGGCAGTCCGGAACAATTCGGGCCAGACAAGGACCTCTGATGTACACAGTAGATATTGGTAACAATGTGATAAGGCGTCATGTAGGGGGTTTCTCTTGCTCGTTCTGGTCTCCTGCCAGGTTTCGTGCAACTATTACCCTTGAGTGGTTCGACCCACTCCCCCTACGGTTCTAGACCTTGGACTTAGATGCAGAGAATAGTGGTGCAGAGAAAGAACTCAATAGACCAGGTTGAACAGCACGAAATGGATGCTTTTATTTTTAAACAGTTTGAAGCATTACAAAATACATGTCATAGGCCCAGATTAAAGTTACTACAATCATGCACAAATTTATGAACTTGACTCTATGGAAATGGGGAACACACGGCACATCGTAAAAGGGGAAACACATTACGATTACCCTTAACTCCCTCCCCTATACCTAAACTAAGTTTCGACCTGGGGAACTTGGGATCATGCTCACCACTCTCGAAATCGCGAAAAAAAGGGGGTTCGCAGTCTTTTGGCACCGCTTTCCGTCGTCACGTGGATTTGGAAACTTCTGGCGCAGTTGATATTCTCTCTCCCTCGAAGCGGTGGGTTAGACACAGCCTCGATGAGCGCTCGTCAAGGTTGAGATCCACTATCGTGGATTTGGGTTCATGGAGCAGACTTCAGCTGCAGGCTGTTGAAGAAGTGCATGCACAAGGAAGAATCTTTCCGGCCTGGATCGCCGGTTCTCCAGAGGGTTTCTTCTCCGTCGGCCTGGGTCGTCGATGATCTCCCGACCCCAGTACCCAGGCCACCCTCGTCGTCTTCTCGTTGTGGCCGAGCCTTGTTCGGCTGAACACCGACCACGTTGTCTTTTCACCGAAGTCGTCCGTCTTTAAAAAGACGAAAACGTCTTCCTCGATTCCGCATCTACCGAAGTGGAAGAGGCACCGATCCTGGCACCGTCCGTCCTTCGTTCGTTCCTTGTAGAAGAAGTTCTTGCAGAGATAGAAGTCTGAAGTCGCCCAGCAAGAAGCAGCAGTGAAGTTAAGTTCGAAGTTGTCCAAGTCACTTAGATGGACTTTCAATCCATAGTTATACTCTTTTGGGACAGTCTTATCTCCCGCCAAATCATAGTCCTGTCTTTGTATTAATTTTGGCGGGCAGAAATCTCTGCAGGGGCGCTTTGTCTTGTAACGGGAGCCGGTGATAACTTAAACTGGCCTTCCTGGCCGATAATGTCTTTTAATGTCTTTTACATTGTCATCGCGACTCGGTTCGCATATTGATCGGTCCGGAGATTTTCCTTGATGGCTGCTAAACGGTTTCTCCTTTGTACAATAAATGGGTATAAGTGTTTTTGCATTGTCCGCCCATATCTTGATGGGCCCCATCCTGTACTTAGAATCCATTGAATACGTATGCTGTTTCTCTGAGTTTCGGTTCCCAGATACTGGCTTTCGCGGGCTTACTGTCTTCAATCCACAAGTCTGTCTGGCTTGCAGTAACAGAAATAAAATGGTTCAGAAACTGATCACGGGGCCTGGTGGCCATTTTGTAAGCCCTTTTATCAAAGGTTTTTCTGTGCAAGCTTACTTTGGTCAATAAACAGTCTTATTTTATCCAGTTTTCTTGCGTGATTTTTGCTGATACTGATAGCTTGCTTAAAGTATCAATAATCCTTGGTGAGCAAATTTTCCCTGATTCCCCACATCCAAACATTCCTGTCACTTAACTATCTATGAACCTCACGACACATGCAGTTCCCATTTCCGAAGAAAACGAAAATTACCTTTTGCACATTTGGACAATCATAGACAGCATATCTTAAACTATAACACATTCATCTGTCAGATGTGCGGGGGTTGATACCCCCTTGCGCCATCTGTATACACCTTTTATTAATCCAAAAAAACTTAAGAACGACTAATAACATAACAATACTTATTTCCTTAAAACCCAAAAACAAAAACAAAAAACGCGAATGGTCAAAATTTAAAATGGAGGGACGCTTAACCTTCAATACTAGCAGCTTAAAGTGGGGTGTCTTCTTGCCCCATTCGCACATAGCGTTCTCTCCATTCTCCTGCGCTCTCGTGCCTCTGGAGGCGTTTGCCTCTCTTGCAATACACGAAGAGCAAAAATATCACAATTAAAACCTGACACACTACTAGGATGAGGGATGCTATTCTAATCCAGGCCGGGATCTTTATGTTAGTGAACAAGTCCCACCATGGTGGGATGGTTATGTCCAATATGTCTTTTCCTATCTCTAAAGTCTTCTGCTCCAGTGTGTAGAAATGTTTCTGTGAAACTATAACGGCTTTTAAAATCTTTGTGAGGTGTTCGGGAAGAGGGGGAATGACATAACCAAAATGCGCGACAAATCGTTGCAAGTCTGTGAAATTCTTTTTGATAGTGATATGAACGGTGGAGGGTGCAGGAATGGGGACAATTCGTTGTTGTGCCACTTGAACCTCGGCCCTGGGTTTGAAACAGAAACTGCTATCACCGATCGAACACCACTCGTGTTGTCCGTATCGGTACTGAGGCGCTGCAGTGGTGACGCAGTAGGTCCCACCCCCGATATATGCTACCTGCGGGGGCACATGGTCCTCTGCCATTGCCTCCATGGTGCAATTTATCTGCTTTGCGCTAGCGGTTCTGAACCCGCACTGTGGTTTCAAAAAGGCATTCAAGTGCTGGGGACACAGGACGATGTGTGCTCCCCGGCTCCGACATCCCGAGAGGTCGGTGCCTGTCATCGTACGCTCCCATCTGATGACGTAAGGCGGGACCACTGCGTAACGAATGTGTGCGCCCCCCTGAATGACTCCAATGTTCTCCACCCTGTATACCGGGGCGGGCTTTGCTGCGGGACCCAACACCGGCATTCTTACCACTATTCCCATGATAGTATGATTCGAATGTCCGGAGTCCACTGGGACTGGGTATGCTTCTGCAGCTAGTCTGAGCTGGCACGGGCTTAATGCATTCTCAAAAGGGTGGAGCGCTTGTAAGTGCTTGTTGCTAATCCAGGACGGGACCAAATCTTGTTTTAAATCCTCAAGATTACTGCGGCCCTCGCCCAGTAACCACGCCCCGTACAGCACACAGGCTTCGTTTTGCACAGCTTGATCGGACGCATTCCGATCCTCCTTAATGAGCGCATTTACCGTTCTCGCGTGTTTCTCCAGCTCAGCTATTATATCCTTAAAGTGTAGTGTCATGGCCTGGTCCTCATGCAACTCAGAACCCACTACCTTATTTTCGTCTGTCAGTATGTTCCTTAACTGGGCTTTTAAACCGTTGATCTGTGTCTGCAGCTCCACGTTGTCTAGAGCGTTGACGACAGATGTCCCGGTATTAAAAGCAGTGAATATGTCATTTACAGTACCCCTTCTTTGCCTCCCGACTCGATCCAAAACTTCTGGCGGTGTGGTATATAATTTGTCTTTGTCGATGTCGGCAAAGTCAAATTCGTAAAACTGTCTAAACATTTGGGTTAACAGGACCTGGTATAATTGTTCCGTTTCTTTGGGACACCACTCCGGCAATCGTACCTCAGTGAGATTTAAAATCACTGAGGCCACCGCGTAGTGTACCCCTTGGTACAGCACCTGACCGGTGGGTACCAATACTAAACCGTTCCCGGGTCCCTTGGTGGTGGTTGGGCACCCTCCTTTCTGGGCTAGTGCTACCGGAAACGTGGGCAGGGGCTTGCGTGGGCAGGTGATGAGTTCAGTGGCGTTTACCGGTATAGGGGAGTATGGGGCTCCGCACGCTCGAGTGCTGACATCCCATCTCATCCCCTTTCCTTCATCCTGCCACTGCCTCTGGAAGAAGATGGATACGCCCTTGGGGCAGACGTGTCTCGAACCCCACATACAGACATATATTCCTTCATCTGGCTCCCACCATTTGTCCCAACACACACGTAATTGTCCGTGAGTCCCAGTAATAGTCCGATGGGTATTATTACCCAGTCGCTCCCACTCGACCGTAGAGTTTCTCATGTCCTTTCCCAGCTTTCGTAGCCACCACCATCGCCTCAGTGGTACGTTCCCGTTGCACACCAGACAAATCCTCTTTCCCATGGTAACGCTGACTCTGGGTGCAAGGATCCTCACCCGAGGGCACGTTAACGAAGTCTCTTGGTAGGCAAAACCGAAATTGCTGGGATATTCCGTAGAATTCGTTCCCAGCCAACCTGGCCATCTCCCTTGGTGGAAGTAGGTGGCGGTTTCCTCAACCTCTCGCTCCCCTGTCCCATCCGTTGCGATGGGGGCCGTGTACCCGGAGCACCCGAAGATGATGACGTCCTTGGTGCGGCCTCGGTAGGCCCACCCGCACCCGATCGCCATGAACGCGATGAGAATCTTTTTCATCATATCCCAGGTTTCTGTAACCAATAAAATGATGTAGCCGGGCTCCCAATAGGTGCTGGCCTAATTAAATGGACGCGTGGGTTCCTGGACCCCGCTCCCAAACAAGCACACACACCGGGCAGATTCCGAAATCGTACTCTTAACACATCTTAACGCTATATACATTTCCTTAAATTATCGCCATAATTGCCTAACTTAACTTATGTACAGCACCGCCCTCCGCGGGGCGGCTTGCCTAATCCCTGTGAGGGCTGTCGCGCACCACACCCTGCGGTGGGGCTGCACTGATCTTTGGCTTTGATCCCCCGCAGCCTGTCGCTGTTGAACGGGGACCATGCCTTCCTGGGGCTGCTCTAAGCCGTGGTTGGGAAAAATGGGGAGAATCTGGCCAAAACTTCCTGGGCTGGGGCGCTCGAGCCGACCTACGAGGGGCTGCTTTAGGTTGGGCTCCCGGGGCTGATGGACCGGGGGTTGGGACTGTTACCGTCACAGCCTGTGGTTCCTCCACAGCTGCCGGCTCCAGCTCCCCTCCCTCAGGCTCCGCCCCCCCGGGGTCGGGATCTGTGGCCTCCGACTCCACCTCACCTGTCCCTACAGGTAGTGAGTCTCCGCCCCCATTCCCTACCTCCCCCAAGCTTGAGCCGAGGGTGGGATCGTCGTCCTCTGACTCTTCCTCCTCCATGATTGGGCCTAAGGCGAGGTCGAGCTGTTCGGGCTCTCTCCTGCCTGAATCCCATTCAAAAGGGGAGACCTCCCACTCCAATGGGATGGCCTCTCCCTTCACGCAGGCTACTGTTCCAGCCTGTGTGGTCTGTGACTCTGTTACAGGCTGAGGATCTTTGTTCTCAGACCTGGTCCCCTTTGATCGTCCTTGTGCACCCTGTTTAAACAGTTTACACCACTTCATGTGAAACCACCTTTTGCGTTGGGACACCTCTACTGCATGAGTGGCGCAGACCGGCGGATTTTGCACCGATTCCGGTTCTTCCTCCTGGTCTACGGTTCTCTCGCCAGCGCATAGGGTTAGACCCAAGAATTTTACTTCTCGCCGGCCAACCCGCCCCTTCGTAGGGGTTTTCTCAACACTTTCTATCCCCTTCACACTCGTACCCTCTCCCCAGAGACAATGATTCCTCAGGTCCACGTGGATCCCGTGGGCTACCAAGAAATCAGACCCCAGGACTCCCGTTCCACCTCCCACCTCCCACTTCATCAGGATACACTTCCATGTGGTGCGGAGTGGCCCTAAACGAATGGAGAGGGGAAGGGAATGTGCGCCAGCCTGTTCTTCGCCCGTGAAGCCCAACAGACGATATGGGACCCCGGTGGACAGAGGCGAGGTGGTGGGGTTATCTGCGTGGATTACGGTGCACGATGCGCCCGTGTCCAACAGATAGGTTTCCTTCACCTCCTCTACCTCCATCTCCACGAGGGGTCGTCTCCATGCGTCATAGCGGAGCGGACACAGGTAGACGGGCTGCGCCGACTCTAGTCATTTGGGTACAGCGATCGGAGTTTCGGGAGCACCAATGCCGGTGGTGACAGCTATTTTCCCCTGCGAGGTCGTCAGAGACTGCATTGTCTGTATGATTGACTCAATCGCAGCGGGATCCACAACCGCACCACCCCCTGTGGTTGGGGCAGGGGCTACGGTTGGGTTCTGGACTGGTGTTGGGGCAGCGGTCTGCCCTTGTGCTTGTGCTGGTGCTGGGGTAACGATCTGACCGTGGGCTTGGACTTGGGCTTGGGCTCGGTCTTGGGCTGCGGCGAATGCTCTCTCTCTCTTATCCTTCCATGGATTCCTACAGTCCTTGCGCCAATGACCCTCCTTCCCACACCCGTAACAACTGCTGTTGGCTTGGGGAGGGCGATTTCCCTCCTGACGCCATTCCCTTTTAGCAGAGGCTGCGGGCCTCACCTCATGCACCTTTCCTTTTACAACAGGCGTTTTCTTGCCCTTGTTGTTCCTATAACTGGTCGTGAGCTGATCTAGTACTAGATCCTCCGTGGAGCGGGCGTTAGTGGGGTCAAACCATGCTTTGGCCTGCTCCCTCACTACTGGCAGGCAACCTGCTACCAGGCACCGAAGCCAATGACCCCTTTGTTCGTTATTCAGCCCGGCCCGGGCCGGCCCGCCCGGGCAGCTGCGCCGATACACTGGCCACAGCCTTTCGGCGAAAACCCGTGGGGGTTCTCCCTCTAGCTGCACTGTCTTTTCTAAACGGAGGAACGGAGTTCCGTCCCCCTCTCCCATAATCTCCAGGATCTCATCCCGTAGCAACTCATAGTCCCTGTGCCCTCTCCTGCTCTCGTCAGGGAGACACTGGAGGAGCGAACTGTCCAGGGAGAACAGCAGCATTTTGGACAATTCCACCCCGTCGCAGTCATTGCCTGCTGCGGTCTGCTCCACGTCCCTGAAATGCACGGAGGGATCTCCTGACTCGGAGAGTTTTGGGATGTGGCTTATCACTTCTCTTAGCTGTCGTGCGCTATGGGGCATTACGATCTGACTCTCAAGAGGTCCGTCATCGCCATTTGCTTCATTTGGACCGAGCCTCCGATGTCTGGTTGGACACATCGGCGCCGGCCCTGCCTCTACTATCTGGGGTTGCTCTACCTCAGGACTCTCTTCCTCTATCGTCTCCGTCTCCTTCCCCGGAGTCCAAGACTCATCATAAGCAGGAGGCGCAGAGGGTTCGGGAGCTGGTACCCCAACTGCCTCTTGTGGAATCGGTCTTTTGGATTCCTTGGCTAGCAATAGCTGACTCGCTGGTGGATTTATGAGACACACCAGCCCATTTGCCTTGGCTAGGGCCATTCTCAGGTCCTCTTGCTCCCTTCGGCAAGCGCTGTGGTCGGTGCTCTCAGATCTATCCTCCATGGCCATCTTATATGCTGCCCTGGCTCCCAGGAGTTTTTCCTCTTGGGCCTCTATCTGCTTGGCTAGACAGAAACACCTGTCTCTCATTCTACCTTCACTGGCCTTGGCTTCAATGACCTGACATTTTATATATTCTACCCGGGTTTCGTGGCAGGGAATTATGGAGTGGCGTTCCTGATTCAGCGCGTTAAGCGCTTCAATCAGTTGCTGACCTCCCGCAACCTTCTCCTCTACGTCTTTAAGCAAACTGTTGATCTGGGCTGTCTGTGCTGCAACGACCTGGTCCAAAAGCTGGACTTGCTTTTTGTAGCACATCAGCCAGACCGCCTTCTCTACAGATTTCTTATGCTCTTTACCCGCTGTCCACTTGATGGCTGCGTCTAGCGGGCGCCTATCTCTCAACAGGTCAGATATCCATTGCTTTGTGAGGTTGACTTTTCCAAAAACATAATCTGCTATTCTTTCATCCATCACATCTCGTTTATTCAGACCTTGATCTAACACACTACTTTCCTGCTGCCAAGGTCCTGCCGCGGTCACCATTTCTGTAGGGGGTTTCTCTTGCTCGTTCTGGTCTCCTGCCAGGTTTCGTGCAATAATTACCCTTGAGTGGTTTGACCCACTCCCCCTACGGTTCTAGACCTTGGACTTAGATGCAGAGAAGAGTAGTGCAGAGAAAGAACTCAATAGACCAGGTTGAATAGCACGAAATGGATGCTTTTATTTTTAAACAGTTTGAAGCATTACAAAATACATGTCATAGGCACAGATTAAAGTTACTACAATCATGCACAAATTTATGAACTTGACTCTATGGAAATGGGGAACACACGGCACATCGTAAAAGGGGAAACACATTACGATTACCCTTAACTCCCTCCCCTATACCTAAACTAAGTTTCGACCTGGGGAACTTGGGATCATGCTCACCACTCTCGAAATCGTGAAAAAAAGGGGGTTCGCAATCTTTTGGCACCGCTTTCCGTCGTCACGTGGATTTGGAAACTTCTGGCGCAGTTGATATTCTCTCTCCCTCGAAGCGGTGGGTTAGACACAGCCTCGATGAGCGCTCGTCAAGGTTGAGATCCACTATCGTGGATTTGGGTTCATGGAGCAGACTTCAGCTGCAGGCTGTTGAAGAAGTGCATGCACATGGAAGAATCTTTCCGGCCTGGATCGCCGGTTCTCCAGAGCGTTTCTTCTCCGTCGGCCTGGGTCATCGATGATCTCCCAACCCCAGTACCCGGGCCACACTCGTCGTCTTCTCGTCGTGGCCGAGCCTTGTTCGGCTGAACACCGACCACCTTGCCTTTTCACCGAAGTCGTCCGTCTTTAAAAAGATGAAAACATCTTCCTCGATTCCGCATCTACCGAAGTGGAAGAGGCACCGATCCTGGCACCGTCCGTCCTTCGTTCGTCCCTCGTAGAAGAAGTTCTTGCAGAGATAGAAGTCTGAAGTCGCCCAGCAAGAAGCAGCAGTGAAGTTAAGTTCGAAGTTGTCCAAGTCACTTAGATGGACTTTCAATCCATAGTTATACTCTTTTGGGACAGTCTTATCTCCTGCCAAATCATAGTCCTTGATGTAAGAAAAAGGAGTCTTACCATCAAGTAACTTTGAAGTAAGCTTTAAGTAACTTATAAACACACTATATACAAGAGAGGTCTTTACCATGCCTCTGGTAGAAGCCTCTTACAATACTGAACAGACCAGTATTTATACCAGTCCAACAGGAAGTGACATATGACAGGAAGTGAGGTATGTACACAGTTCATAGTTCATAGTTCACAGTTCACAGGAAGTGATGACATAACTTCCCGGAAGTTATTATTATTATCACAGTCCTGTCTTTGTATTAATTTTGGCGGGCAGAAATCTCTGCAGGGGCGCTTTGTCTTGCAACGGGAGCCGGTGATAACTTAAACTGGCCTTCCTGGCCGATAATGTCTTTTAATGTCTTTTACATTGTCATCGCAACTCGGTTCGCATACTGATCGGTCCGGAGATTTTCCTTGATGGCTGCTAAACGGTTTCTCCTTTGTACAATAAATGGGTATAAGTGTTTTTGCATTGTCCGCCCATATCTTGATGGGCCCCATCCTGTACTTAGAATCCATTGAATATGTATGCTGTTTCTCTGAGTTTCGGTTCCCAGATACTGGCTTTCGCGGGCTTACTGTCTTCAATCCACAAGCCTGTCTGGCTTGCAGTAACAGAAATAAAATGGTTCAGAAACTGATCACGGGGCCTGGCGGCCATTTTGTATGCCCTTTTATCAAAGGTTTTTCTGTGCAAGCTTACTTTGGTCAATAAACAGTCTTATTTTATCCAGTTTTCTTGCGTGATTTTTGCTGAAAATTTCGAATCTTACAGTCATGCGGATCAACTGCTAGAATCGAGAGCAAGGGTCGAACCCATGGTTGCAACAGAGACAACTGTGGAAGACGTTAATGAACCTGAAGCATCTACCTCGGCAGGGAATGTACCTGATGATGATAACACCCAATGCATGGGAGACCAACTAGAGGAGTCACCTCAGCAACAGGAATCAGAGACCACTGAAAGGCGTTATCCAAACCGAATCAGAAGGCCTCCTGAGAGACTGAACCTTTGAACTGTTTATACCTGAAGTTATATATGTTATTATGTTATGTTAAATGGGGATATGACTGTTAAACTAAAAAGGGAGGATTGTGGTGTATGTAACC
Organism: Somniosus microcephalus; assembly: GCF_052327205.1. NCBI lineage: Eukaryota > Metazoa > Chordata > Chondrichthyes > Squaliformes > Somniosidae > Somniosus > Somniosus microcephalus. Next base: position 193,835,133 of record NC_140993.1, read on the forward strand.
TGTTCCACCTTAAGAGAACTTAAGCCTGTTCCACCTTAAGAGATGTACTACTTTCTCCGGCTGCTGTATACGTAATACCGGTGGTGACCACCGGTATATAAGCACTGTGTAGTAAAATTGTATTTAGTAGTAGTCCTGACCTCCAACCAGTAAAGACCTGTTGAACTTTAATCTTGTAGTCTGTGTTAGTAATTACAACTAGAACACACAGACTTAACAAATATAAGTTTAGGTTCTGTATCAACTTGGTAACACACACATTGTGCGCCAACTGACAGGGATTATTATTAGTCCTAGCCCCTTTCGGGCTACCCCAGATCAGGCGTATTCCCCAGATGTTCACCTTCAACTAAAGTTAGAGGTAGCTGAATCCTAAAGATGCTTAACTGTAACCTTCTGGATATTATGAGGGTCTGGAAAACTCCCCCAGAATTCTGCAACTCCTCACCAAAGAGTGTACAGAGATTGAGTTTGCAACTTTGATACAGAAGTATGATGTGAGACAATTCGAAAAAAATATAGATTTATTAAAGAACCAACATGTAATTACAGTGTGTGTTTCAATCACGACATTAACAGTTCCAAATACAAAAACTTTTACAATCTTATTATCAGAAATCCTTATTCTCAAATCTTAACTTTTTACACTTCTTAGTCTTATTCCAAGGTATCCACCAAAATCAAATATAAGTACCTTTTTGATCCCCGAGACTGAAGACTTGCAGAGCTTGCCTCTGAAGCCTGAGAATTGTTTTGGCCCTTTACAGCGAATCTGTTTTCCCATTTGAAAGTCCAATTTTTATACTCTTTCTGCAGTGGTATATCCTTTGAAGTTTTCTGCTGATGTAAGCTAATTATCTCTCGTCATTTTTCTGTTGACCCCTGCTATTCTTACAGTCAGTTCAACTGCAGCAAGCAGACTTGTGTCTCTTGTTTACGTGTCTCAAGCTTAACACAAAAACGATGTGATGGCTGTTGCCTCTATTTGACGTCATTGTTATGAAGGTCTTCTGTCTGTATCTTTTGCATTTAGAACACCTCAACTGGTTGCACCATTGTCTTTTTAGTTACCTCAGTTGGCCGTATTACAGACTCATGTCTCCGTGTTTCATTTGATGTTATTTTTACAAAGGCATATGTTTCTTTATCTTTCTGTATTTCATTCTGAAGTGTTGGTTTAAAACACTTAAACAGTTTATAGCATTGTGTTCTTTCCAAGGCTTCAGACTTTCTGGAACCTTTAACTTTCTACTTCAATAAGGCTATTGTCTCAGTGTCAACAACTTATCTTATCTCAAAAGCCTGTATGCTATTTACAGCATTGTTGAGGCTTCCAGATTTTTAAACCCAGTTTGTCATGGTTTAACATCAGAATATTTCATAGAATAGTTTATTTTTCTGAATATGGCATATTCCTTCACAGCTTGACAGGGTTTATTTTTATTCACTTATGGGATCTGGGCATCGCTGGCAAGGCCAGCATTTATTGCCCATCCCTCATTGCCCTTGAGAAGGTGGTGGTGAGCCACCTTCTTGAACCGCTGCAGTCCGTGTGGTGATGGTACTCCCACAGTGCTGTTAGTTAGGGAGTTCCAGGATTTTGACCCAGCAACGATGAAGGATCGGCGATATACTTGAAAGTCAGGATGGTGTGTGATTTGGAGGGGAACTTGGAGGTGTTGGTGTTCCCATGCGCCTGCTAGGTGGAAGAGGTTGTGGGTTTGGGAGGTGCTGCTGAAGAAGCCTTGGCGAGTTGCTGCAGTGCATCTTGTAGATGCGGCCACGGTATGCCAGTGGTGGAGGGAGTGAATGTTTAAGGTGGTGGATGGGGTGTCAATCAAATGGGCTGCTTTGTCCTGGATGGTTTCAAGCTTCTTGAGTATTGTTGGAGCTGCACTCATCCATGCAAGTGGAGATTATTCCATCAAACTCCTTATTTGTGCCTTGTAGATGGTGGAAAGGCTTTAGGGAGTCAGGAGGTGAGACACACGTCGCAGAATACCAAACCTCTGACCTGCTCTTGTTGCCACAGTATTTATGTGGCTGGTCCAGTTAAGTTTCTGGTTAATGGTGACCCCCAGGATGTTGATGGTGGGGGATTTGGCGATGTTAATGCCGTTGAATGTCAAGGGGAGTTGGTTAGACTCTCGATTGTTGGAGATAGCCATTGCCTGGCACTTCTGTGGTGCGAATGTTACCTGCCACTTATTAGCCCAAGCCTGAATGTCGTCCAGGTCTTGTTGCATGCGGGCATGGACTGCTTCGTTATCTGAGGATTTGTGAATGGCACTGAACACTGTGCAGTCATCAGCGAACATCCTCATTTCTGACCATAAGTTGGAGGGAAGATCATGGATGAAGCACTGAAGATGGTTGGGCCTAGGACACTGCCCTGAGGAACTCCTGCAGCGTTGTCCTGGGGCTGTGATGAATCACCTTCAACCACCACAACCAGCTTCCTTTGTGCTAGGTATGACTCCAGCCAGTGGAGCGTTTTCCCCCTGATTCCCATTGACTTCAGTTGTACTAGGGCTCCTTGATGCCACACTCAGTCACATCCTGCAGTTTTTAAGAGGGTGGTCGGGGCGGGGGTGGGAGGAGCAGCTGATGGTCGGGGGGTTCCTATCGCCGGGGGCGTCTGATTGTGGGGTGGAGACAAGACAGAACATGGGGGTAGGGTAGGGGGCAGTTATTGGGTAGCTTGTTGGGCTTGGAGGAAATGCTGCTGCTCCTCCTGGCCCACAAGAAGTGCTGTAAAGGCATTTACCTCGTGGAATCAGCCCTTCCCACCTCCTTTCACCTGACGGGTTTCCCGAGGCCTAAGAAACCCGGTCACCTATGGTTAAAAATAGAATGTTAAAATGAAGGCACGCAGCCTCATTAAAATAGTTAAATGATCAACCTCCTGTGAGTGGTTTGGTCATCCGCCCCTCATCCCATCTACGTTAAAATCGGAAGTGGGCGGGTTCAAAGTGGCTTGGGTTCCTGTTTCAGATTTCTGGAATTTTAACCATCCTACCCATTTTTGGGTGTTATATATACCCCCATTGATTTAATAAAAGAGACTCAAAGAGACTTAATTGCAATTTATACTATCAGGGTCAAGTACTTAATTTAAAAATGCATGCACAGGTTATTGAATATAACGTTGAATACCATTTTTCACAAGTGAACATATTTTAACACAGCAAAAGGCATCACAAATTAATGATAACTGCATTGACTACAAAAGTGAACCGAAAATTGCAAGTCAAATATTGTTTAAAAAGTTAAAAATAAATTGATGTAGACAGCAAACAAAATACAAGGAATAAGAGAATAGCTCTATTTTTAAAATGTAGTTACTATTTTAAGATTATATAAATATATAAGAAATAGGAACAGGAGTAGGCCATCTGGCCCCTCGCGCCTGGTCCGCCATTCAATAAGATCATGGCTGATCTTGGACCTCAACTCCACTTGCCCACCCTATCCCCATATCCCTTGATTCCCTTAGTGCCCAAGAATCTATCGCTCTCAGTCTTGAATATACTCAATGACTGAGCATCCACAGCTTCCTACCAATGTGGATACCATTGGCGGAAGAGACCTCCCCAGGAGATCAACACAGCCTGGTTGTACATTGCAGAGGAGGGCACAAGCAGGGATGTGGTTAGGAGGACCTGAGTGCAGTGTCACAAAGGTTTCAATGATCTCAGTAGATCATGAAACGTGAGTACAAAGCCACAGTCAACCTCATCCTGCTGTGCCTCTCATCACACCCCCATCACTCTGCCTTTCCTACCCTACTCCTGCACAGCCTTCTCACACCAACTTACTTTGCACCTCCACCCATCCCTCTCTATCTATATTATCACATCCCCATCTCACTAGCCACCCCTCACACTCACCCTCATCCTAGTGCAATCATACCAACTTACAGCACACAAGGGTAGGCACTTGGGTGTTTTATGCAATGTTCATGTAAAGTTTCTGTTACTGCAGTGTCAAACATTTAAACCTTTATTTTCAACACTTTGCGTTCTTGTACAGATTTGTGTGCACCTTTGGCAGTGGCTTAGTGAGTTGCAGTGAATGGTGAGACATAATGGTACCCCCCACAATGGTGATGAGTGTGAAAAGAATGGCTTGGACATTGTAGGGATGCTTTATGATGTTGGTGTTGGGTGGTGCCAACCTGGCGCATCATGTGCAACCAGGGTGTACCGCATCAATTGAAGTAAGTCTGGTTATAGTGAGGCTATCTTTGGCCTCCAGGGCAGCAATGTGGTTGGGTGCTGATGCCCCCTGTCCTGTGCAGCATCAGGGGATTGCGGAGAAGGTTGGTGGTGTTGTAGTTGGTGCTGCTGGTGTGCCTGGTGCTGCTGGTGTTGGGGCTGATTGTGTTGGGATTCTGAGGACCAAGGTGAGAGAGTATAAACAGCACCCATGCTGATGGAATAGATGGCAGGTGAAGTAAAGATGACAGAGGCGATCTGTCAATGGTGAGAGAGGTAATGAGGTCAGACTGGATGGAGACTTGTGTAAAGACTTGCAGCATGGTGAATCTGTTGCGGATATGTAGTGAGGAATAGCTTGTGGCTGAGGTGGGACCTTTTTCTTTACATTTGAAGCTGTCAACTCAACAGCTGACTCAATGGCCACTGAACTCCTGCCTCAGCTTCACAGACGTTGCCCACGACTAGTGTGGACTCCGTGGGTGAGCTGTCAAATGCAGAAGGTGAGCTGAAATTCATTCTTAAGTGGCTCTAAACAAACCATTAATTACCTAAATCGGGTCCCCCGCTGTGAACCTGCCACTTCGTGTCGGGCCTGCTCAGTGCTGACAGACCCGACATTTGGTAAAGTTGCGTGGCGACGGGTTCACAGCGGGGTCCCGACCAGATGGGGGAAAAAAAACACTTTGCCACCCAACCCGCCACCAATCGCGCCCGCTGACCTCCCACAAAATCTTGGCCTTTGTTTTCTGTCCATTAACCAATCCTCAATCCATGTTAATATATTACCCCAAACCCCATGAGCCCTAACCTTGCATAAAAACTCTTGTGCGTCACCTTATCGAATGCCTTCTGAAAATCCAAATAAAGTACATCCACTGGTTCCCCCTTATTTACCCTGCTAGTTACACCCTCAAAAAACTGTAATAGATTTGCCAAACATGATTTCCCTTTCATTAAACCATGTTGACTCTACCTAATCATATTGTGATTTTCCAAGTGCCCTGTTACCACATCCTTAATAATAGATTCTTGCATTTTCCCGACTACTGATGTCAGGCTAACTGGTCTGTAGTTCCCTGTTTTCTCCCTCTCTCCTTTCTTGAACAGTGGGGTTACATTTGCTACCTTCCAATCCATGGGAACTATTCTAGATTCTAGGGAATTCTGGAAGATCAAAACCAATGCATCCACTATTTCTGCAGCCACCTCTTTAAGGCCCTAGGGTATAGGCCATCAGGTCCAGGGGATTTGTCACATTTTAGACCCATTAACTTCTACAATACCTTTTCTTTACTTATATTAATTAGTTTAATTTCCTCACTCGCATTAGAACCTATCTATCTATCTGATGTATATTTTTAATCTCTCTAAGTATCAAAAAGTTAATTGCTGCACCAGTTGAACTGTACACAAAATTAGGACTGATATAGCATGCTGAAGAAAAAGGATAAGACAGACGTTCAGGCACATTCTATACACTGGATTTTTTTATAAATCACAATGGCCCGTATTTTCCGATCGGAGGCTTCCTGCGTGCGGAGGCCTACAATTTGGAAAATATCTACGCCCTTACCTGAGGGGTCCAGAGGTCCAGACATTTCCGATCTTGGGTCTCTGTTCTACGAAATGAGCAGGGCCCAGGTATCCCAGGGGCGCATGCGGTTTGCAAGCGTCCCTGGGATCACGTGGGACATGGGGAACCAATGGAAGAAGGGAAGCCCCATTCATACTTTTGACAGCTTAGACCTGTCAAAAGTATGAATGGGGATCACTGAAAAAACACACCAAACATTAAGTAATTTTTTTTGAAATCACGTTTTTAAAATTAGTTAAAATTACATTAAATTAAGTATTTCAAACAAAAATGTAATTTATTGAAATAAAAAATAAAGGGGGAGAAATTCAGTATTGCCCCATTTGGGGCGCAATTATCGGCTGGGCGCAAAGTTTAGCGCCTGGCGCTAATTATCGCCTCCGACTGCAAACTTGGCTTTTATCGCCCCTGGAGGTGATTGGAGCGCTAAATGAGGTGCTTCACACCTGTCTTAAGGTGCAAAGGCCGAGGAGCGAGGCGCAACCTCAGAGCGCTGGCGAAGCTCATGTGATGTCAGTCAGCAATGGAACACAGACACAATGGCACCGGCCAGTTCTTAAAGGGTATTGTGTATGTACCTTTAAGGGAATAACTGGTCTTAGACTGCAGTACCGGCAGTGACCACCCCTGTATAAAAGGCCCTAGCAGGCTTCTGTAGCTTCAGTTTCAAGCTGCCTCTTGTTCAGTAAAGTACCTGTTAACTATTCTCCCGAAGTCCGTGTATTATTGAGGCGCGGACTTTACAGTGGCGACGAGTAAGTTTGAACTCACCTGCAGTGTGGCATCATCTCACGGGGATCTCGCCTGAAAGGAAGGTCCTGGAAGGTCGTAGTCTGAGCAACGGGCGTCGACCGAGAGCAACCACCCAAAGAATCCATCGGTGTTTGGAGAATTGCGGGAGAGACTGTGGTTCCAGCGAATCGTGCTGGTAGCAGGTAGCGCGCTGACCATTCCGGACTGCGGCAGGCTCAAGCTCGATCGAGCGGCTCTACAAATCAGGCCGTGCAGCATCGCCGGGAAAAGAAAACAAGAGAGAGAGGGTGGAGCGCACAGGGCGCGGTCGGTGCTCGAGAACAGGACAGCGGAGAGAAACTAAACGGGGGGGGAGGGAAAGCGAGACGCACCGAAGCTGCAGGTCGCCGCCATTACCCCGTAGAATGCTAGGAGCAGCGTGGCAGTAAGGGGAAGAAGCAAAAGCGCGGGAGGCGCCATTTTATCCCGTTGGGGAAGAAGCAAAAGCGCGGGAGGCGCCATTTTATTCCATTGGGGAAGAAGCAAAAGCGCGGGAGGCACCATTTTAAATCGCCCAAGATGCCGAAAAGTGGCAGTATCAGTGCTTTCGACAATGAGGTAGAAGACTGGACCACGTATGTAGAAAGAATCGAAGTGTACTGCAAGGCAAATGAGGTGGCCGATGGAAAGAGGGCGTCGGTATTATTAAATCTGATGGGTGCGAATACGTACGGCCTATTGCAGAATTTAATTACCCCAGCTAAACCAATGGAGAAAAGTTTTGAGGAGATTGTTCATATCTTACAGGAACACCTAAGCCCTACACCACTGCTGATAGCAGAAAGATTCAAGTTCCATAAAAGAAACCAGCACAAAGATGAGAGCAGTGCTGACTATCTTACGGAACTATGCAAGTTATCGAAGCACTGCCAGTTCGGAGCAGGACTGGCAGACACCTTACGGGATAAGTTTGTCTGCGGGCTCCAGAGTGAAGGAACCCAGAAATGACTACTTTCGAAAAAGGACCTGACGCTAGAACAGGCTTTCAGCATGGCAGTATCCTACGAAGCAGCAGCATGGGGAGCTGCGGAAATACAACAGAAACCACAAGAATACAGCGCTAATGAAATGGCGTATGGAGCCGAAAAGTGCTATTGCTGCGGCAGAACAACCCATGAGCAGAAGGACTGCAGGTTTAAAGACAAAATATGCAGGCAATGCGGGAAGATGGGACAGAAAGCAAGAGTCTGCAGGCTGGGAAAGAAACCAACACGACAAGAACTACTAAGGAACAGTACAGGAAAGTAAAGAAACTGACAGATGGTAGTTCAGAAGATCAGGAGAGTGATAAGGACTCCGGGAGCAGGCAACTAAGTTGTTTAAAGTTACACAACGTGATCGCAAAAGAAGATCACCGAACCATTTGGGTCACCCTCATGATAGCAGGGTCCCCAGTGAAGATGGAATTGGACACAGGATCAGCCCTAACTGTCATGAATTGACGAGACTATGAGCGGCTATTCTCACACATACCCTTAAAGGACACGTCCATTGTATTGAAGACATACACGGGGCAAAATCACAGAATCACAGAATCACAGAAACCCCACAGTGCAGATAGAGGCCATTTCGGCCCATCGAGCCTGCACCGACACATATCCCACCCGATCCCCGTAACCCCTACACCAACACATATCCCACCCTATCCCCGTAACCCCACGTATTTAATCCCCCTAACACTAAGGGTCAATTTATCATAGCCAATCAACCTAACCCGCACATCTTTGGACTGTGGGAGGAAACCGGAGCACCCGGAGGAAACCCACGCAAACACGGGGAGAATGTGCAAACTCCACACAGACAGTCACCCGAGGCCGGATTCAAACCCGGGTCCCTGGCGCTGTGAGGCAACAGTGCTAACCACAAAAGGTCTACTGAAGAGGAAAAATAAGGGTGCCAGTTGATTATAACGGAAAGGAAACACAGAAACTATACATGTATATACTACGAGATGGAGGACCACCATTATTGGGACGTGAATGGATCCGAAGACTACAATTGGATTGGCATTCCATTCTGGCACTAACTGTGACTGACAAAAAAGATGATGACGTCGCATCTGGACGTCTGTCACAAATTCTATCTGACGCGGAAAAGAGGTGTTCCAACAAGGACTTGGGACTCTAAAAGGAGTAAAGGCAACCATAAAGATTGAGGATAACGCTGTGGAAGCTGAACTGGAGAGTCTGGAGCATTCGGGGGTGCTGTCTCAGGTGGACTGGAGCGAGTGGGCCACACCCATCGTTCCTGTAATGAAGAAAGCATTGAGCAGCATGCCTGGGGAGCCAAGGAAGGTTCGCATAGAAACATAGAAAAATAGAAGATAGGAGCAGGAGTAGGCCATTCGGCCCTTCGAGCCTGCTCCGTCATTCAACGAGATCATGGCTGATCTGCATCTGTGGGGAATTCAAGGTGACTGTGAACCCAGTCCTGCACACAGTACAGTATCCGCTTCCGCGGATGGAAGATATTTTCGCCTCACTATCTGGAGGGAAACGTTTTACAAAGATTGACCTGACTCAAGCATATCTACAAATGGGGGTGGAAGAAGCATCTAGGAAATACCTCACGATAAACACTCACAAAGGCCTTTACCAGTACAATCGACTGGTATTTGGGGTAGCATCGGCCCTGGCTATGTGGCAGAGGGCAATGGAACAAGTCCTGCAAGGGATCCCGGGGACCCAGTGTTATTTGGACGACATCCTGGTTACGGGCAAAAATGACAATGAACACCTTGCCAACCTGGAACAGGTGCTCACGAGATTGCAGGAATATGGGCTACGAGCCAACCGTCCCAAATGCGAGTTCTTCAGGAGACAAATCTCGTATTGTGGCCACATGATTGATGAGGAAGGGTTGCATAAGTCGCCGGACAAGATTGAGGCTGTAGTCAAGGCTCCAGCACCAGAAAATGTGTCGCAACTGAGGTCGTTCCTCGGGTTGGTGAACTACTACCATAAGTTCTTGCCGAATTTATCTACAATTCTGCACCCACTGAACGCCCTCCTTCAAACTGGTGTAACATGGAAATGGAGTGATGAGTGTAAGCGTGCCTTTCAGGAATGTAAATGCCAAATCACTTCAAAAGAAGTATTGGCCCACTACAACCCAACACTACCGATTCGGTTGGCATGTGATGCGTCGCCTTACGGCATTGGAGCGGTGCTGTCACACAAATTCCGTGACGGTTCAGAGAGGCCAATAGCCTTTGCATCGCGCTCGCTAACCTCAGCCGAGCGTAACTACGCCCAGATTGACAGGAAGGCCCTCAGCCTGGTGTGGGGGGTGAAGAAGTTCAATCACTATCTGCACGGGCAGAAATTCACCCTACTGACTGATCATCAACCCCTGGTCTCAATTTTTAACCCAAAGATGGGCGTTCCGGTGATGACGGCGCAACGGCTGCAAAGATGGTCACTTTTTCTAAGGGCACATCAGTACGACATAGAGTACAAAGGTACGAAACAACATGGAAAGGCTGATGGGCTGTCACGCCTACCATTGCCTACGGCAGAAGAAGCACCTGCAGTGGACACTGTGGAGATATTCCATGCGACCACAGTCGAATGTTTGCCTGTTACAAACGCAAGTATTGAGAAGGAAACCCGAAATGACCCGACACTCTCTCGGGTTTATGATTTGATGGTGAAGGGATGGCCAGCATATGGCGACTCACTGTTGCCAGCATTCTCGCCAAGGAGGGAACAGCTGTCAGTGTGCCGGGGAACCTTGATGTGTGGATCCCGAGTGGTAATTCCACCCAAGTTGAGAGATAGAGTACTCAATGAGCTTCACGAGGGTCATCTGGGAGGGGTAAAAATGAAGAGCCTTGCCAGGGCGTTTGTGTGGTGGCCGGGAATCGATAAAGAAATCGAGGAGATGACCAAGAGATGCACAGGATGCCAGAAGGTCCAAAACGCTCCACCACAGGCCCCGCTACATCCATGGGAGTGGCCCTCATCTCCATGGCAACGGGTACACATTGATTTCGCTAGTCCATTTATGGACTCAATGTTTCTAATCGCTGTGGACGCCGATTCGAAATGGCCAGAGGTCATTAAAATGTCCTCCACCACCACGGAGAAAACTATTGCAGTCCGAAGGACCATCTTCGCCAGGAATGGGTTGCCAGAACAGATCTGTTCCGACAATGGCCCACAGTTTGTGTCTGAGGATTTCCGGAAGTTCCTGAAGAATAATGGGGTGAAACATTACACATCTGCCCCATATCCTCCAGCCACAAATGGATTGGCTGAGAGGTTTGTTCAGACCTTTAAAAAGGCCATAAAGGCAATGTACAATGACGACATACCACTGCAACACAAGGTGGATAACTTCCTGTTTGCTTACCGGAATGCGACACATGCAGTAACCAACCAAACTCCAGCCGTACTGTTTTTCAACCGGAGACTAAGACGTCACTTGGATTTGCTCAAACCAAACATAAGACGAGATGTTGAGGATAAGCAGTTCCAGCACATAAATGAGAAGCCAACCAAGAGCTTCAAGATAGGGCAACCAGTCTTGGCCCGCAACTACCGAACAGAAAAATGGCAGCCAGGCACGATATGCACACAGCAGGGACCACTAATGTACACAGTGGACGCTGGAGAGAGCATCGTGAGACGCCATGCTGACCAGATTCTAGAGTCACAGGAACAAGCCAAACCTGTACCACAAGCATGTGCACCTGGTAATGAGCCCGAAGTACAGATTGTGTCTACCTCAGAAGCAGGGGTATTGGAAGCTGACGAACCAACCAATGACAATGAGCCAGAATTGACTCCACTGCCAGAACAGGATACTCGAGAAAGGCGCTATCCAGTCAGGATCAGGAAGCCTCCTCAAAGACTGGACTTATAAATGATTATTTCAGTTGATGTATACATTACTGAGAAAATTGTAATTGTAATTAGTTATTATTTAGTTGTTAAATGAATGTTATGTACTGTTTATCTAAAAGTGGTGGAATTGTTGCGCATGTACCTTTAAGGGAATAACTGGTCTTAGACTGCAGTACCGGCAGTGACCACCCCTGTATAAAAGGCCCTAGCAGGCTTCTGTAGTTTCAGTTTCAAGCTGCCTCTTGTTCAGAAAAGTACCAGTTAACTGTTCTCCCGAAGTCTGTGTATTATGGAGGCGCGGACTTTACAAAGGGGTGGATTGATCTTGCTCTCCATCCACATCCTGCTCATTGCAGCCTTGAATCTCGGCCAGGAGAGACTTGTACATCAATTCTGCTGGAAAGAATAATGGAGAGACCCAGGGAAAGAGCTCACAGTGCATCTTCCACAGTCGCTTCTAAATCGACACAAGGAAGGGCAAATCAAAATGAACCTGCAAAGTGCTGCTCAGTACCCTAAACTCCTTTACACAGCGTTGAATCTCTCCAGAAGTCTCTCTCTCTCTCAGAATGCGTGGTGCAAAAATGTCACCAACAAAAAAAGGCTGGATATGGTTGCCTTTATATAGCACTCCCCCAATCCCTTTCTGACTGCAGAACACTCCCCTCAATCTGTCGTTGCTAGCGGCAGGCAGTAAGGCAGGGGGCGCCACTCAATATCCAATCTGGGGCACTGCGCACTCGACTGACGTCACGATCTGCCGGCACAAGAGATCGTGGCGGTAGTGTTTAGCGCTGCCGCAAAATGTCCAGTTAATTTCGTGAGCGGCCCAAACATCGCCGCGCCCGGGAGCTAGTTGCTTTGTGCCCCATTAGCGCCCTCTTAAGGCACTTACGGGAGGCGCAAACCAACTGAATTTTTCCCCCAAAGTTTTTTACGGGGCTAAAAATGAACTTATCTTTTTTAAAAGTATTTTTAAATTATAATTGAGTGCAAAAAATTTTTTTTTTGAACTTTTTTAAACTCTTATGCTGGTAAAAGCAGGCCTTATGCCTGCTTTTACCAGGTGTAATATTTTTATGGGTTTTCAGCGGGCGGAGGTTCTGCAGAAAGTGGAACTCTCGGCCCGTGGAGGCCCTTCTCCAGGGCAGGCGACCGATCTGTCAGGAGAATTCTTGATAGATTGGAAATGCCGATTTTCAGTGCATGCGCTTCGCATGCCTGAAACCGACACTTGTGAGGTCCCTACAGGCGTGTACACAGCTCGTACACACCAATAGGCATCGGAAAGTACGGGCCAATAGTTTTTCAATCAACTATTTCTGTAATCCTTAACAACCTTGCTAACAAAAACATAAGGGGGGAAAATTCATCCCCTTAGCTCATCCCATTAGTGCCAGTAGATGGTGCCAATGGGGTGCTAGACCAGTAGCGCCAGTGCAAGGCGTATCCAGCGCCGTACGCCAAATCCAGCTCCCCCGTAGCGCTGCCGGTAAGAAGTATCACCGGGACCATCAACGCTCACTGACCGCCCGATTTACAAAATTGATTCTCGCCACTTAACTCACTGCTTGGAGTAAATGCCGACAGGGAGAGCGGGTGTGCAGCACCAGGAAGCCGGCTCCAGGGATGTTGTTTAAAGGGATCATCAGTAATCTCTTGCAGCTATCAGGTTAGTGCAGTTTCAGTGTTTTTTTGTTAGTTTCACCCACTGCAACAGTTTCATTCAGTAATTTCAAGGTTCTATTGTATCAGGAGTCTTCTGGCAACTAAAAAGTAGCTACATTTATTCTTCAAAGATTCAAACTGCTACACTTGGTAACACTAATGGGGGCTGTACTGGCACCTCACCCTCCAGGATCTACGGTGGAGGAAGCGGAGGCAGCCAGAAATACAGGAACATGTGTGCAGAGGAATGAGGAGGGATATCAGGGCTCTCACCAGGAGGCCACCAAGGGTATTCCGAGAGCAATTCTCCTACAACAACAGCAAAATACTGCGGATGCTGGAAATCTGAAATAACAACAGAAAATGCTGGAAATACTCAGCAGGTCAGGCAGCATCCGTGGAGAGAGAAACAGAGTTAGCCAAGGGTCCCAGACCTGAAACGTTAACTCTGTTTCTCTCTCCACGGATGCTGCCTGGCCTGCTGAGTATTTCCAGCATGTTCTGTTGTTATTTCAGCACTTCTCCTACCTTCAATTAAGCGAGGAGCAGTGTATTAGACGGCTCCGCTTCACCAAGGTGGTGGTCACAGAACTCTGCCACCTCCTCCAAACAGACCTCCAGTCTCACAGCAGGATGACTTAAACCCCAGATCCCTTTTGCTCACCACATTCCCATCATACCATCCCTGTGTCATGCCATATCACAACATCCTCCTGGGCAAAAAGGTGAAATGAGAGAGACCACAAAATATTGCAAACTCCGTTAATAAATGTATGCATAAACATATCACACATATCGCATTCATTCTAATAACTAATGACCCTTGTGCCTGCCATAGTTGAATAGCTGTCATTGTGTGCAAGGTGTGAGATGTGGGTATTAGTGGTGGTAGGTAGAGATTGTTGGTATTTGAGTGCTGAGGGTCTGGTGCTTTGGGCAGTGTGTGAAGCTTGTGGTACAGATGGTGGTATGTAGCATTTGGTGAAGCATTTAATCACCCTGACCACCCGACTGAGGTGGATCTGCCATGAGCACACTTGCTTCAGTCCTCCGGCTCCCTCTCCTTGTTGTTCTTCTCCTTGCTGATGCAGCTGCACAGCCAGCTAGGCCTTTAAGACTTGAATTAGCTCCAATCATTTTTTGAGCAGTGAGAATGAATTTTGCATGCAGTCTGAATCATTAGTGCCTGGCGCTAATTCTCAAACTTTTCTAAAGATACTGCCATTCCTGGGCTAGAAAGAATTTCTAGCCCATGGTTTTTAATTTTTCAATTGACCTAACCTCAACAGCTTTTTGGGGAAGAATTGCCACCTGACATCACTTTTGAACAGCCTAGTTCATATTTGTCCAATAGCTCAGTCACGCTGTCCCTAATAACATATTCTAGTAACTTCCTCACAACAAACGTTAGACTGGCTTCACAACATCAGGACATAATACCTGTAGTGAATTAAAACGCATCGCCCTCCAGAATATGGGCCTAGAAATTGGTCTACTAACTGCCACCCATTTGTGCCGCTATCCTAGTGCCCTTCTCTGGCACGGGACTCAGCAGCTGCCATTTTGGTCAGGGCCTTAGCGAATAGAAAAGTAAATGAAGAGAGTGTGACATCAGTTGCTGTGCAACACTGACTTGATGCCTCGTTTGCGAACTTCGGCCTTAGCGCTAAGTTTAGCGCTGGGTCCTAAGCTCACTCTGAAAAGCTAGTGTTCAGCAGACTGACAGAGACGCTGTTAGCACTTCTTAAAGGGACACACACAGCTTTCAGGTAAGATTGCATTTAAGCTTTTGGACTGGATTGTTTTGATGATATTCAATTAGTGACTTGCTGCAATACATGGTAAAAGTTTTTGAAGTGTGCAGGGAGTGCATGGAGTACTGTTGGATGCTCACAAGACCTCGGATGGCAAAGGAAGGCCTCCGAGAAGACAGAAAATGCTGGAAATACGTGTATTTATAGAAGCATCCGTGGAGAGAGAAAGAGAGTTAATGTCTCAGGTTGCGAAGCTGTCTGACCTGCTGAGTATTTCCAGCATTTTATGCTTTTATTTCAGATTAACAGCATCCACTCACATGGGGAAGAGGAAGATGCAGAAGAGGAGGAAGCAGAAGGAAGGATGCAACCCATACAGCCCCTTTCTGGCTGGGATATCCAGGATGGAATCATCCGCCTGCGGTACCAGTGACAACAACCCCAACTCTGCTTTCAACATTTGCCCCACACCTTACCTTCCCTCTGTTACTGACCATCACAGCATCCTCTTGGCCACAATACTGAAATAAAAGCCACCACAAAGCAAACTTTCCAATCCAACATTATACATCTATCCATCCAATATGACATCAAGAAATCAACTCATCACCCTTGTGCATTCCTTTAGTGACTGTCCTGTGTGTGCCTTTGCCTATCCTACTGATGTCATGCAGTGCTACCCCAGTGGCTGCTGCATGGCTGGTGGAAGGCTGCTGACTTTCAGTGGGGCACACTGCAGATGGCCTTGCAGGACGACCTCAAAGAGCTGTGAAATCGAGTGACGGTGTTTCTTCTTCTTCTTCTTTTTCAACCACTGGCTGGGCCGGCTGGATTTCTTGGGTTTGTGAAATGAGGAAGGCACAAGGGTGGAGTTGTGGTGAGGGGAGGGCAAGAGAGCAAGAGCTGCATGCTTACACCATGCGCACCTTGTAACTCAGAAGATATTGTAGGATGAGAGGGAAGTGCGATGTAAGAAGGAGGATAACAAATGAGGATACCAGCATCTTTCAGCCCTGCTGCTGGCAAAGGGTTCAGCCATGCACCTGCCAAGAATGGCCTGCACTGTTTCCTCCAAGGAGTTGAGGTAAAGCTAGGCATGGGAGGTGTGCCTCATGTTTGGTACAGATTGTTGGTAGGTGAGTAATGGGTGGGGTTGTGCAATGATCAGTGTGTGAGGCTAGTGGTGCGGTTGGTAGGAGACGGCTTTTGAAGATACATTCACTTACCTTGACCAATGGCCTGAGCTTATGAAGCCTCTTTGGGCACTGGAACCATGTTGCGGGGGCAAAGCTGCTGGCAGTGATGGTCTCAGTGATCTGGTCCCACATCATTCTTTCTGGAGAGCCTACTGGACCCTGTGGGTAGAGGAACTCTCTTGCAGTGTTAACTCCCTGCACAAAGCTGGAGTGCTGCATGTGAGACCCTGGAAGTCCCTTCCCTGGCTTGCTGAGCCATTTGTGTTAGTGTTGAAGCACTTTTACCATTTTTTAGGTGCAGAAGGCAGTTCATCTTTAAGAGCTGAAGACTACCATTTGAGAATTATTTTTAATGATTTTTTTCAGAAGGCAGTTGAGCTAAAAACTGCCTATTTTGAAATGATTTTTTTTTTCATTTTTGAAAGCAGTTCCCCTTTAAGGGACTGAAATTGCTTTCTAAAATGACAGCCTTGCTTTAAGACAACGCTGCTCTTGCTTCAGGGACGCTACGGCCACGCTACATTAGGCCTCCTGCTGAGAGTAGCACTGGAAAACCAGTCTTGCATAGTAGATTTAATGCTGCGCTAATTTAAATTACCGGATTACCAAAATACCGGTGCTGCCTGCGCTATGATTTCGGGTGGCCATTAACTGTGGCCCATGGTGGCTCAGGCAGCTTTCCGGTCCATTGCAATTTATAGGCCCTAGTTTCTGAGCAAGTTCACATCTTGCAGAAACAATAATTACCAAGCCATCCAGCTATTACATTTCATTGAATAAATGACCTAGTCATTATCTGGATTAGAAAAAATGTGGAAATCAGTATTCGCTGGCACAAATTTGGAGCTGATTTTCATCTACAGGGTCAAGTCAGTTCTAAATGGTTATCTGGAACTGGTGTAAATCTTGTCTGCATGGTGAAGTGTAAATAGCACTCTAGTGTGAGCTCATGTGCAAGGTGAGTGTTATAAATCTCATCATGCATCAACATAAGAACATAAGAACATAAGAAATAGGAGCAGGAGTAGGCCAATCGGCCCCTCGAGCCTGCTCCGCCATTCAATAAGATCATGGCTGATCTGATCCTAACCGCCAATCCACTATCACAGAACCATCTCCTGAATCTAACAGAATTAGACACACGAAATAGGAGCAGGATCAGGCTATACGGCCCCTGGGCCCGCTCCGCTACCCACAGGGCCATGACCGATCCGAACCTAGACTCATGCCCAATTTCCTGCCCGCTCCCCATAACCCTTAATTCCCTTTACTTCTAGGAAACTGTCTATTTCTGTTTTAAATGTATGTAATGATGTAGCTTCTACAGCTTTTTGGGGCAGCATATTCCATGGACCTACCACCCTCTGAGTGAAGTAGTTCCTCCTCATCTCAATTTTGAAAGAGCAGCCCCTTATTCTAAGACTATGCCCCCTAGTTCTAGTTTCACCCATCATCGGGAACATCCTCCCCGCATCCACCCGATCCAACCCCTTCACAATCTTATATGTTTCAATAAGGCCGCCTCTCATTCTTCTGAACTCCAATGAGTAGAGTCCCAATCTACTCAACCTCTCCTCATATGTCCATCCCCTCATCTCCGGGATTAACCGAGTGAACCTTCTTTTTACTGACTCGAGAGCAAGTATGTCCTTTCTTAAGTATGGACACCAAAACTGTACGCAGTATTCCAGGTGCGGTCTCACCAATACCTTGTACAACTGAAGCAATACCTCCCTATTTTTATATTCTATCCCCCTAGCAATGAAAGCCAACATTCCATTGGCCTTCTTAATCACTTGCTGCACCTGCATACTAACCTTTTGAGTTTCGTGCACCAGGACCCCCAGATCCCTTTGTACTTCAGTACTTTCCAGTTTCTTGCCATTAAGATAATAACTTGCTCTACGATTTTTCCTGCCAAAGTGCATAACCTCACACTTTCCAGTATTGTATTCCACCTTCCAAATCTCTGCCCACTTACTTAGCCTGTCTATGTCCCCTTGCAGGTTTTTTATGTCCTCCTCACTCACTACTTTCCCTCCCATCTTAGTATCATCTGCAAACTTTGATATGTTACACTCGGTCCCCTCCTCCAAATCGTTAATATAGATTGTAAAGAGTTGGTGACCCAGCACTGACCCCTGCGGAACACCACTAGTTACTGATTGCCAGTCTGAGAATGAACCATTTATCCCAACTCTCTGCCTTCTGTTAGATAGCCAATCCTTTATCCATGCCAGAATGTTACCCCCAATCCCGTGATTTTTTATCTTAAGCAATAATCTTTTGTGTGGCACCTTGTCAAATGCCTTTTGGAAGTCTAAATACACTACGTCCACTGGTTCCCCTTTATCCACCCTATATTTTACTTCCTCAAAGAACTCCAGCAAATTTGTCAAACATGACTTCCCCTTCATAAAACCATGCTGACTTTGTCCTATTAAATTATGATTATCCAAATGTCCTGTTACTGTCTCCTTAATAATGGACTCCAAAATTTTACCTACCACAGATGTTAGGCTAACCGGTCTATAGTTTCCAGCCTTCTGTCTACTGCCCTTTTTAAATAAGGGTGTTACATTAGCAGTTTTCCAGTCTGCCGGGACCTTTGCCGAGTCCAGGGAGTTTTGGAAAATTATTACCAATGCATCCACAATCCCTACCGCCACTTCCCTCAAGACCCTAGTATGTAAGCCATCAGGTCCAGATGATTTATCCTCCTTGAGTCCCATTATTTTACCGAGTACCACTTCCTTAGTGATTTTGATCGTGTTTAGCTCCTCCCCCCCTTTAGCCCCCTGTTTGTCCAGTGTTGGGATATTCTTAGTGTCTTCTACTGTAAAGACTGATACAAAATATTCATTCAGTGTTTTTGCCATCTCCATATTTCCCACCATTAATTTCCCAGTCTCATCCTCTAAGGGACCAACATTTACTTTAGCCACCCTTTTTCTTTTTATATAACTATAAAAACTCTTACTATCTGTTTTTATATTTTTTGCTAATTTACTTTCATAATCTATCTTCCCTTTCTTAATCAATCTTTTTGTTATTTTTTGCTGTCTTTTAAAGTTTTCCCAATCCTCTATCCTCCCACTAGATTTGGCTACCTTATATGCCCTTGTTTTTAGTTGAATACTATCCTTAATTTCTTTACTTAGCCACGGATGGCTGTCTTTTCTTTTACACCCTTTTCTTCTCAGTGGAATATATTTTTTTTGGAAGTTGTAAAATAACTCCTTAAATGTACACCACTGATCATGGATCGTCTTACCCTTTAATCTATTTTCCCAATCCACTGTACTCAATTCCGCTGTCATACCTTCATAGTCTCCTTTATTCAAGCTTAGCACGCTTGTTTGAGATCCAACCTTCTCACCCTCTAATTGAATATGGAATTCAACCATGTTATGGTCACTCATTCCAAGGGGATCCTTTACTAGGACATTTTTAATTAATCCTGTCTCGTTACACAGGACCAGATCTAAGGTTGCTTGCCCCCTGGTCGGTTCAGCTACATACTGCTCAAGAAACCCATCCCTAATACACTCAATGAACTCATCCTCAAGACAGCCCTGCCCAATTTGATTTGTCCAATTAATATGATAGTTAAAATCCCCCATAATTCTAGATGTTCCCTTATTACAAGCCTCAACTATTTCCTGATTGATACTCCGTCCAACAGGGTTGCCACTGTTCGGAGGCCTATAGACTACTCCCACTAGTGTTTTTTTCCCCTTATTATTCCTTACCTCCACCCAAACTGTTTCATTATCCTGATCTTTTGACCCAATATCATTTCTCTGTATTACAGTGATTCCTTCCTTTATTAACATAGCCACCCCACCTCCCCTTCCTTCCTGCCTGTCCTTCCTGATCGTTAAATAACCTGGTATGTTTAATTCCCAGGCATTGTCACCCTGCAGCCATGTTTCTGTAATGGCCACAAGATCATACCCATATGTAGTTATTTGTGCCATTAACTCGTCTATTTTGTTACGAATGCTACATGCATTCAGATATAGAACTTTCAAAGATGTTTTGTGACACTTAGTTCCTGCTTTTGCCCTTTTTATTACTTTACCTTTTACTCCATACCTTCTGCCCCTTCCTGACATGCTCTGGTTTTCAATTTCCCCACTGCTACCTAAGTCTATGACCTTCTCTGTTGTCATTTTTATTATTTGCTCTCTAGGAACCTCCCCCCAACTAGTTAGTTTAAAGCCCTCTCTACAGCCCTAGTTATATGATCCGCCAGGACTCTAGTCCCAGCACTGGCCAAGTGAAGCCCGTCCCAACGGAACAGCTCCCTCCTGCCCCAGTACTGGTGCCAGTGTCCCAGGAAGCAAAACCCATTTCTCCCACACCAGTTTTTGAGCCACGCATTTAACTCTCTGATTTTATTTGTCCTAGCCAAATTCGCTCGTGGCTCAGGTAATAATCCAGAGATTATTACCCTTGTGGTTCTACTTTTTAATTTGGCCCCTAGCTACTCAAACTCCCTCAGCAGAACCTCCTTCCTTGTCCTATCTATGTCGTTGGTACCAACATGGACCACGACAACTGGATCCTCCCCCTCCCACTCCAAGTTTCTCTCCAGTCCAGAGGAGATGTCCTTAACCCTGGCACCGGGCAGGCAACACAGCCTTCGGGACTCTCGCTCTCGGCTGCAAAGAACCCTATCTATCCCCCTTATGATACTATCCCCTACCATACAACATTTCTTTTAACTCCCCCGCACTTGAATGGCCCCCTGCTCCACGGTGCTGTGGCCAGGTTGCTCATCCTCCCCGCAGTCCCTGTTCCCAACCCCACAGGGAGTAAGAGCCTCGAACCTGTTGGACAAGTGCAAGGGCTGCGGCTCCTCCAACACTACCTCCTGGATCCATGTACCTGCCTCACTTCTCGTCACACCATCCTGACCCTGGCCACGGACTACATCTGAATTAATTAATCTAATTGGTGTGAATACCTCGTGATACACAGAGTCCAGGTAACTCTCCCCCTCCCTGATGTGTCTCAGTGTTTGAAGCTCGGACTCCAGCTCTTCAACACGGAGCCGGAATTCCTCGAGCAGCCAACACTTACTGCAAATGTGATCACCGTGAGCATCAATGGTGTCCACCAGCTCCCACATATTGCAGCAGCAACACATCACCTGATCTCCCATTCTATGTAATTAATTAAATTTATTAATATTATTCTTAAATACCCTCTGCCCCGATTCTAGATGGTGAATATCACACCTTAGAAACTATAAACCAAAGAATTTAAGCTTCAAAAGGGAGAAATACTCACCAACCAATCACTTACCCGCTTTCTGGTGACGTCACACTTGGATTACTTTTTACCTCTCTCCTTCCCTCCGAGTTCCCAGACTGGAGACTGGTAGGCCTTACCTGGTCTCTGGGGCCTTTTATAGTCCCGCTCTGCCGCTCAGGATTCCCGCCAACGCTGTGAGGCCTTACCTGGTCTCTGGGGCCTTTTATAGCCCCGCTCTGCCGCTCAGGATTCCCGCCGACGCTGTGAGGCCTTACCTGGTCTCTGGGGCCTTTTATAGCCCCGCTCTGCCGCTCAGGATTCCCACCGATGCACTGAGGCCTTACCTGGTCTCTGGGGCCTTTTATAGCCCCGCTCTGCCGCTCAGGATTCCCGCCGACGCTGTGAGGCCTTACCTGGTCTCTGGGACATTTATAGCCCCACTCTGCCGCTCAGGATTCCCACCAATGCACTGAGGCCTTACCTGGTCTCTGGGGACTTTTATAGCCCCGCTCTGCCGTTCAGGATTCCCGCTGACGCTGTGAGGCCTTACCTGGTCTCTGGGACTTTTATAGCCCCGCTCTGCCGCTCGAGTTTCCTGCCGACGCTCTGAGGCCTTACCTGGTCTCTGGAGCCTTTTATAGCCCCGCTCTGCCGCTCGAGTTTCCCGCCGACGCTCTGAGGCCTTACCTGGTCTCTGGAGCCTTTTATAGCCCCGCTCTGCTGCTCGGGATTCCCGCCGACGCTGTGAGGCCTTACCTGGTCTCTGGAGCCTTTTATAGCCCCGCTCTGCCGCTCAGGATTCCCGCCGACGCTGTGAGGCCTTACCTGGTCTCTGGAGCCTTTTATAGCCCCGCCCTGCCGCTCAGGATTCCCGCCGACGCTGTGAGGCCTTACCTGGTCTCTGGAGCCTTTTATAGCCCCGCTCTGCCGCTCGAGTTTCCCGCCGACGCTGTGAGGCCTTACCTGGTCTCTGGAGCCTTTTATAGCCCCGCTCTGCCGCTCGAGATTCCCACCGACGCTGTGAGGCCTTACCTGGTCTCTGGGACCTTTTATAGCCCCGCCCTTCCGCTCGAGTTTCCCGCCGATGCTGTGAGGCCTTACCTGGTCTCTGGGGCCTTTTATAGCCCTGCTCTGCCGCTCAGGATTCCCGCCGACGCTCTGAGGCCTTACCTGGTCTCTGGGGCCTTTTATAGCCCTGCTCTGCCGCTCAGGATTCCCGCCGACGCACTGAGGCCTTACCTGGTCTCTAGGGACTTTTATCGCCCCGCTCTGCCGTTCAGGATTCCCGCCGACGCTGTGAGGCCTTACCTGGTCTCTGGGACTTTTATAGCCCCGCTCTGCCGCTCAGGATTCCCGCCGACGCCTACTCATGAAATAACACTGGACAGCCAGCTGGTGGCGCTGTCCAAGGAGTATAAATACTCGAGCGTCAGCCCCAGCTTTCCAGGGACATTTTGTAAGACAAGGAACTAGTAAAGTACAACTAGACCTCCATGTTCAGAAACAAGTTGATTAAAGCCTTGCTTTATGCTCAAACCAAGTGCGTAGTGAGTTTTATTACATCAATCTAATCAACTTGATATCGACTCCATGGTTTGGGTGATTTCGGGAACAGCCAGCTACGACTCGAACAGTAGAAGGGAACTCAGACAAGTAATCGATCCATCATGGAGAAACTACTCAGACCCGCCCGTCTCGACCTGGACCCGAATTCACTTACAGCTGCTAAGGTATGGAAACACTGTTATCGCACTTTCAGCATCTTCCTCAGGATGTGTGGTGAAAATTTTCCTGATAAATTAGAGATACTTGCTAATTATGTATCCCCTCATGTGTTTGATTATATCGAAGACTGTGTAGACTATGAAGCCGCTATCCAAATACTACAGCAGCTATATGTCAAGTCCCCAAATGAAATTTTTGCTCTGCATCTACTGGCCACAACTCGACAACAACCCGGGGAATCCCTTGACGAATTCCTTCAGAAACTTCGCAGGCTCAGCAAGGATTGTAATCTTAAAGCTGTTACAGCTGAGCAGTACCAGGAGGAGTTAATTCGTGATTCCTTTATTAATGGGATTGCATCTCCCTTCATACGTCAGCGTCTGTTGGAGAATAAGGCCATCAAGTTACAGTCTGCCTATGACCAGGCATGTTCTCAGGCCTTAGCAAAGAGGAATGCAGACACCTATCTTTCACCACGTACATGGGCTGCTGCTATCAATTTTAGTGACTCTTTCGATAGGCCTTGGGCAGAAGCCCTCATGGATGACGACTCCAACCCGGCTGATGACAACCCTACCCTAGAAACCTACACTGATTACAACCCCACCCTAGCGGCATCTTGGCAATCAGGAAGGAAGTGTTTCTTCAGTGGAGGTGCATTCCATTATAGGAAATGTTGTCCTGCTCGTAACGTGACCTGCAATCATTGCAGCAAGAAAGGTCACTTTTCTAAGGTATGCCAGTCAAGAGCCGCTGTTAGTAAGAAAGGCCACTTTTCTAAGGTATACCGATTGAGAGCTCCTGTTAGTTTTGCAGCTACTATCTATAAAACTGCTCCTCCCCCAAGAGCCACTACTAAGGTTACAGCTGCAATCTATAAAACTGCTCCTCCCCCAAGAACCACTACTAAGGTTACAGCTGTCAAGGGTAAAACTGCCCCTCCTCCCATCACAGCTGTTTTTCCCCAAAGTCTGTCCCGTGCAGCCATGAAGGTTTCGGTAATTAGACATATTTTGAGTGCACTAATCGACTCATGCAGCTCTGACAGCTGCATTAGTGAGTGGGCCGTCAGTAAGTTAAAACTGTGTATGTACCCCTCGGACAAGGAAATTGCAATGCCTCTGGCGGCACTGACCACCAATTCTTCCGGCTTTTGTCTTGTCGACTTTATTCTCAATGGCTGCACTTATTTCTCCACCCAGCTCGGGGTGCTCAAGAACCTATGCAGTGATGAGCTCCTGGGACAGGATTTCCAGAAACAACACAAAACACTCACTTTCAAGTTTGGATGGTCAAACCCGGAGCTTATTATTTCCAAAGTACCATTTTGTGCGCTTTCGGCGGCTTGACTCGACGAGCCCTCCTTGTTTGCCAATCTTTCCCCCCGATGTAAGCCCATAGTCACTAAATCACGACATTTCAGCCAGGATGATCGATCCTTTATCGAGACAGAAATCTCTCGCCTTCTAGCTGACGGTATCATTGAGCCATGTTCATCTTCCTGGCAGGCTGTAAGGGGCAGGGTTCTCAAAATTCTCACACTCCCCAAGTTATGGATCAAGGGACCCTGTTTTGGACAAGTTATTGAAAACAGGGTAGCCATAATGGCTTCTGAAAACCTCGTGGCCAATACTGACAGTATTTTTAAAACCAGGGCTCTGCCAACAAGCAGGCCTGGAGACGAAACATTAAAATGCAGGAATCTGTGAACAGAGGCTCTTTGGAGCCAGCCAGACAAAGTAAACAAGGAATACGCATTTATTTGACTCGAATCAAATCAAGTTAGAACGGGCCTATAATCGTGGCCATCATGTTTCTGCATGTTAAATGGGTAACAGCTCACAGTGGCCATCAAGTCAGGGTGGGGACAATTAGGTCTTATCCATGACAAAACAACCAGGACATCGGGGCCATTAGACTCGGAGACAACCACTCCAAAAGTAGTTAAAATAAATGGTTGTAATCATTTAAACAAGCCCGCCAAAAGTCAAACAATGGACTGACCTGATTTGACGCGTGGATAAGGAGTTGAAGAAACGGGTATAATAGTAGGCCCATCAGTAGCAATCGCTCTCTTGACTCTTGATTCTGGTCTCTCGGCTCTTGCCTTAGCTCTTGCTGCTGCCGCTCGTACTCACGCCCTGGCCTCGTGGCGGGCTCTCTTCTCACTCCCCGCACCGCTCAACATTCAAGGACGCCCATTACACCGGGGTCAAACGCGGGAGGAGAATGAGACCCGAGTTCAATACCACACAG
The DNA here is from genome assembly GCF_052327205.1 of Somniosus microcephalus. Taxonomy (NCBI): domain Eukaryota; kingdom Metazoa; phylum Chordata; class Chondrichthyes; order Squaliformes; family Somniosidae; genus Somniosus; species Somniosus microcephalus. The sequence continues at coordinate 193,860,447 of NC_140993.1, forward strand.
GACACACAGGCCACAAAGGGGCGAGACGAGACGAGATGAAGAAGAAGGTAACCAATAAAAGCAGAGAAGGGCAGCGAAAGACGCATTGGGAAAAACCAAACGCCTGGTTATAAGCTGGCGTTTGGTGAAGAAAAGCGGTAACGCATGTATGGACAGTGAGAATAAGATGGCATTTTGAACACTGCGAATAAGCTGGCATTAGACGTGGGTATCCACGCCCGCAATGAATGTTACTGGCATTCAAAGCTTGGGTAGTAAAATCAAGTAAGCAGTGAAAACCGCCAACCGACCCCCAACAGCAATATTACCGCCGACGACCGCCCGAGGGAGAAGAAGAGGAAATCCCATCGCAACGAGACGGCGACGGTAGCTGAGGAAAGGAGGGTGCTTCGCAGCAACAACTTCAGCGCCGCACCCTGAGAGCACGTGGTGACGGGGTACCCCAAAGGACAGCAGGACCAAACATCAAAACTCACAACCGTTAAAGCTGTCACGGGGCCGTTTTTCTAGGGTTACGGTAGTGGACCCAAGTGCAGGAAACCTATACAAGGACTCGAGACCAGGTAGAAACAGGGTAACACTCGAAAGGAGATTCACTTGAGACTCGAAAACACAGAGACATGGTAACGCTCGAAAGGAGATTCCTTGAGACGCGAGAGAGCTGCTACCTGCAGGCAGGCGAACCCAGGACTGAGCAAAGATGACAGGAAACAGGAAGCTTAAATACAGGCCGGAGTGGTCACGTGACATAATTAATCAAATGAGACAGGAGACAAATACATTAACAACACACAGGTGAGGCCAGAGGCACAGAGGACAAGACAAGGACAAAAACGAACAACTTTATTAACTAGCCTAATTACTCTGATGAGATCAATTACTCGAGAAACAGGTGAGGAGAGGGGCCCAAAGGCACGGCAGCAGTGCACCGAGGCCTCAAAAACCACCCTCAGGCGGTGAGCAGAGGGAAGTGCCGCTGAAGCCGTTACAGCACACCCCCCCCTTTTAGGGACAGCACCTGACGTCCCATAAGCCTAAGATGATCACAATTTTATTTATTTATTTATTTATTTTTTATACTTTATTTTTAGCGAGACTCGAGAATGAAACACAAAAAAACAGTGGGAGCTCGGGAGCGCTCGAGAGTTTAACAGCACAAAACACAGCAAAAGCCCAAATATTTGCCTAAGATAACTTGAGAGTTTATCTTGTGCAGGAGAGCTCGAAAGTTTTAACTTGTCCAGGAGAGCTTGAGAGTTTATCTTGTCCAGGAGAGCTCGAAAGTTGTCTTGTCCAGGAGAACTTGAGAGGTTATCTTGTCCAGGAGAGCTCGAAAGTTTATCTTGTCCAGGGAAGCTCGAAAGTTTATACCATCCAGGAGAGCTTGAAAGTTTAACTTGTCCAGGGGAACTTGAGAGTATCTTATCCAGGAGAGCTCAAAAGTTTCTTATCCAGGAGAGCTCAAAAGTTTCTTATCCAGGGGAGCTCAAAAGTTTCTTATCCAGGGGAGCTCGAAAGTTTATCGATACCAAAGCTGAAGAGTTCGAGAGTTTATTTTGTCCAGGAGAGCTTGAGAGTTGACTTGAGAATTTAACAATGAAGGCCCAGGAAACTTGAGAGTTCACTTGGGAGTCTAACACAGTAGAAGCCCAGGAAGCCTGAAAGTTAACTAGAAAGTTAACACAATGAAAGTCCAGGAAATTTGAAAGTTCACTCGAGAGTTTAACACAATGAGGGCCAGGAGACTTGAGAGTTCACTCGAAATTTTAACACAAAGAAGGCCCAGGAGACTTGAGAGTTCACTTAACATAGGAAACTTGAAAGTTCACTCGAAAATTTAACACAGTGGGGGTTTTCTTCCTAGGAGACTCGAAAAATTAAACACAAAGACACAGCGGGGAGTCTTCTTCCTAGGAGACCAAATATTGCCCAAAAAAGCTTGAAAATTAACTCGAGAATTTCAAACCTTGGCTGGTTGGTTTCTGCTGGGTCCATGTATGGCTCAGTCCTACTGTCACGGCGCCGTGCATTCACGGGGCCGTTTTGCTAGGGTTACGGTAGTGGACCCAAGTGCAGGAAACCTATCCAAGGACTCGAGACCGGGTAGAAACAGGGTAACACTCAAAAGGAGATTCACTTGAGACTCGAAAACACAGAGACATGGTAACACTCGAAAGGAGATTCCTTGAGACTCGAGAGAGCTGCTACATGCAGGCCGGCGAACCCAGGACTGAGCAAAGATGACAGGAAACAGGAAGCTTAAATACAGGCCAGAGTGGTCACGTGACATAATTAATCAAATTAGACAGGAGACAAATACATTAACAACACACAGGTGAGGCCAGAGGCACAGAGGACAAGACAAGGACAAACACACAACTTTATTCATTCTCTGCCTTGCTGTCTGTGGTGCTGGTTGGAGCTGCAGCAGAGTGGAAAGTGGTGGTCGCCTTGACCAGGGAGTGGAGGGGAAGGAGAGACCCCAGGCCACCACTGCCATCAACCAACTTTATTTACCGAGGTGCCTGGAGAGAGAGGAGGAGAGGGGAAGAGGAGGCCAGCATTTACAACTGGAGAGGCCTTTCCATCACTGCCTCCCCAAATTGGCCTCCTTTCCAGGAGAGGGGAGAGGAGCTGCATTCAACACCCACTGCTTGGAAGGAGGGTAGGAGCAACTTCCTTTTCTATTTGAACTTCTGCAGGGGGGTGTCAGTCGGTGCATTCCCCAAAGACTTTGTATTGTGGGTAGGGGGAGGAAGGAAGACCGGGCCGGAAGACCAAGGGGTGTCAAAAGCCCCTTCCATTGCCTGGCCTGGGTTAGCTGGAGCTGCCCGGGTGAAGCCTTTCCAGCACATCAAGAAGACCTGGTGTGGGGCTGAGCCTGGGCTTTTCTCCAGCTTCCCCAGGTGAAGACATCTTCTCCTCCTGCCTGAAGACCACCCGCAGAGACTTTATTTATTTTTACCATCGGGGAGTGCACCCCCTGCCGACACCCACCCACCCACCCACCTGCCATCCTGAGTGGCGCCCCTGCCTTTGCGGCCTCCCTCCTTCCCACCCCCCCCCTCTCTTTGTCTCTCTCTCTCCCTGTCTCTCAGGAGGCACCTCTTTCTCCAAACTTATACTAATTGCCACTTGAGCCGAGGGAAGAAGGCCCCCCTCCCAATTACTTTCAACAAGGGGAGAGGCGGGCCTTTAATTTAACAGCTCCCTCTGCTCAAGGGAAGACTTTAAAAAACGGAGGCCTTTTTAACTCCTTCAGGCCTGTGACTTGGGGTGAGTGTAGCTTTTTCTTTTAAAAAAAGAAGGACCACCCCATAATGGCGACTACATCTTCGCCGGTGGCGGGGTCAGTCAGGACCTACGCGAGAGTGGCAGCCGCAGCCACAGCCGCTCTCGCTTCTTCTGCTGCCCCGTCACCTTTTAAACTTATTACTAAAAAGCTTGGGGTGAAGAGCTACACCCACCCCAATATGACAATTGAGGCGTGCGTTAAGGCTATGGCCGGGGTTGTCGGCCCTCCGGCCATAGTGGCCGCCTCAAAAATGTACGGGAAGGCTGTCTTCTTCCTGGAGTCCGAGCGGGCGGTGGCCCTGGCCATCGCTCAGGGGCTCACCGTGGGCGGGACTTTCCTGCCGGTGGACCCGCTGGAGGCCACCACGCAGAGGGTGGTTTTATCAAACGTCCCGCCCTTTATCACCTGTGAGCTCCTCCTCCCCCACCTACACCAACTCGGGGAGGTGAGGTCGGGGATTTCCCCGATCCCGCTCGGACTCCGGGAGAGCAGCCTTCGCCATGTCTTCTCCTTCCGGCGCCAGGCCTTTATCCAGCTGGCGCGGGAGGGGGAGACGGACGGGGCTTTCACGGTCCTCCACGGGGGGACCTCGTACCGCGTCTTCTGGACGTCGGACGGCGTGCGGTGCCACGCCTGTAGGGAGGTGGGGCACGTGCGGAAAAACTGCCCCGCCTCCAAGGCCGCCAAGTCATCTGGCGTGGCCAAGGCTGGCGCCGTCGCCGCTCCTCCTTCCGGGTCTAGCCGCGCCCCCGCTCAATCGAATGCTACCGGGGCGCGGTCGTCGTCGGAGGCCAACGACATCCAGGCCTCCGGCGGGGGGGAGGAGGGAGGTCCGGTCAGAAAGAAGGCGCGGGACAAGACCAAAAACCGTAGGGTGGGTCCCCCCGCGGAGGGCGTCCCCCTGAATTTGGAGGCCCTGACGCCCGAGCGCGTAATCGCGATAATCGCGGAGTGCGGAGGTGGGGGGGACCTCGTGCCCGAGCCTGTGGCCGCGACCGCCGAGGCGGTCACGCCAGAACCTGCGGCCGGGCTCGGGCCCGGGGGACCCAAAGAACTCGCTCCACCAGAAGGAGCAGGGGAGGCCCCTGAGGAAATGGAGGCCTCCCTTTACCCCTCCGCGCTGAAAAGAAGGCGCGACCCCCTGGATGAGGAGGAGGACCGGGAGGAGGAAGGTCCCTCCGGTCAGGGGGAGTCGTCGCCCGCCGCGGGCACTGCGCCCCACCCCACCGCTAACACCATTACGGGCGAACGGCAGGGGTCGCCTGTCCCTGGGGAGGCTGAGGCAGAAGCGTCTGCCCAGCTCGTGCCTCCCGGGGATGGGGACGAGACCCTGCCCGTGGGGGGGGTCGCGGAACAACCCGTGGCGGTTATTGAGCCATTGCTGGTGGCATTGCCCCTCGACGGGTCGGGTGGCCAGGGGACCGGGTCGGGCGAGTCGTCTGAGGACGAGCTCGCCCAGAACGACCCGGATTTTTCCCAGGTGCTGCTCGACCTCGTCGAGGTGTGTCAGAATTTTACCCCGTCTGCTGGGTCAGAGGCCGGTGGCGTCGCTGAGGAGGGCCCTCGGTCTGTGTCTCCGGCGCCGGGCGACTTGGAGGAGGTCCGGTTTTTGTATTCTCCGGTCTCTCCGGCCTCTCCGGTCGTTCCGGTGCCTGGGGCGGAGGGGGTCTCCGAACCGCCGCCGCCTGCTGGCCCGGCCCCCCTAGAGGAGCCTGGGGGGGAATCCTCCGCTACCGATCCTGGGGGTGGGATCCGGGCGGAGGCGGGGCCGGCTGTCGCGGCCGGGCCGCCCGATGCGCATTGCGTGGTGGACGGTTCGGCCGCCGGTGGCGACCCCCCGGAGGAGGACGGGGACTCGGTGGTGGGGGCGGAGGAGGACTTAGAGTCCGTCGCCGACGAGGCGATGGATGACCTCGCGCCCCTCGCCGGGACCCCCCTCGTTCTTATTCCCATCAGGGAGCTCCGGGAATTTGTGGCCACGAGCCAGGGTCGCCGCAGGACCCAGCAGGCCCTCGACAGATGGTCGGGGCTGGCGCTGCTCATCGGGTCGGCCCGCGTCGCCTACAAGACCATGGGTGCGGACGCGGGCGTGAGCCCGTCCGAGCTGTGTCGGTTCCGGGCATTCCTCACCGGGCTGCTAAGGGAGTGGCGGTCGGCTAGCGGACGCCCTCCCTTCCCCCGTTAGGTTTAAGTAGGGGTTGGTTGTGCTTCTGAAATGAAGATAACCATAGCCAGCCTCAACGTCAACGGCAGCAGGGAGGCTAGCCGCAGATTTAATAACTTTTCGGTCCTTCGGGACGGGAAGTATGCGGTGTGCTTCCTGCAAGAAACCCACACCGTTCCGGGAGACGAGGCCACGTGGCTCCTGGAGTGGCAAGGAGGGGTCAACATGAGTCACCTCTCCAGTGTTTCCAGTGGGGTGGCTATCTTGTTGGCCCCGCATTTTCAGCCGGAGATCTTGGGGGTCAAGGAGCTCGTGCCGGGCCGCTTGCTCCAGGTCACTGTTCGCCTGGGGGGCGTGCCGTTCCATCTAGTGAACGTGTACGCCCCTCAGGCTGGTGCGCAGCAAGCGCGCTTCTTTGAAGAAGTGTCCACTCTTTTGGGCTCCATCGACGCGGGCGAGTGCGTCATCCTCGGGGGGGATTTTAATTGTACCCTCGAGGCGAGGGACCGCACGGGTACCCAGCCGTGCCCAGCGGCGATGGGGAAGCTGAGGGACCTGGTCGGGTCCTTCGACTTGGTGGACGTCTGGCGTAATCTCCATCCCGACTCCAGCGCCTTCACTTTTGTGAGGTCTGGGGGAGGAGCGTCCAGGATCGACCGCCTCTACATTTCCCGGGCATACGTCTCCTGCGTTCCGGCGGCTTCCGTGCGGCCGGTGCCGTGCACGGACCACCACCTGGTGTGGGCGGAGCTCGTGCCGCCGCGCGCCGGGGGGGGGTCCGCGTACTGGCACTTTAACAACCTGCTGCTGGAGGACGCGCGGTTCCGGGATTCGTTCGGTCGGTTCTGGGCCGGCTGGAGAAGGAAGCAGGGGGGCTTCCCCTCCTTGAGGCTATGGTGGGATGTGGGCAAGGCTCACATCCGTCTCTTCTGTCAGGAGTACGCGAAGGGGTCGACCAAGAGGCGGGAGGCCCGGGTCGGGCAGTTGGAGAAGGAGGTGCTCGACCTGGAGTCCCGTCTCGGTCAAGTCGCCGAGGACCCGGCCCTGCGGCTGGCGTATGAAGAGAAGAAGGGCGCGCTGAAGGACCTGCGGCTCGTCGGGTCCCGAGGCGCGTACGTGAGGTCGCGGATCCAGTTCCTGCGGGACCTGGACCGCGGCTCCCCCTTCTTCTACTCGCTGGAAAAAAGACGGGGGGTCCGTAAGCAGCTTTTGGAGCTGCTGGCCGACGACGGATCTCCGGTCTCGGATCCGGAGGGAATCCGCGCGGAGACCCGCGCCTATTACGGGGCTCTGTTCTCTCCGGATCCGTCCAGCGAGGAAGCGCGCAGAGTTTTGTGGGAGGACCTGCCAAAGGTCGGCCTGGAGGGCGCCGAAAAATTGGACGCTCCTCTGAGTTTGGAGGAGCTGTCCGGCGCCCTCCGCCAGCTCTCTAGGGGGAAGTCCCCGGGGTTGGACGGGCTGACCGTGGAGTTCCACAGGGCGTTCTGGGGCGTCCTGGGGGGCGACTACGTGCGGGTCTTGGGGGAATGTTTGGCGACCGGGGAGATGCCCCTCTCGTGGCGCAGGGCGGTGATCGTCCTGCTGCCTAAGAGGGGTGATCTCCGCCTCCTTAAGAACTGGCGCCCGGTCTCCCTCCTCAGCACGGATTACAAAATCTTTGCCAGGGCCATGTCCGTTCGCCTTGGCACCGTGCTGGCCCACATGATCCATCCCGACCAGTCCTACACGGTCCCGGGCCGGACCATTCACGATAACATCCATCTGGTCCGGGACCTGGTCCACCATTCCCAGAGGGCTGGTCTGTCGGTCGCCTTCCTTTCCCTGGATCAGGAGAAGGCGTTCGACAGGGTGGATCACGAGTATCTTTTCGGGACTCTGCGCGCATTCGGGTTCGGGACGCATTTCGTCGCCCGGATCCGACTTCTGTACGCTGCCGCGGAGTGTCTGATTAAAGTTAACGGGTCCTTGACGGCGCCCCTTCGCTTCGGGAGGGGGGTGCGTCAGGGATGCCCCATGTCCGGCCAGTTATATGCCATTTGCGTGGAGCCTTTCCTGCGCCTCTTGCGGAAGAGGTTGGCGGGATTGGCTCTGCAAGGGCCGGGCGTGGAGGTGGTCCTCTCGGCTTACGCCGATGACGTGCTCCTCATGGTCACGGATCCCGTTGACTTGCGGAGGATGCGGGAATGCCAGCAGATTTACTCGGACGCATCCTCTGCCAGGATCAACTGGGGGAAATGTTCTGGACTCCTGGTGGGTCAGTGGCAGGTGGACTCTCTGCCAGAGGAGTTCAGGCCCTTCGCCTGGAGTACGACGCACCTCCTCTACTTGGGAGTCTACCTCAGCCCGGCCGAGGACGCCTGGCCGGCGAACTGGCACGAGCTGGAGGCCAAAGTCACCGCTCGCTTAGGACGCTGGACAGGATTGCTCCGAGTGTTGTCCTACAGGGGTCGGGCGTTGGTCATAAACCAACTGGTGGCCGCCATGTTGTGGTACCGGTTGGTTACTCTGATCCCCCCCCCTGCGTTTGTCGCCAAGATACAGAAGAAGCTCGTCGACTTCTTCTGGAACAATAGGATACACTGGGTCGCTGCCGCGGTTCTGAGTCTCCCGCTTAGGGAGGGCGGTCAGGCGCTGGTGTGCCTTCGCACCCAGGCTGCGACTTTCCGTCTTCAGACGCTGCAGAGATACCTGTACGTCGAGAATCCTCCCAGATGGTGTGCGCTGGCGACGTATTTCTTCCGCCAGCTGCACGGCCTCAATTACGACATGCAGCTCCTGTTTCTGGAAGTGGGCAGCAGGCGTGCCAGCCTGCAGGAGCTGCCTGTCTTTTACCAGGAACTGCTATGGGTTTGGAACTCCGTCGCCTCCAGGCGGAGCTCTCCCCCGTCAGGAATGGCGGCTGTCCTTCGAGAGCCGCTGTTCAGGAATCCGCACCTCCGCGTCCGTGAGTTCGGGCGGCTGGCGGAGCGGAGGGCTGTGCCTGGCAGGGTGACTAGAGTCGGGGACCTACTCGATGGCGGAGGAGCGGGCTGGATGGCGCCGGAGGAGTTGGCGCGGCGTATGTCGTGGGGCAACGTCCGGCTCGCGGTCGATGCCATCGAGGCGGTGAAGGCGAGGTTGCGCCCCGGCGCCACGAGGTGTATCGAGGCGGCTCAAGCGCGTGGGGCGATCCCGCCCGGGCTTACTCCCGTTCGGACGGAATTCCATATCGGCGCCCTGCCCCAAAGCTCCCCTAGGGGTTTGGTGCCTCACAACTTGAGCCGTCTCGAGGAGATGCCCTCCGTGCCTTTCCATTCTGCGCGGAGGGGTTTCCTGTACGGGCTGCTCTTGCACACCTTCCACTTTGCCATCTTCGCCTGCCGTCCGGACACGCCGTGGCGTGCCGTTTTACCTTCCGGCGGAGGCGGAGGTCCCCAATGGGGGGCTCTCTATGCGGGAGTCTTCCCTTGTTCTATTGGGGACTTGGCCTGGAGGGTGTTGCACAGAGCAGTCCCGTGCAATAGGTTTTTAAGTAGGTTCACGGACTCCCGGGCCGCCTGTTTGTTCTGCGGTCTGGAGGAGTCCGTGTTCCATGTGTATGTCGAGTGTGGGAGGTTGCAGCCCCTCTTTCACTATTTGAAGGGGCTGCTCCTCAAATTTTGGTTGCACTTCAGTCCCACGCTCTTGATCTACGGTCACCCGGTGCGGAGGGGAGCGGGCAGGTCGGAGGACCTCCTCGTGGGCCTGCTCCTGGGCCTGGCCAAGAAAGCCATTAATTGGTCCAGGCAGCGGGCGGCCGAGGGGGTCGTCCGGCCGGATTGCCTCCCTCTCTTCCGCGGCCATGTTCGCGGCCGGGTGGCCCTGGAGATGGAGCACGCGGTGTCCGCCGGCGAGCTCGAGCTCTTTCGTGACCGGTGGGCGCCGCGGGGACTGGAGTGCGTAATCGATTTAAGAGGCCAAATTTTAATTTGATTAATCGGGTCATTTAAAGGGTTTATTTGTTTAAGGGTTTATTTTTGGGTTTATAAAAAAGAGGACAAGACAAGGACAAACACACAACTTTATTCATTCTCTGCCTTGCTGTCTGTGGTGCTGGTTGGAGCTGCAGCAGAGTGGAAAGTGGTGGTCGCCTTGACCAGGGAGTGGAGGGGAAGGAGAGACCCCAGGCCACCACTGCCATCAACCAACTTTATTTACCGAGGTGCCTGGAGAGAGAGGAGGAGAGGGGAAGAGGAGGCCAGCATTTACAACTGGAGAGGCCTTTCCATCACTGCCTCCCCAAATTGGCCTCCTTTCCAGGAGAGGGGAGAGGAGCTGCATTCAACACCCACTGCTTGGAAGGAGGGTAGGAGCAACTTCCTTTTCTATTTGAACTTCTGCAGGGGGGTGTCAGTCGGTGCATTCCCCAAAGACTTTGTATTGTGGGTAGGGGGAGGAAGGAAGACCGGGCCGGAAGACCAAGGGGTGTCAAAAGCCCCTTCCATTGCCTGGCCTGGGTTAGCTGGAGCTGCCCGGGTGAAGCCTTTCCAGCACATCAAGAAGACCTGGTGTGGGGCTGAGCCTGGGCTTTTCTCCAGCTTCCCCAGGTGAAGACATCTTCTCCTCCTGCCTGAAGACCACCCGCAGAGACTTTATTTATTTTTACCATCGGGGAGTGCACCCCCTGCCGACACCCACCCACCCACCCACCTGCCATCCTGAGTGGCGCCCCTGCCTTTGCGGCCTCCCTCCTTCCCACCCCCCCCCTCTCTTTGTCTCTCTCTCTCCCTGTCTCTCAGGAGGCACCTCTTTCTCCAAACTTATACTAATTGCCACTTGAGCCGAGGGAAGAAGGCCCCCCTCCCAATTACTTTCAACAAGGGGAGAGGCGGGCCTTTAATTTAACAGCTCCCTCTGCTCAAGGGAAGACTTTAAAAAACGGAGGCCTTTTTAACTCCTTCAGGCCTGTGACTTGGGGTGAGTGTAGCTTTTTCTTTTAAAAAAAGAAGGACCACCCCATAATGGCGACTACATCTTCGCCGGTGGCGGGGTCAGTCAGGACCTACGCGAGAGTGGCAGCCGCAGCCACAGCCGCTCTCGCTTCTTCTGCTGCCCCGTCACCTTTTAAACTTATTACTAAAAAGCTTGGGGTGAAGAGCTACACCCACCCCAATATGACAATTGAGGCGTGCGTTAAGGCTATGGCCGGGGTTGTCGGCCCTCCGGCCATAGTGGCCGCCTCAAAAATGTACGGGAAGGCTGTCTTCTTCCTGGAGTCCGAGCGGGCGGTGGCCCTGGCCATCGCTCAGGGGCTCACCGTGGGCGGGACTTTCCTGCCGGTGGACCCGCTGGAGGCCACCACGCAGAGGGTGGTTTTATCAAACGTCCCGCCCTTTATCACCTGTGAGCTCCTCCTCCCCCACCTACACCAACTCGGGGAGGTGAGGTCGGGGATTTCCCCGATCCCGCTCGGACTCCGGGAGAGCAGCCTTCGCCATGTCTTCTCCTTCCGGCGCCAGGCCTTTATCCAGCTGGCGCGGGAGGGGGAGACGGACGGGGCTTTCACGGTCCTCCACGGGGGGACCTCGTACCGCGTCTTCTGGACGTCGGACGGCGTGCGGTGCCACGCCTGTAGGGAGGTGGGGCACGTGCGCAAAAACTGCCCCGCCTCCAAGGCCGCCAAGTCATCTGGCGTGGCCAAGGCTGGCGCCGTCGCCGCTCCTCCTTCCGGATCTAGCCACGCCCCCGCTCAATCGAGCGCTACCGGGGCGCGGTCGTCGTCGGAGGCCAACGACATCCAGGCCTCCGGCGGGGGGGAGGAGGGAGGTCCGGTCAGAAAGAAGGCGCGGGACAAGACCAGAAACCGTAGGGTGGGTCCCCCCGCGGAGGGCGTCCCCCTGAATTTGGAGGCCCTGACGCCCGAGCGCGTAATCGCGATAATCGCGGAGTGCGGAGGTGGGGGGGACCTCGTGCCCGAGCCTGTGGCCGCGACCGCCGAGGCGGTCACGCCAGAACCTGCGGCCGGGCTCGGGCCCGGGGGACCCAAAGAACTCGCTCCACCAGAAGGAGCAGGGGAGGCCCCTGAGGAAATGGAGGCCTCCCTTTACCCCTCCGCGCTGAAAAGAAGGCGCGACCCCCTGGATGAGGAGGAGGACCGGGAGGAGGAAGGTCCCTCCGGTCAGGGGGAGTCGTCGCCCGCCGCGGGCACTGCGCCCCACCCCACCGCTAACACCATTACGGGCGAACGGCAGGGGTCGCCTGTCCCTGGGGAGGCTGAGGCAGAAGCGTCTGCCCAGCTCGTGCCTCCCGGGGATGGGGACGAGACCCTGCCCATGGGGGGGGTCGCGGAACAACCCGCGGCGGTTATTGAGCCATTGCTGGTGGCATTGCCCCTCGACGGGTCGGGCGGCCAGGGGACCGGGTCGGGCGAGTCGTCTGAGGACGAGCTCGCCCAGAACGACCCGGATTTTTCCCAGGTGCTGCTCGACCTCGTCGAGGTGTGTCAGAATTTTCCCCCGTCTGCTGGGTCAGAGGCCGGTGGCGTCGCTGAGGAGGGCCCTCGGTCTGTGTCTCCGGCGCCGGGCGACTTGGAGGAGGTCCGGTTTTTGTATTCTCCGGTCTCTCCGGCCTCTCCGGTCGTTCCGGCGCCTGGGGCGGAGGGGGTCTCCGAACCGCCGCCGCCTGCTGGCCCGGCCCCCCTAGAGGAGCCCGGGGGGGAATCCTCCGCTACCGATCCTGGGGGTGGGATCCGGGCGGAGGCGGGGCCGGCTGTCGCGGCCGGGCCGCCCGATGCGCATTGCGTGGTGGACGGTTCGGCCGCCGGTGGCGACCCCCCGGAGGAGGACGGGGACTCGGTGGTGGGGGCGGAGGAGGACTTAGAGTCCGTCGCCGACGAGGCGATGGATGACCTCGCGCCCCTCGCCGGGACCCCCCTCGTTCTTATTCCCATCAGGGAGCTCCGGGAATTTGTGGCCACGAGCCAGGGTCGCCGCAGGACCCAGCAGGCCCTCGACAGATGGTCGGGGCTGGCGCTGCTCATCGGGTCGGCCCGCGTCGCCTACAAGACCATGGGTGCGGACGCGGGCGTGAGCCCGTCCGAGCTGTGTCGGTTCCGGGCATTCCTCACTGGGCTGCTAAGGGAGTGGCGGTCGGCTAGCGGCCGCCCTCCCTTCCCCCGTTAGGTTTAAGTAGGGGTTGGTTGTGCTTCTGAAATGAAGATAACCATAGCCAGCCTCAACGTCAACGGCAGCAGGGAGGCTAGCCGCAGATTTAATAACTTTTCGGTCCTTCGGGACGGGAAGTATGCGGTGTGCTTCCTGCAAGAAACCCACACCGTTCCGGGAGACGAGGCCACGTGGCTCCTGGAGTGGCAAGGAGGGGTCAACATGAGTCACCTCTCCAGTGTTTCCAGTGGGGTGGCTATCTTGTTGGCCCCGCATTTTCAGCCGGAGATCTTGGGGGTCAAGGAGCTCGTGCCGGGCCGCTTGCTCCAGGTCACTGTTCGCCTGGGGGGCGTGCCGTTCCATCTAGTGAACGTGTACGCCCCTCAGGCTGGTGCGCAGCAAGCGCGCTTCTTTGAAGAAGTGTCCACTCTTTTGGGCTCCATCGACGCGGGCGAGTGCGTCATCCTCGGGGGGGATTTTAATTGTACCCTCGAGGCGAGGGACCGCACGGGTACCCAGCCGTGCCCAGCGGCGATGGGGAAGCTGAGGGACCTGGTCGGGTCCCTCGACTTGGTGGACGTCTGGCGTAATCTCCATCCCGACTCCAGCGCCTTCACTTTTGTGAGGTCTGGGGGAGGAGCGTCCAGGATCGACCGCCTCTACATTTCCCGGGCATACGTCTCCTGCGTTCCGGCGGCTTCCGTGCGGCCGGTGCCGTGCACGGACCACCACCTGGTGTGGGCGGAGCTCGTGCCGCCGCGCGCCGGGGGGGGGTCCGCGTACTGGCACTTTAACAACCTGCTGCTGGAGGACGCGCGGTTCCGGGATTCGTTCGGTCGGTTCTGGGCCGGCTGGAGAAGGAAGCAGGAAGGGTTCCCCTCCTTGAGGCTATGGTGGGATGTGGGCAAGGCTCACATCTGTCTCTTCTGTCAGGAGTACGCGAAGGGGTCGACCAAGAGGCGGGAGGCCCGGGTCGGGCAGTTGGAGAAGGAGGTGCTCGACCTGGAGTCCCGTCTCGGTCAAGTCGCCGAGGACCCGGCGCTGCGGCTGGCGTACGAAGAGAAGAAGGGCGCGCTGAAGGACCTGCAGCTCGTCGGGTCCCGAGGCGCGTACGTGAGGTCGCGGATCCAGTTCCTGCGGGACCTGGACCGCGGCTCCCCCTTCTTCTACTCGCTGGAAAAAAGACGGGGGGTCCGTAAGCAGCTTTTGGAGCTGCTGGCCGACGACGGATCTCCGGTCTCGGATCCGGAGGGAATCCGCGCGGAGACCCGCGCCTATTACGGGGCTCTGTTCTCTCCGGATCCGTCCAGCGAGGAAGCGCGCAGAGTTTTGTGGGAGGACCTGCCGAAGGTCGGCCTGGAGGGCGCCGAAAAATTGGACGCTCCTCTGAGTTTGGAGGAGCTGTCCGGCGCCCTCCGCCAGCTCTCTAGGGGGAAGTCCCCGGGGTTGGACGGGCTGACCGTGGAGTTCCACAGGGCGTTCTGGGGCGTCCTGGGGGGCGACTACGTGCGGGTCCTGGGGGAATGTTTGGCGACCGGGGAGATGCCCCTCTCGTGGCGCAGGGCGGTGATCGTCCTGCTGCCTAAGAGGGGTGATCTCCGCCTCCTTAAGAACTGGCGCCCGGTCTCCCTCCTCAGCACGGATTACAAAATCTTTGCCAGGGCCATGTCCGTTCGCCTTGGCACCGTGCTGGCCCACATGATCCATCCCGACCAGTCCTACACGGTCCCGGGCCGGACCATTCACGATAACATCCATCTGGTCCGGGACCTGGTCCACCATTCCCAGAGGGCTGGTCTGTCGGTCGCCTTCCTTTCCCTGGATCAGGAGAAGGCGTTCGACAGGGTGGATCACGAGTATCTTTTCGGGACTCTGCGCGCATTCGGGTTCGGGACGCATTTCGTCGCCCGGATCCGACTTCTGTACGCTGCCACGGAGTGTCTGATTAAAGTTAACGGGTCCTTGACGGCGCCCCTTCGCTTCGGGAGGGGGGTGCGTCAGGGATGCCCCATGTCCGGCCAGTTAAATGCCATTTGCGTGGAGCCTTTCCTGCGCCTCTTGCGGAAGAGGTTGGCGGGATTGGCTCTGCAAGGGCCGGGCGTGGAGGTGGTCCTCTCGGCTTACGCCGATGACGTGCTCCTCATGGTCACGGATCCCGTTGACTTGCGGAGGATGCGGGAATGCCAGCAGATTTACTCGGACGCATCCTCCGCCAGGATCAACTGGGGGAAATGTTCTGGACTCCTGGTGGGTCAGTGGCAGGTGGACTCTCTGCCGGAGGAGTTCAGGCCCTTCGCCTGGAGTACGACGCACCTCCTCTACTTGGGAGTCTACCTCAGCCCGGCCGAGGACGCCTGGCCGGCGAACTGGCACGAGCTGGAGGCCAAAGTCACCGCTCGCTTAGGACGCTGGACAGGATTGCTGAGAGTGTTGTCCTACAGGGGTCGGGCGTTGGTCATAAACCAACTGGTGGCCGCCATGTTGTGGTACCGGTTGGTTACTCTGATCCCCCCCCCTGCGTTTGTCGCCAAGATACAGAAGAAGCTCGTCGACTTCTTCTGGAACAATAGGATACACTGGGTCGCTGCCGCGGTTCTGAGTCTCCCGCTTAGGGAGGGCGGTCAGGCGCTGGTGTGCCTTCGCACCCAGGCTGCGACTTTCCGTCTTCAGACGCTGCAGAGATACCTGTACGTCGAGAATCCTCCCAGATGGTGTGCGCTGGCGACGTATTTCTTCCGCCAGCTGCACGGCCTCAATTACGACATGCAGCTCCTGTTTCTGGAAGTGGGCAGCAGGCGTGCCAGCCTGCAGGAGCTGCCTGTCTTTTACCAGGAACTGCTATGGGTTTGGAACTCCGTCGCCTCCAGGCGGAGCTCTCCCCCGTCAGGAATGGCGGCTGTCCTTCGAGAGCCGCTGTTCAGGAATCCGCACCTCCGCGTCCGTGAGTTCGGGCGGCTGGCGGAGCGGAGGGCTGTGCCTGGCAGGGTGACTAGAGTCGGGGACCTACTCGATGGCGGAGGAGCGGGCTGGATGGCGCCGGAGGAGTTGGCGCGGCGTATGTCGTGGGGCAACGTCCGGCTCGCGGTCGATGCCATCGAGGCGGTGAAGGCGAGGTTGCGCCCCGGCGCCATGAGGTGTATCGAGGCGGCTCAAGCGCGTGGGGCGATCCCGCCCGGGCTTACTCCCGTTCGGACGGAATTCCATATCGGCGCCCTGCCCCAAAGCTCCCCTAGGGGTTTGGTGCCTCACAACTTGAGCCGTCTCGAGGAGATGCCCTCCGTGCCTTTCCATTCTGCGCGGAGGGGTTTCCTGTACGGGCTGCTCTTGCACACCTTCCACTTTGCCATCTTCGCCTGCCGTCCGGACACGCCGTGGCGTGCCGTTTTACCTTCCGGCGGAGGCGGAGGTCCCCAATGGGGGGCTCTCTATGCGGGAGTCTTCCCTTGTTCTATTGGGGACTTGGCCTGGAGGGTGTTGCACAGAGCAGTCCCGTGCAATAGGTTTTTAAGTAGGTTCACGGACTCCCGGGCCGCCTGTTTGTTCTGCGGTCTGGAGGAGTCCGTGTTCCATGTGTATGTCGAGTGTGGGAGGTTGCAGCCCCTCTTTCACTATTTGAAGGGGCTGCTCCTCAAATTTTGGTTGCACTTCAGTCCCACGCTCTTGATCTACGGTCACCCGGTGCGGAGGGGAGCGGGCAGGTCGGAGGACCTCCTCGTGGGCCTGCTCCTGGGCCTGGCCAAGAAAGCCATTAATTGGTCCAGGCAGCGGGCGGCCGAGGGGGTCGTCCGGCCGGATTGCCTCCCTCTCTTCCGCGGCCATGTTCGCAGCCGGGTGGCCCTGGAGATGGAGCACGCGGTGTCCGCCGGCGAGCTCGAGCTCTTTCGTGACCGGTGGGCGCCGCGGGGACTGGAGTGCGTAATCGATTTAAGAGGCCAAATTTTAATTTGATTAATCGGGTCATTTAAAGGGTTTATTTGTTTAAGGGTTTATTTTTGGGTTTATAAAAAGAGGACAAAAACAAACAACTTTATTAACTAGCCTAATTACTCTGATGAGATCAATTCCTCGAGAAACAGGTGAGGAGAGGGGCCCAAAGGCACGGCAGCAGCTCACCGAAGCCTCAAAAACTGCCCTCAGGCGGCGAGCAGAGGGAAGTGCCACTGAAGCCGTTACAAAAGCAACAGGTTTTGGATTGGTGCGCATGGATTCCTGGCCCCTCATAGCTTAATCTAGTTAGGTATAGGGGGTGGGATAAGGATAAGGGGATTGTTAATGTAATTGCTTTTCCCTCGATGTGCCGTGTGTTCCCTATTCCCATATAAGTATAATTATTGTTTTGCCTGTATTTTCATGCCAGTAATTTTCCATAAGATTGTTGTATTCTGTTTTTAATAAAATCTTGGTTTTCTTGTACCAAACCACTTGTCTACTCGATTTTCTACATCGCCGCCTGTACCTAAGTCCGGTGTCTAGAACCCAGGGGTGTGGGAGTGATTCGAACTGCTCAAGGGACAGTCAGAGGCGAAGCTGACTGGGCGCATGCGCCACACGCCACCCCCTACAAGGCTCAAGTCGTCGTTGTTAAAAATCCTCTGAAGCAACACAAGAAACGTCTTTGCATCGATTACTTGCAAACTATTAACCAGTATACTGACCTGGATGCCTACCCACTACCACGCATCGATGACATGGTCAATAACCTTGCCAACTACAAGGTTTTTTCAACTTTTGATTTAAAGAGCGCATATCATCAAGTGCCATTAAAGGACTCTGACAAGAAGTATACAGCCTTTGAGGTCACCAATGGGGTGGTCGTCTTTCAATGGGCAATGGATAGCTTAGTCAAACAGGAGACCTTAACGGACACTTTTCCATATCTGGATAATATCACCATTGCTGGTCATGACCAGAAGGAGCATGATGCCAACCTCCAGAAATTTTTTGACGTTCTCCATCATCGCAACTTAACCTTAAATGAGTCTAAATCTGTGAAATCAGTACCATCAGTCAACATCCTTGGCTACTGGGTGGGCAACGGTGTCATCAAAGCGGATCCGGAGCGACTTCGTCCGCTTCAGGAGCTCCCTTCCCCTACGAATCTCGGCTCTCTTCGTCGGGCACTCGGCATGTTCGCCTATTATGCGAAATGGATACCCCACTTCTCCGACAAGATCCAGCCCCTGTTTCATGCAAAGTCATTTTCATTAGAGGCAACGGCTATTTCAGCTTTCAACCTCCTCAAGCGACAACTGGAAAAAGCCACGCTTCATTCCATTGATGAAAATCTTCCTTTAATGGTCGAGTGCGATGCACCGGATGTGGCGATCTCTGCTACCTTGAATCAAGGTGGTCGACCCGTTGCATTTCTGTCCAGAACTTTGCAAGGTAGCAAGCTCCATTATCCTCCTGTCGAGAAGGAGGCTACAGCCATCATCGAAGCGGTACATAAATGGAGTCATTTTCTCGCTCGTCGTCATTTCACACTTATAACCAATCAGCGCTCCGTGGCCTTTATGCGGGATAACCGGAAACGCACTAAGATCAAGAATAACAAAAAACAACTCTGGAGGATGGAATTGGCCGCCTTTGGAAACACCATACATTATTGACCCGGCAAAGAGAATGTGGCCCTGGATACCCTCCCACGGGCATTCTGCTCTTCTATGTCAACTTCGACTCTGGCGGATCTTCATACTGACTTATGCCATCCTGGCGTTACCCATATGTTGCACTTTGTGCGATCTAAAAATCTCCCATTTTCTATGGAAGACGTGAAAAGAACATGCTCCTCCTGTAGAATTCGTGCAGAATTAAAATCGTAATTCTTCCGTCCATCGGATGGCTCACTCATACATGCTATGCAGCCTATGCAGCGACTCAGCATTGACTTTAAAGGGCCATTGCCTTCCTCAACACGAAACACCTACTTACTAACTATGGTGGATGAATATTCACGCTTTCCCTTTGCTTTTCCCTGTCCCAATATGCTTACTTCCACAGTGATCAAATGCCTTGATCAAGTCTTTTCCCTTTGTGGTACGGCCAATTTCATCCACTCTGATCGGGGTCCCTCCTTCATGTCAAGCGAACTCAAAAGTTATCTCTCCCAACGGGGAATCGCCACAAGTAAAACAACACCTTACCTTCCCATCGGTAATGGACAGCTTGAGAGATACAACGCTATTATTTGGAATGCTGAGGTCACGCAACCTACCAGACCAGCAGTGGAAACTATGCTCCCTGACGTGTTGCATTCCATCAGGTCTCTCCTTTCTACGTCCACCAATGTCACACCTCACGAGTGATTCTTCAGTTTTCAGCGTCGCTCCACTCATGGGACGTCTCTACTGTCATGGTTGGCAGCTCCCAGCCCCGTGCTGCTCTGAAGGTTCGTCCGATCATCTAAAACCAATCCTCTCGTCAACAAGGTAGAACTCATGGGCGTGAACCCCATGTACGCATACGTGCGGTACCCTGATGGCCGGGAGTCCATCGTTTCGCTCCGGGACCTGGCTCCCTGTCTGGCCTGTTCCACGGACCCAACCGATAGAGGGACCCACGGGGATGATGCCGACACTCAGCGCTCCCCCGAAGATGACACCCTACCTGGGGCATCGAGAGATCTGCCAGCTGCCACACTGGATCCACTCGGGGAGCCGAGCGCTCCCTGTGGGATGGCCACCTGAGGCCAGGACGCCGGTCAATCCCCGGCTATCCAACAGGATGAAGCAAGTTCTGCGCCTCTGGGGACCCGCACCCGGAGTCACAATCTCCCCAGCCTCCCTCGGGTCGATCAGAGCAACACGGGCCCTGTCGTTAAACTGGTACGGATCAAGCAGCGCAGGGACCAAGACACGGTCTGGGGAGACGTGCCTTCTAGCCATAAACAAAAATCTAAAACACTGCGGCTATTCGTGGCCAACCTGATCCACTAAGAGGAAGTCGTCGGACTTCCAAATCTTTTAGGCAGGAAGAATGTTATAAATCTCAGCATTCATCAAGAAACTACTCGTGAAATAACACTGGACGGCCAGCTGGTGGCGCCGTCCAAGGAGTATAAATACTCGGGTGTGGGCCCAGCTTGCCAGGGACATTTTGTAAGACAAGGAGCTAGTGACGTACAATTAGACCTCCATGTTCTGAAACGTGTTGATTAAAGCCTTGCTTTATGCTCAAACCAAGTGCGTAGTGAGTTTTATTACGTCAGTGAGTATGAGGAGGGTTTCCCTCTTTGGCATTTTATGATACTCTTTCCAAAGACAGAAGAACACATTGCCTGTCCTGAGGTGGCAGCTAGGCTCAACAGTCTGCTCTGCATTCTTGGGAATTCTGTTACTGTGGGAAAATTCTGTGTCCTGTCTAGCCGATGCTTACTTCATATGAAATGTGATGGACATGTTGTCCCTGGCAAACAGGATCTTTGCCACTCTCTTCATGCATTTGTCAATCGTCGACTAACTGATTTAGCATATGGCATTGATATTCTTGGAAGAATTCAATGGCATAAATGTTTCATGCCTATGAGAAGCAATATGCCTGTGGTGCAGTTGTTGGCAGGTTGGCCTCCGGGAGATGCTATATCATGTGGCAGCACCAAAGACAGGTCATAAGAATATAAGAACATAAGAAATAGGAGCAGGAGAAGGCCATTCGGCCCTTCAATCCTGCTCCACCATTCAATGAGATCATGGCTGATCTTCTGCCTCAACTCCATTCACCGGCCCTATCGCCATATCCCTTGATGCCCTTACTAGTCAGAAATCTATCGACTTCTGTTTTGAATATATCCAATGACTGAGCCTCCACAAACCTCTGGGGTAGAGAATTCCAAAGATTTACCACCCTCTGTGTGAAGAAATTTCTTCTCATCTCAGTCCTGAATAGCCTACCCTTTATCTTGAGGCTGCGGACCCACGTTCTAGACTCCCCAGTGTGGGACCTTATAAAAGGCCTTCTGAAAATCCAGATACACCACATCTACCTTTGTCTACTCCACTAGTTACATCCTCAAAGAACTCCAATAGGTTTGGCAAACAGGATTTCCCTTTCATAAATCCATGTTGACTCTGCCCAATCTTATTATTAGTTTCCAAGTGCCCAGTTATTGCATCCTTTATAATAGATTCCAGCATTTTTGCAACTACTGATGTGAGGCTAACCGGTCTGTAGTTCCTGTTTTCTCTCTCCCTCCTTCCTTAAATAGCGGGGTTACATTTGCTATCCTCCAATCTGCAGGAACCGTTCCAGAATCGATAGAATTTTGGAAGATGACAACCAATGCATCCACTATCCCAATGGCCACCTCTTTCAAAACCCTAGGATGTAGGTCATCTGGTCCTTGGGATTTATCGACTTTTAGTCCCATTAATTTTGGTAGTACTGTTTTTTTACTAATAATAACTTCTTTAAGTTCCTCATTCTCATCACACCCTTGGTTTTCTCGTATTTCTGGGAGGTTAATTGTGTCTTCCTTCGTGAAAACAGAAACAAAGTATTTATTTAATTTCCATGCCATTTCCTCATTCCCAATTATAAATTCTCCCGTTTCTGACTGTAAAGGATCTACATTTACCTTCACCTGTCTTTCCTTTTCACATACCTATCGAAGCTTTTACAGTCCGTTTTTATATTTTTCACTAGTTTGTGCTCATATTCCATTTTCCCTTTCTTTATCAATTTCTTGGTGCCCCTTTGCTGATTTCTAAAAAGATCCCAATCCTCAGGCTGACCGCTTTTTCTGGCAAATTTATAAGCTTCCTCTTTTGACTTAATACTAGCTTTAATTTCTTTTGTTAGCCATGGTTGGATCACTTTTCCTTTTGGGTTTTTATGCCCTAGAGGAATGTATGTTTGTTGCAAATTATGCATTATTTCCTTGAATGTTAGCCATTGTATGTCCACCTTCATACCTTTTAGTGTAGTCTCCCAATCTACCATGGCCAACTTGTCCCTCATACCCTTGTAGTTTCCTCTATTTAGATTGAAGACCTTAGTTTCAGATTGGACTACATCACTCTCAAACTTAATGTAAAATTCAATCATATTATGGTCACTTGACCCTAAAGGCCCCTTTACCACAAGATTATTGATTAGCCCTTTCTCCTTACACAGTACCAGATCCAGAATAGTCTGTTCCTTTGTTGGTTCCTCCACATACTGATCCAGGAAACCATCTCACATGCATTCCAAGAATTCGTCCTCCACACCATTAGTGGTAATTTGATTTGCCCAGTCAATATGTAGATTAAAGTCCCCCATGATTACCGTATTGCCCTTGCTACATGCACTTCTAATCTCTTGATTGATACTGTGCCCTACATTACCATTACTGTTTGCTGGCCTATACACAACTCCCACCAATATTTTCCGCCCTTTGCTGTTTCTTAGCTCCACCCAAACTGATTCCAGTTCTACATCACGATCTGTCAAGCCAAGATCTTTTGGCCTAGAAATTCACTTTGGGGCGGCCAGCTCGCTCGCGCCCAAAAGTTAGCGCTGGGCGGGGAGCCATTAGCGATCGTCAGATATTCAGTGTTAGCGCCCCAATTCAGAACCGGGCGCTATACCAGGGTGTGCCCGCCTCCGCTTGGGGCGCTGACACTGAATTTCAGCGCTCTTGGCGCCGCTGCGCCAGCCGCTGCGGAGCGGCAGGCTGCGGTACTGCAGGCCTCCTCCTTCTCTTGAGGGGGAGCTGCCTGCAACGGGGAGATTGCCGCTGGAGAGTGCCGGCAAATGAGCCCGGCACCACGGAGAAGTGCTGGGTTCATGGAAAGCAGCCGGCAATGCCGCGGGGGGGGGGGAGTGGAGGAGGCCGGGGAAGGAGGTGCGGGCAGGCAGCCGCCGAAAAAGCGGCCGGCCGCACCTTCCCCTTTAAAGCGCCCCACTAAGGCTACAGCACGGCCCCGTTTTCTGGTCGCTGTTTGCGGCCGCTTCGGAGGAGGTGGCCGCTACTAAATATGGGGATCGGGCCGGTTTCGGGGCGGAACCGGGGCACTGCGCACACCGATGACGTCATCGGTGCCGGCGCAGCGCTAACGGCTACCGCCGCCAATACCGCTGCGCTGAATATCAGCGCAAACTCATTTTTGGCGCAGAAGCCCTCTTTAGGCGGTAACTGGCCACAAAGCTGGCAGCGCCTTAATGAATTTCTAGGCCTTTATCTCTACCGTACCGATCTCATCCCTTATTAACAGTGCTACGCCACCTCCTTTTCCTTTTTGCCTGTCCTTCCTAGATGTTGATTACCCTGGAACATTCAGTTCCCAGCTTTGGTTACCCTGCAACCATGTCTCTGTAATGGCAATTACATCATACCCATTTACTTCTAATAGTGCCAGTAAATCATCCACCTTGTTGCAAATGCTACGTGCATTTAGATAAAGTGCCTTCAACTTTGCCTATTTAATATTTTTCTGCACTTTGACCCTCTTTACTGTTGGCCTTTGTTTCTGCTCCCTACTAGTTATGCTGACTACTTTTCTAACTTGCACTTCCAGCTTTGTTTCTCTCCATTCTGGGCCCACACTTAGGTTCCCAGTCCCCTGACAAACTAGTTTAAATCCTTCCCAACAGCACTAGCAAACCCCCCTATGAGGATGTTGGTCCTGTTTCTGCCGAAGTGTAACCTGTCCAGCTTGTACAGGTCCCACCTTCCCCAGAATCGGTCCCAATGCCTCAGGAATTTAAATCCCTCCCTCCTACACCATCTCTTCAGCCACACATTCATCTGGTCTATTCTCCTATTTCTGCTCTCGCTAGCACGTGGCACTGGAAGTAATCCTGAGATTACTACCTTTGAGGTCCTGCTTTTTAATTTATTTCCTAGCTCCCTATATTCTGCTTGCAGGATCTCATCCCTCTTTCTACCTATGTCATTGGTACCGATATGGACCACGACCTCTGGCTGTTCACCCTCCCCCTTCAGAATGTCCTGCAGCCGCTCAGTGACATCCTTGACCCTGGCACCAGGGAGGCAACATACCATCCTGGAGTCACGTCTGCAGCCACAGGAATGTCTATCTGTTCTCCTTACGATAGAATCCCCTATCACTATTACTCTCCTACTATTTTTCCTCCCCTCCTGTGCAGCGGAGCCACTTGTAGTGCCACGGACTTGGCTCTTGCTGCATTCCCATGAGAAACCATCTCCCCAGCAGTATCCAAAACGGAAAACCTGTTGGAGAGGGAGATGGACACTGGGGACTCCTGCACTACCTTCCTAGATCTTTTATTCTGTCTGGCGGTCACCCATTCCCTGTCTGCCTGTGCATTCTTTACCTGCGGTGTGACCACCTCGTTAAACGTGCTATCCACGAATATCTCAGCCTCACGGATGCTCCACAGTGACTCCAGCTGCAGCTCCAGCTCCGAAACACAGAATTCGAGTAGTTGCAGCTGGAGACACTTCCTGCACACGTGTTCACCCTGGACACCGAAAGTGTCCCTGACTTCCCACATAGCACAGGAGGAGCACTCCATGCTGCCAAGCTGACCTGCCATATCCACCCTTAATTTACTGCCTTTATTTCCTTTAAATTAAAGAATATTAAATACACTAGGGACCTTTCTTCACTTTAAACATTACTTACTCTAAACTAGAGTCCTTATTTTTACCTTAACGACTGGACTGTAGAAATACTCACCTGGTCCTACTTACCAATCAGCTCCTTCCCTTGTGCTGACGTCACTTTTAATCTCTGACGTCACTTTCGAATGTTGCCTGTTGAGGTCCGCTCTCGCTGCTGCTCCCAATAGCTCGGTCTGGGCCTTGAGCCTCGGGCTTTATTTCCTGCTCCTCCTTCGCCTGTTCCCTCACAGGTCGGTCCGCTCTCGCTGCTGCTCCCAATAGCTTGGTCTGGGCCTTGAGCCTCGGGCTTTATTTCCTGCTCCTCCTTCGCCTGTTCCCTCACAGGTCAGTCCGCTCTCGCTGCTGCTCCCAATAGCTTGGTCTGGGCCTTGAGCCTCGGGCTTTATTTCCTGCTCCTCCTTCGCCTGTTCCCTCACCGGTCGGTCCACTCTTGCTGCTGCTCCCAATAGCTCGGTCTGGGCCTCCAGCCTCGGGCTTTATTTCCTCACTCCTCCTTCGCCTGTTCCCTCATAGGTCTGTCCGCTCTTGCTGCTGCTCTTAATCGTTCTGAGATGCCCAGGAGGACTCTTTGGGCCAGTAAATTTGGGTACTGGGGTACTGATAAGTGCATACGTAACTCCATAAATGTTGTAGCATCTACTTTTCATGTCGCCAAATGAACTCATCATCCTCATCTAAAATGTAAAGCACTATAGGAACTCCTCAAAGGAATTCCAAGTCTCAGCACTTTGATAGCTGCAAGTTTAATTGCAGCAGGAAGCAACAGTATTACAGAAAAATATTGGCGGAAAAAATCTTAAAGTGCATAAATAGCATCCTCCATAGCAACAGAAACTATTGCAGGGAGCTAAAAGCAACTAAATGTCAATGCTCTTTCTAAAAGCAATATAGGGGTAATTTTTTGAGTGCACACTGGGGTTGAGGGCCTTAGAAGTTTTGTAGCAATACTAACAATCGACAGGCCAAGGCACTGAATAGACTTGCAGAGTCTGATTGTAAAATTTAGCTTGGGAGTTGATTTGCATAATTTTATCATTGAAATGAGGCTTGAGCTGACCACCAACCCAACCTCTATTTGCTGCCCACTTTCTACATTGCAAACTGCAGAGTATGGCAAGTACACTTGTGGGCCTGTGCTTCCCCTGGTGAGACTCCCCTTGTGGGAGTGTGCTTCCCCCAGTGAGACTCCTCTTGTGGGCCTGTGCTTCCCCCAGTGAGACTCCCCTTGTGGGCCTGTGCTTCCCCTGGTGAGACTCCCCTTGTGGGCCTGTGCTTCCCCCAGTGAGACGCCCCTTGTGGGCCTGTGCTTCCCCCGGTGAGACTCCCCTTGTGGGCCTGTGCTTCCCCTGGTGAGACTCCCCTTGTGGGCCTGTGCTTCCCCTGGTGAGACTCCCCTTGTGGGCCTGTGCTTCCCCTGGTGAGACTCCCCTTGTGGGCCTGTGCTTCCCGCAGTGAGACTCCCCTTGTGGGCCTGTGCTTCCCCTGGTGAGACTCCCATTGTGGGTTTGTGCTTCTGCTGGTGACACTCCCCTTGTGGGCCTGTGCTTCCCCTGGTGAGGCTCCCCTTGTGGGCCTGTGCTTCCCCCAGTGAGACTCCCCTTGTGGGCCTGTGCTTCCCCTGGTGAGACTCCCTTGTGGGCCTGTGCTTCCCCTGGTGAGACTCCCCTTGTGGGCCTGTGCTTTCCCTGGTGAGACTCCCCTTGTGGGCCTGTGCTTTCCCCGGTGAGACTCCCCTTGTGGGCCTGTGCTTCCGCTGGTGAGACTCCCATTGTGGGCCTGTGCTTCCCCTGGTGAGAATCCCCTTGTGGGCCTGTGCTTCCCCCAGTGAGACTCCCCTTGTGGGCCTGTGCTTTCCCCGGTGAGACTCCCCTTGTGGGCCTGTGCTTTCCCCGGTGAGACTCCCCTTGTGGGACTGTGCTTTCCCTGGTGAGACTCCCCTTGTGGGCCTGTGCTTCCCCTGTTGAGGCTCCCTTTGTGGGCCTGTGCTTTCCCGAGTGAGACTCCCCTTGTGGGCCTGTGCTTCCCCGAGTGAGACTCCCCTTGTGGGCCTGTGCTTCCCCCGGTGAGAATCCCCTTGTGGGCCTGTGCTTCCCCTGGTGAGACTCCCCTTGTGGGCCTGTGCTTCCGCTGGTGAGACTCCCATTGTGGGCCTGTGCTTCCCCTGGTGAGACTCCCCTTGTGGGCCTGTGCTTCCCCCAGTGAGACTCCCCTTGTGGGCCTGTGCTTCCCCTGGTGAGACTCCCTTGTGGGCCTGTGCTTCCGCTGGTGAGACTCCCATTGTGGGCCTGTGCTTCCCCTGGTGAGACTCCCCTTGTGGGCCTGTGCTTCCCCTGGTGAGACTCCCCTTGTGGGCCTGTGCTTCCCCTGGTGAGACTCCCCTTGTGGGCCTGTGCTTCCCCTGGTGAGACTCCCCTGGTGGGCCTGTGCTTCCCCTGGTGAGGCTCCCCTTGTGGGCCTGTGCTTCCCCGAGTGAGACTTCCCTTGTGGGCCTGTGCTTCCCCGAGTGAGACTCCCCTTGTGGGCCTGTGCTTCCCCGAGTGAGACTCCCCTTGTGGGCCTGTGCTTCCCCGAGTGAGACTCCCCTTGTGGGCCTGTGCTTCCCCGAGTGAGACTCCCCTTGTGGGCCTGTGCTTCCCCCGGTGAGACTCCCCTTGTGGGCCTGTGCTTCCGCTGGTGAGACTCCCATTGTGGGCCTGGGCTTCCCCTGGTGAGACTCCACTTGTGGGCCTGTGCTTCCCCCAGTGAGACTCCCCTTGTGGGCCTGTGCTTCCCCCGGTGAGACTCCCCTTGTGGGCCTGTGCTTCCGCTGGTGAGACTCCCATTGTGGGCCTGTGTTTCCCCGAGTGAGACTCCCCTTGTGGGCCTGTGCTTCCCCGAGTGAGACTCCCCTTTTGGGTCTGTGCTTCCCCTGGTGAGGCTCCCCTTGTGGGCCTTTGCTTTCCCTGGTGAGACTCCCCTGGTGGGCCTGTGCTTCCCCTAGGGAGACTCCCCTTGTGGACCTGTGCTTCCGCTGGTGAGACTCCCATTGTGGGCCTGTGCTTCCCCTGGTGAGAATCCCCTTGTGGGCCTGTGCTTCCCCTGGTGAGACTCCCCTTGTGGGCCTGTGCTTCCCCTGGTGAGACTCCCCTTGTGGGCCTGTGATTCCCCTGGTGAGACTCCCCTTGTGGGCCTGTGCTTCCCCTGGTGAGACTCCCCTTGTGGGCCTGTGCTTCCCCTGGTGAGGCTCCCCTTGTGGGCCTGTGCTTCCCCTGGTGAGACTCCCCTTGTGGGCCTGTGCTTCCCCTGGTGAGACTCCCCTTGTGGGCCTGTGCTTCCCCTGGTGAGACTCCCCTTGTGGGCCTGTGCTTCCCCTGGTGAGACTCCCCTTGTGGGCCTGTGCTTCCCCTGGTGAGACTCCCCTTGTGGGCCTGTGCTTCCCCGGTGAGACTCCCCTTGTGGGCCTGTGCTTCCCCGGTGAGACTCCCCTTGTGGGCCTGTGCTTCCCCGGTGAGACTCCCCTTGTGGGCCTGTGCTTCCCCTAGGGAGACTCCCCTTGTGGGCCTGTGCTTCCCCGGTGAGACTCCCCTGGTGGATCTGTGCTTTCCCTGGTGAGACTCCCCTGGTGGGCCTGTGCTTCCCCTAGGGAGACTCCCCTTGTGGGCCTGTGCTTCCCCTGTTGAGTCTCCCCTAGTGCGCCTGTGTTTCCCCGAGTGAGACTCCCCTTGTGGGCCTATGCTTCCCCTGTTGAGGCTCCCCTAGTGGGCCTGTGCTTCCCCTAGGGAGACTCCCCTTGTGGGCCTGTGCTTCCCCTGTTGAGGCTCCCCTAGTGGGCCTGTGTTTCCCCGAGTGAGACTCCCCTTGTGGGCCTGTGCTTCCCCGAGTGAGACTCCCCTTGTGGGCCTGTGCTTCCCCCGGTGAGACTCCCCTTGTGGGCCTGTGCTTTCCCCAGTGAGACTCCCCTTGTGGGCCTGTGCTTTCCCCAGTGAGAATCCCCTTGTGGGCCTGTGCTTCCCCCGGTGAGACTCCCCTTGTGGGCCTGTGCTTCCCCTGGTGAGACTCCCCTTGTGGGCCTGTGCTTCCCCCGGTGAGACTCCCCTGCGGCCGGGCTCGGGCCCGGGGGACACAAAGAACTCGCTCCACCAGAAGGAGCAGGGGAGGCCCCTGATGAAATGGAGGCCTCCCTTTACCCCTCCGCGCTTAAAAGAAGGCGCGACCCCCTGGATGAGGAGGAGGACCGGGAGGAGGAAGGTCCCTCCGGTCAGGGGGAGTCGTCGCCCGCCGCGGGCACTGTGCCCCACCCCACCGCTAACACCATTACGGGCGAACGGCAGGGGTCGCCTGTCCCTGGGGAGGCTGAGGCAGAAGCGTCTGCCCAGCTCGTGCCTCCCGGGGATGGGGACGAGACTCTGCCCGTGGGGGGGGTCGCGGAAAAACCCGCGGCGGGATTCGATCCATTGCTGGTGGCATTGCCCCTCGACGGGTCGAGCGGCCAGGGGACCGGGCCGGGCGAGTCATCCGATGATGAGCTCGCCCAGAGCGGCCCGGACCTTTCCCAGGTGCTGCTCGACTTCGTCGAGGTTTGCGAAAAAATCACTCCGTCTGCTGGGTCGGAGGCCGGTGGCCTGGCGGAGGGGGGCACTCTGTCTGTGTCTCCGGCGCCGGGCGACTTGGAGGTGATCGGATGCACGTGTTCTCCCGTCTCTCCGGTCTCTCCGGTCGCTCCGGCGCCTGGGGCGGAGGGGGTCTCCGGACCGCCGCCGCCTTCTGGCCCGGCCCCCCTATCGGAGCCCGGGGGGGAATCCTCCGCTACCGATCCTGGGGGTGGGATCCGGGCGGAGGCGGTGCCGTCTGTCGCGGCCGGGCTGCCCGATGCGCACTGCGTGGCGGACGGTTCGGCCGCCAGTGGCGACCCCCCGGAGGAGGACGGGGACTCGGTGGTGGGGGCGGAGGTAGATTTAGATTCCATCGCCGATGAGGCGATGGATGACCTCGCGCCCCTCGCCGGGACCCCCCTCGCTCTTATTCCCATCAGGGAGCTCCGGGAATTTGTGGCCACGAGCCAGGGTCGCCGCAGGACCCAGCAGTCCCTCGACAGATGGTCGGGGCTGGCGCTGCTCATCGGGTCGGCCCGCGTCGCCTATAAGACCATGGGTGCGGATGCGGGCGTGAGCCCGTCCGAGCTGCGTCGGTTCCGAGCATTCTTCACCGGGCTGCTAAGGGAGTGGCGGTCGGTTAGCGGCCGCCCTCCCTTCCCCCGTTAGGTTTAAGCAGGGGTTGGTTGTGCTTCTGAAATGAAGATAACCATAGCCAGCCTCAACGTCAACGGCAGCAGGGAAGCTAGCCACAGATTTAATAACTTCTCGGTCCATCGGGACGGGAAGTATGCGGTGTGCTTCCTGCAAGAAACCCACACCGTTCCGGGAGACGAGGCCACGTGGCCACCTCTCCAATGTTTCCAGTGGGGTGGCTATCTTGTTGGCCCCGCATTTTCAGCCGGAGATCTTGGGGGTCAAGGAGCTCGTGCCGGGCCGCTTGCTCCAGGTCACCGTTCGCCTGGGGGGCGTGCCGTTCCATCTAGTGAACGTGTACGCCCCTCGGGCTGGTGCGCAGCAAGCGCGCTTCTTTGAAGAAGTGTCCACTCTTTTGGGCTCCATCGACGCGGGCGAGTGCGTCGTCCTCGGGGGGGATTTTAATTGTACCCTCGAGGCGAGGGACCGCACGGGTACCCAGCCGAGCCCGGCGTCGGTGGGGAAGTTGAGGGACCTGGTCGGGTCCCTCGACTTGGTGGACGTCTGGCGTAATCTCCATCCCGACTCCAGCGCCTTCACTTTTGTGAGGTCTGGGGGAGGAGCGTCCAGGATCGACCGCCTCTACATTTCCCGGGCATACGTCTCCTGCGTTCCGACGGCTTCCGTGCGGCCGGTGCCGTGCACGGACCACCACCTGGTGTGGGCGGAGCTCGTGCCGCTGCGCGCCGGGAGGGGGTCCGCGTACTGGCACTTTAACAACCTGCTGCTGGAGGACGCGCGGTTCCGGGATTCGTTCGTTCGGTTCTGGGCCGGCTGGAGAAGGAAGCAGGGGGGCTTCCCCTCCTTGAGGCTATGGTGGGATGTGGGCAAGGCTCACATCCGTCTCTTCTGTCAGGAGTACGCGAAGGGGTCGACCAAGAGGCGGGAGGCCCGGGTCGGGCAGTTGGAGAAGGAGGTGCTCGACCTGGAGTCCCGTCTCGGTCAAGTCGCCGAGGATCCGGCCCTGCGGCTGGCGTACGAAGAGAAGAAGGGCGCGCTGAAGGACCTGCGGCTCGTCGGGTCCCGAGGCGCGTACGTGAGGTCGCGGATCCAGTTCCTACGGGACCTGGACCGCTGCTCCCCCTTCTTCTACTCGCTGGAAAAAAGACGGGGGGTCCGTAAGCAGCTTTTGGAGCTGCTGGCCGACGACGGATCTCCGGTCTCGGATCCGGAGGGAATCCGCGCGGAGACCCGCGCCTATTACGGGGCTCTGTTCTCTCCGGATCCGTCCAGCGAGGACGCGCGCAGAGTTTTGTGGGAGGACCTGCCGAAGGTCGGCCTGGAGGGCGCCGAAAAATTGGACGCTCCTCTGAGTTTGGAGGAGCTGTCCGGCGCCCTCCGCCAGCTCTCTAGGGGGTAGTCCCCGGTGCTGGACGGGCTGACCGTGGAGTTCCACAGGGCGTTCTGGGGCATCCTGGGGGGCGACTACGTGCGGGTCCTGGGGGAATGTTTGGCGACCGGGGAGATGCCCCTCTCGTGGCGCAGGGCGGTGATCGTCCTGCTGCCTAAGAGGGGTGATCTCCGCCTCCTTAAGAACTGGCGCTCGGTCTCCCTCCTCAGCACGGATTACAAAATCTTTGCCAGGGCCATGTCTGTTCGCCTTGGCACCGTGCTGGCCCACATGATCCATCCCGACCAGTCCTACACGGTCCCGGGCCGGACCATTCACGATAACATCCATCTGGTCCGGGACCTGGTCCACCATTCCCAGAGGGCTGGTCTGTCGGTCGCCTTCCTTTCCCTGGATCAGGAGAAGGCGTTCGACAGGGTGGATCACGAGTATCTTTTCGGGACTCTGCGCGCATTCGGGTTCGGGACGCATTTTGTCGCCCGGATCCGACTTCTGTACGCTGCCGCGGAGTGTCTGATTAAAGTTAACGGGTCCTTGACGGCGCCCCTTCGCTTCGGGAGGGGGGTGCGTCAGGGATGCCCCATGTCCGGCCAGTTATATGCCATTTGCGTGGAGCCTTTCCTGCGCCTCTTGCGGAAGAGGTTGGCGGGATTGGCTCTGCAAGGGCCGGGCGTGGAGGTGGTCCTCTCGGCTTACGCCGATGACGTGCTCCTCGTGGTCACGGATCCCGTTGACTTGCGGAGGATGCGGGAATGCCAGCAGATTTACTCGGACGCATCCTCCGCCAGGATCAACTGGGGGAAATGTTCTGGACTCCTGGTGGGTCAGTGGCAGGTGGACTCTCTGCCGGAGGAGTTCAGGCCCTTCGCCTGGAGTACTACGCACCTCCTCTACTTGGGAGTATACCTCAGCCCGGCTGAGGACGCCTGGCCGGCGAACTGGCACGAGCTGGAGGCCAAAGTCACCGCTCGCTTAGGACGCTGGACAGGATTGCTCCGAGTGTTGTCCTACAGGGGTCGGGCGTTGGTCATAAACCAACTGGTGGCCGCCATGTTGTGGTACCGGTTGGTTACTCTGATCTCCCCCCCCCTGCGTTTGTCGCCAGGATACAGAAGAAGCTCGTCGACTTCTTCTGGAGCAACAGGATGCACTGGGTCGCTGCCGCGGTTCTGAGTCTCCCGCTTAGGGAGGGCGGTCAGGCGTTGGTGTGCCTCCGCACCCAGGCTGCGACTTTCCGTCTTCAGACGCTGCAGAGATACCTGTACGTCGAGAATCCTCCAAGATGGTGTGCGCTGGCGACGTATTTTTTCCGCCAGCTGCACGGCCTCAATTACGACACGCAGCTCCTGTTTTTGGAGGTGAGCGGCAGGCGTGAGAGCCTGCGGGAGCTGCCTGTCTTTTACCAGGAACTACTATGGGTTTGGAATCACGTCGCCTCCAGGCGGGGCTCTCCCCCGTCAGGAGCGGCGGCTGTCCTCCGGGAGCCGCTGTTCAGGAATCCGCACCTCCACGTCCGCGAGTTCGGGTGGCTGGCGGAACGCAGGGCTGTGCCTGGCAGGGTGACTAGAGTCGGGTACCTACTCGATGGCGGAGGAGCGGGCTGGATGGCGCCAGAGGAGCTGGCGCGGCGCATGTCGTGGGACAACGTCCGGCTCGCGGTCGATGCCATCGGGGCTGTGAAAGCAATGTTGCCCCCCGGCGCCACAAGGTGCGTCGAGGCGGCTCGGGCACGTGGGGAGATCCCGTCCGAGCTTACTCCCGTTCGGATGGAATTCCTTATCGGCGCCTTGCCCCGAAACTCCCCTCGGGGATCGGTGCCTCACAACTTGAGCCGTCTCGAGGAAATACCCTCCGTGCTTTTTCATTCTGCGCGGAGGGGTTTCCTGTACGGGCTGCTCTTGCACACCTTCCACTTTGCCATCTTCGCCTGCCGTCCGGACACGCCGTGGCGTGCCGTTTTACCTCCGGACGGAGACGGAGGTCCCCAATGGGGGGCTCTCTATGCGGGAGTCCTCCCTTGTTCTATCGGGGATTTGGCTTGGAGTGTGTTGCACAGAGCAGTTCCGTGCAATAGATTTTTAAATAGGTTTACGGACTCCCAGACCGCCTGTTTGTTTTGCGGTCTGGAGGAGTCCGTATTTCACGTTTATATGGGGTGTGAGAGGTTGCAGCCCCTCTTCCATTTTTTGAGGGGGCTGCTCCTCAAATTTTGGTTGCCCTTCAGTCCCACGCTCCTGATCTACGGTCACCCCGTGCGGAGGGGAGCGGGCGGGTCGGAGGACCTCCTCGTGGGCCTGCTCCTGGGCCTGGCCAAGAAAGCCATTAATTGGTCCTGGCAGCGGGCGAGCGAGGGGGTCGTCCGACCGGATTGCCTCCCCCTCTTCCGTGGCCATGTTCGCGCCCGGGTGGCCCTAGAGATGGAGCACGCGGTGTCCGCCGGCACGCTCGAGCTTTTTCGTGACCGGTGGGCGCCGCGGGGACTGGAGTGCATAATTAATCTGGACAACCAAATTTTAATTTGATTGGTGGAGGGTTATTTAAAAGGGTTATTGGTTTTTTGTCAGTTTATTTGTGAACTTGTTTTTGGTTGAATAAAAAGAGAGGGTTAGGAACAATTAACACCAGAGAACGAGGAACAATTAACAAAGGAACAAGCAAGTGAAGGTTGGAGCTCATTGTGTTGCAGCAGTGAGAGGAGAAGGCTGTGCTGTTGCTGAGCTCCTGCTGCTGTGGGGAGCACCACCACAACTACCAGGTGCCTGGAGAGGACGGAGGACAGGACAGAGGAGGAGGCCAGCATTACACCTGGAGAGGCCTCTTTTTCATCACTGCCTCCCAATTTGGCCTCCAGCCCAGGAGAGGGAGAGAGGGAGAGAGGACACGAACAGCTCCACTTGGAAGGAGGGGAGGAGCTGCAATTCCAAACATCTGCAGGTGGGTGTCCTTGTGTATTCCCCCCTAAAGACTTTTGCATTCTAGGCGGGGGGAGGAAAAGAAGACGGTCCGAAAGCCTGGCCTGGGTTGGCTGGAGCCTGCCCAGGTGAAGCTGCTTCCTGCTTCCTGCTCATCGAAAAGACCTGGTGTGGGCTGAACCTGGGCTGTCTCCAGTCTGCCCAGGCGAAGACATCTTCTCCCCCTGCCCGAAGACCACCTTAAAAGACTTTGCTGTTTTACCATCGGGGGAGTACACCCTGCCGACACCCACCCACCGCCTATCATCGTCGAGTGGGGACCCTGCCTTTGCGGCCCCTCCCTCCTTCCCACCCCCCCTCTCTCTCTCTCTTTGTCCTCTCTCTGCCTCTCCGATAGGCACCCCCCTTCATCTTATTTAATTTTCCAATTGAGCAGAGGGAAGAAAGGGCCTCCTCCCAATGCATACCATCAAGGGGAGAGGTGGCCCAGTACATTTACGCTCCCTCTGCTCAGGGAAGATCTTATTATCGTACCGAGGCCTCCCCCTCTTCCGTGGCCATGTTCGCGCCCGGGTGGCCCTAGAGATGGAGCACGCGGTGTCCGCCGGCGCGCTCGAGCTTTTTCGTGACCGGTGGGCGCCGCGGGGACTGGAGTGCATAATTAATTTAGACAACCAAATTTTAATTTGATTGGTGAAGGGTTATTTAAAGGGTTATTGGATTTTTGTTAGTTTATTTGTTAACTTGTTTTGGTTGTACAAAAAGAGGAGGAACAATTAACAAAGGAACACACAGTGAAGGTGCCATCTAGAGGTTACAAAAAGGAACTGACTGGCACCCTCACAGGAGGAACAAACAAGTGAAGGTGCCATCTAGAGGTTACAAAAAGGAACTGACTGGCACCCTCACAAAATTACATACAAGAGGAGGAAGAGTCTAGTGAGTCTAGTGAGAAGGTTTTCACTATATACAGTATAGACACTTCAAGGCCCAACGTACCCCCTCTCACTCAGTATTTCATAGTGAACGGAGGTCAAGTAAAGTTTGAGATTGACACCGGATGTAGTGTAACCATAATGTCGCAGACTGAGTACGCCAAGCTATGGGGGGAAGCAAAAATACCAGAGCTAGGTACATGCCCCATTAGTCTCAAAACCTACACAGGACAGAAGGTGGACATTTTGGGGGTGGCCGAAGTACAAGTGGAACACAAAGGAGTCACCAAAGAGCTTATGATGGTAGTGGTAGCAGGGTCAGGGCCAAACCTGTTAGGGCGAGGGTGGATCAGTGAGTTGAGTGTGGACTGGCAGGCAATGAATAAAATGGAGGACAGTACAGAGGCACTGCAAGAAGTGCTGATGAAGCATGAGTTAGTGTTCAAGGACGAACTGGGCACCTTAAGGGGAGCCACAGCCAAGATTAATGTAGCCAGTGATGCCACGCCTCGTTTCTTTAAACCAAGGTCGGTACCTTTTGCAATGAAAACCAAGGTTGAGGCGGAGCTAGATCGCCTGCTAAAGGACAAAGTAATAGAACCAGTGAAATTTTCAGACTGGGCGGCACCAATAGTCCCGGTATTGAAGCCCGACGGTAACGTAAGGGTGTGTGGTGACTATAAGTTAACAGTGAACAGAGCATCATCACTGGAACAGCACCCCATTCTGAGAATGGAGGACATGTTAACATCGCTCGCTGGGGGAGAAAGATTCAGCAAACTGGGCATGAGTCATGCGTATCAGCAGATATTGCTAGATGAAGAATCAAAAAAGTTTGTCACGGTGTACACGCACAAGGGGCTGTTCACGTGTGCCAGGTTACCATTTGGTGTCAGTTCTAGCCCAGCAATATTCCAACGGACTATGGAGGGCATTCTGCAGGGCATTCCAAAGGTGGCCGTGTACTTAGATGATATTCTGCTAACAGAAAGTGACGATCAAGATCACGTAAAAGCACTGGACAAAGTGCTACAGCGGCTGGAAGAGGCGGGGTTACACCTGAAATGAAGTAAGTGTAGTTTCATGGAGAAGGAAGTTACATTCCTGGGACATCGGGTGGATGCCACAGGCCTCCATCCATTACCAGGGAAAGTGCGGGCAGTGCAGGATGCACCTGCACCCACCTCAGTGACTGAACTGAAAGCCTATCTAGGGCTCCTGAATTATTATAACCGGTTTCTTCCAAACTTATCGATGCTGCTGGCACCCTGCACAAACTGCTGAGAAAGGAGGAGCCATGGCGTTGGGGGCCAGAGCAAGCGAAAGCGTTTCAGCAGTCAAAGGAGCTACTTCAGTCCAGCAGGGTGTTAGTGCATTACGACGAGAAGAAGGAGCTGATAATGTCCTGCGATGCATCACCCTATGGAGCGGGGGCAGTGTTGGCCCACCGCATGCCAGATGGAGCGGAAAGGCCCATCGGGTTTGTTTCACGCACGCTCACAGCTGCGAAAAAGAACTATTCACAGCTTGATAAAGAGGGGTTAGCCATTATATTTGGAGTAAAGAAATTCCATAAGTACATATATGGCAGCAAGTTTGTAATCAGTACTGACCACAAGCCTCTTATTAGCTTACTGAATGAGATGAAAGCGGTGCCTCAAATGGCATCACAGAGAATAATGAGATGGGCAGTAATACTAAGAGCCTATGAATATGTGATCACGTACAGAGCCGGCAAGGAAAACGGGAACGCTGATGCTCTCAGCCGCCTGCCCCTCTCAAAATCTCCTCGCAGTACTTCCCCTGAGGAGCACGTCCTGATGCTGGATCAGGAGATTAGTCCCCTGATGACTTCAGCGCAAATCCAGGGCTGGACAGCCAAGGACCCCGTTCTGTCAAGGGTCCGTGAGTATGTGTTGAAAGGCTGGCCAGATCACTGTGAGGGACCGGAGTTTGCGCCGTACAGACAGAGACAGCACGAGCTCAGTGTCCAAGACGGATGTGTGCTATGGGGAGCACGCATCATAGTCCCAGAGCGGGGACGCTCTACTTTGATGGAACAGTTGCATTAATCGCAGCCAGGAATGACTAGAATGAAAGGACTGGCTAGGAGCTACCTGTGGTGGCCTAACTTGGATGCTGAAATTGAGTCAAAGGTAAAGTCATGCACTATATGTCAGGAACAGAGGAAAGCACCTGCTGGGGCACCACTCCATCCCTGGGAGTGGCCCAGAAAACCCTGGAAGAGAATTCACATAGACTATGCGGGACCTTTTTTGGGCAAAATGTTTTTGGTGCTGGTAGACGCTCACTCAAAGTGGATCGACGTTTATCCAGTGAGATCTGCAACGACTGATGCCACACTGGATTGTCTCAGGAACAGCTTCAGCACGCATGGTATTTCAGAAATGATTGTATCCGACAATGCACAGTGTTTTGTTAGTGAAGGGAGCAAAGAATTCATGGTAAGGAATGGAATCGCACATGTCACCTCGGCTCCATATCACCCAGCCTCAAATGGGTTAGCCGAGCAAGCCGTGCAGACTTTTAAGGAGCTCATGAGGAAGAGCTCAGGTGACACCCTGGAGACCAAGCTCAATAGAGCCTTGTTTAGTTATCGTATAACACCCCAAGCTACCACGGGGCTTTCTCCGGCTGAGTTGATGATGGGGAGAAAGTTGAGGTGCACGTTAGACCTGATACACCCAGATCTCAAAAGCAAGGTTGAGACAAAACAAACTAGCCAAAAAGCGTACCATGACAAACATACTAAAGCTCGCCATTTCGCCATAGGGGACTCTGTGTATACCCAGATCTTCGGCTATGGACCTAAATGGATACCAGGACTAATCCAGGACATTACAGGACCTGTGTCGTACTCTGTGTTACTAGGGGATGGTCGAGGAGTTTGTCGGCATGTGGATCAGCTTTTCAGCTGGCAGCAGGGGGAACTGCCTCAGATGGAACAAAGGGCAGTAGAGGAGGCTGTTCCAGGACCCAGCACGGCTTATAAGGTGCCAGTGGACACTGGTGCTGCCAGGCCACAGCGGGACAGAGTAAAACCAACATCAGAGACTACTCCAATCTCAAGTGCGAGTGAATCTGAGGATCCACCACAAGTGGAATTAAGACGTTCACAAAGGATTCACAAGCAACCAGAAAGACTTATACAAACCTGTTAAATTAGTCAGGGGTTAACCATGGTTAGAGCATACTGGTTAATTAAAAAGTAGTACCTAGTAAGGGTTATTGTTTAAGAATTGCATACGGCACTCTTAAGGGGGGAGGAGTGTAGTAACCTGGGAGGTTATGAGTAACCTGATCCACCAGGTGGTGCTGTGGCAATTGGTCTCCTGAGTTAAGTCTGGTCTGTACTGTTGTACTCTTTGTTTTTGCTGCCTCATGGCAGAAGCTTTTATGTGCAAGTGTTGATTAAACCACGTTACGGAGTTAACCTGTGTCCATCTCCATCTATGGCCACCTCAAGATACCACAAGGAGCGTGAAGGTGTCTGCTTCCAACATTGCACAAGGCTCTGCACACACCATGGAGGCCATCTCTTCCTCGCTGCAAAGGATGGTAGACTCCCTGAGAAACCGTGGCAACCCTGACTTGATGCCACGTGTGATGGGCAATCTGGCAGCTTCCATTGCAGCACAGGCAGAAGCGACACAACGTCTTAGTGCTGTAATGCAGTCTATGCTTGGTGGAATCCAATCTCAGATTACACTCATGCAGTCTCAGCTTGATGCCACACAAACTCTGACTGCTGCCATCATGGCTGGGTCTACCACCGTCGACTGGGGCTTTCACAGTGTTGCAGCAGGCCAGCAATCTGTTCTCCAACAGATTAGTAGGGATGCTGAGGTGCTCCCCCGGGGGAGCGGCAATGGATCAGTGGAGCAGGAACCTGCTGTCCTCTCTCAGGATGACAGCATACCTGCTCCCACCACTGCCACTCTGCCATTGCCCTTGTCGCTGCCTGTCATCGAGCCAGCCCAGACTGCTGCCGCACATGCTGAGGTGGTACAGTCTACAGCCGGGCCTTCCAGGCCCAGAGCTGCTCGAGGGCATCCTGCAAGGCCATCTGAAGTCTCCCGCATGGACACTCAGCAGCCTTCCACCAGTCCTGCTGCAGCCATTGGACCAACACTTCATAGGAGCACTAGAGTAGGCAAAGGTTCAGTAACAAGAGGCACTAAGGGATTGCACAAGGGTGAACAGGTAATATTTTTGTTGTAAATATGAGTTCACTGATTTTTGATAAATGTATTAATTCAGTTTGCATTCTTTTGTGGTGTCTCTCATTTCAGTTTTGCGCTGTGATATGGCCTGCGACAGGGATGGAATGTTGGGGATGTGGTGAACAATGGGAATCTGGGGTTTAATTTATTCGAACTGCAGTCTGATGAAGCTGTCACAGACCACTCTTCTGGAAGGCTGATTGAGTGGCTGCCTCCTCCCTCACTCCTGTTCCTCCTCATCCTCGTCCTCCTCCTCATCTCCCTCTTCCACCTCCTGAGGTGGTCCCACAATCCCTGGTGGCAAGGGCTCGGCCCTCATGATGGCCAAGTTGTGGAGAATGCAGCAGACCACAACAAAATGTGACACCTGCTTAATCGAGTACTGGAGGGCTCCTCCTGAGCGGTAAGGCAGCGGAACCATTGCTTGAGCACCCCAATGGTCTGCTCGATGATGTTCCTGGTGGCAACATGGCTCTCATTATATGAGCGCTGGGCAGGAGTGTTGGGGTTGAGGAGGAGAGCGGTTAGCCCTTGTCTCCGAGCAGCCAGCCACAAGAGTGACGTGGTGGCTGGAAGAGTGCAGGCACATCAGTCTGGCTCAAGATGAAGGCATCGTGGCTGCTGCCAGGATAGCAAGCATTGACACTGAGGATTAGCTGTCTGTGGTCGCACACCAACTGCACATTAAGTGAGTGGTAGCCTTTGGGGTTACGGAAGATCTCAGGATTGCTATGCGGTGCCCGCAAAGCCACGTGGCTGTAGTCAGTGATGCCCTGCACCCTGGGAGATCCCGTTATCCTGGCAAAGCCACATGCGTGCTCGCCCTGCTTCTCCCTATGAACTCCTGGATGCAGTGATGGACGGCGAACTGTGAGATGTTAGCTATGTCTCCTGTTGCAGACTGGAAGGATCCGCTGGTGAAGAAATTGAGGGCGCCGGTGACCTTAACTGCCATTGAGAGAGCTGTGGTCACCCTGATCTGAGGCTGGAGGTCTGGTTGCAGGAGGTGGCAGAGTTCTGTGACCACCTCCTTGGTGAAGTGGAGCCTTCTAATAGACTGCTCCTTGCTTAATTGGAGGTAGGAGAAATGCTCTCGGAATACCCTTGGAGGGGAAGGCCTCCAGTTGAGAGCCCTGATGGCCCTCCTCCTCCCTCTGGGCACATGTTCCAGTCTTTCTCGCTGCCTCCGCGCCCTCCGTTGTATATCCTGGAATGCGAGGTTGACTGCCAGTACAGCCCCTATTAAGGTAACCAAGTGTAGCAGTTTGATTTTTTTTAAGAATATGTGTAGCTACTTTTTCGTCGCCACAACACTCCTGATACTAAATAATCTAGAAATGATAGTGCAATAGTCTCATTCTATGTGAAACTGACAAGAAAGCACTGGAACTCCACTGACCTACAGCTGTGACTCATTACTGATGATCCCTTTAAATAACATCCCTGGAGCCGACTTTCTGCTGCTTCATGCCAGCTCCCCCTGTCGCTGTTTACTCCAGCGCTAAGGTAGGTGGTGACAATCAATTTTGCAGACCGGGTGGCCAGTGAGCATTGCACACTCACTGACATCACGATCCACCTGGCGTTAAAGCTCCCGGCGATAACTGTTAGCGGCTGTGCTGCATTGGTTTCGCCTAGCCCTGGCGATAATGCTCTAATGCCCCGCTAGCGCCATCTACTGGCGCTAATGGGAGGCGCTAAGGTACCAAATTTTTCTCCCAATGATTTTATGGTGAAATCATCTGTTTTGCTTGAAGCCAATATAGAAATGAAGCAAATAAGAGGAAAAATTACAACCAGTGTTTCTTAAAGGTGTGTAGAATCTCTGACAAGAATCACCAATTAGCGCTTGTCTTAACTTAGAGATATTGGAGACTTTGTGTAACACACTACTGTAATGATTCAGCAGAAACAAAACTCAGCCTCCATAATTAAAATGGTGTAGTTCCAGATTTGCATAACAGCAGCACAACATAACATAACTTGAGTTCTGCAAGCAAAATACTAGTGCAGAAATTGCACAACCAAATCTAAGCTTCATAACAAAAGCAATCAACCCCTATACTCCACTGATAGATTAAATGATGTGTAGAATCCAGACTGGTGCAGCGTGGTCCTTTCTAGAGGAAATGAACAATTGATCCATCAGTTCATTCAATGTGCTGATATGCCAGTCTTAAAAATAATGACCCATCATTCTGGATGATATGCAGCAGACCAATTTTTGTAATTGGTCAATGGTACAGCTATTATAAATCTCAAAGTTACTGTTTTCAAATTAAGGAAGGGTTAAAAACTTTCTTATACTCTTTCTGCATTATACAGCACACTCATGAATATGCAGTTTTGCTCTAGAGGGGGCAAAATTCGGTTATGCCCAGTTTGGGGGAGGTAACCGAATAAGCACCTCACATTTAGTACCCGGAGCGGGAGTATCGCCCTGGCTGCTAAATTGGGCTTACCGCCCCGGCGAGGAAGTGAAGCAATATCTCGGGAACGCCACTTCCTCTTGGGTCAGTGCATGGGGCGCAAAGTGCAGTAGCGCTGGAGCGTTACATGGCCGCTCCACGTAGCGCTGATAGGTTTCAGCGCCCCTCCCCTTCTGTTAAAGGGGAGGGACGCTACACACTCTGCAGGCCATTTGACGGCCTGCACTAGTCCACCAGGGCGGCGTGGTGCAGTGGCCGCAGCCTGGCACTGAGACGTGGTGCCAGATGGTACAATGGCAGCCACGGACCACGCCAACGGCCGCCAAGAGGGGCCGACCTGGAGGTCGGCCAAAATTTAAAATGTCAGCGCGGGGCGCAGCCGGATCACCCTTTTAATTAGTGCCCCACCAGCGGTGTGCAGCCCGGCTTTGACCCGTGAGTCTGTCGCTGACATCGCCCGCGACAGCCTCACGGGGTGCAGCCGCATTTCAGCTGCAGGGCACTAAGGGACTGCGGGAGGGTGCTCAGGGGTCACGTCACTCGGCGATGACGTCATTGTCATCGGCAGCGGCGCAGTGGCCTGGGGCACTGCTGGCGGGGACGCGACGCTATCGGCTAGCGCCTCAGTCACACCCCGCCGAATTTCTCGGCAGGCGCTCCGCCCAAGTGATAAGCCATTTGCGTCCCGTTAGTGCCCCCCAGAGGCGCTAACAGTGGGCGCAAAGGAGGCGAATTTTGCCCCCTTCGTGCTTTAGCTGGTGTGTATGTTTGTGGACTGGCAGTGAAAACAGGGAGTACAGACCACTTGCAAGCTAGAAATAATGGGCAGGGTGAGCATTGGGAGACTGGGCCATTGTGAAGCTGGGGAATATGTGAGCTGTTGGGATCATGGCTGCTACTGAATTTCCATGAGGTGCTCCCGAAATCCTGTCATAACTTTGGCTGGGGATTCACGTAAATTGCCATTCTGAATTATTTGTATTGTTTCTCTGAGGTTTTCATCAGAGAACCCACATGGAATTTCCAGGCAATAACATTGTCCGATTGAATATCAGCAACACAAGCACACACTCAACTTGAGGAATACTTTAGAGGATAGCATGCAATGTTAATGCCACAGCAATCTTTCTCATTGAGCCCACATCTTAGCATTTTGCCTTCTTTCCTCTTTTCTGTGAAAAGGGAACAGTTTGAACCAGCGTTCAGTAACTCTAACACACATCACAGGTACACACGCCTTAGAGAAAGTTGATCGTAAGATGGAAGAGAAAACAGACCATGATTCACAATGTATGGATGAACAAGGCTAAATAGTGTTGGCTGCACAA
This sequence comes from Somniosus microcephalus, assembly GCF_052327205.1. Taxonomy (NCBI): domain Eukaryota; kingdom Metazoa; phylum Chordata; class Chondrichthyes; order Squaliformes; family Somniosidae; genus Somniosus; species Somniosus microcephalus. Next base: position 193,903,080 of record NC_140993.1, read on the forward strand.
TGCCATACACCAACGTAGCAGAAGCTTAGGATAGTTACTAGCCCTGCTACAAATCTGACCTCACAGGGCCTGCTTACAAATGGAAATTTCTATCTGAGAAAAATCATGTAACTGAGTTAATTTTCTCCATGGAAAACGTGTTGCAAACTCTGGAGATGAGTGTGGAGGCTATTTCATAATCATTAATTTGAACCTAACTTGCTGTGCAGGAAATCCACAGGATCAAGTGGAATGCTGGCTTTACACCCTGCCCGATATCACTCTCCATTGACTTGAACAGAGAATAAAATTGGGCAAGGTGTAAAACTAGCATTGCACCCAATCTTCTCAGTTTCCTGGCTGGCAGGATAAGTTAAAATTGACCCCATTGTCTGCATTATAGTCTGTTTTGGAGCAACTGACAACACCAGTGGCCGGTGCAATAGAGACCTCAGTAGCACAAGTCAAAGGCACAGTGGAAGCATCGCTAATGAATACTCAATGATGCTATAGTTGGTTTGAGCTCCAAACTCCAAAACACAGTCTTTACTAGTTGCAATTCACCTGGAGATGGTTATAGGCAACCTTCAGCCAGGCATTCACGCACTTCATGGATGTCCACTTGTACTGGCCTCGCTAGACGTGCTCCTATCTAGTTATCCAGCAAGTTAAACACTTATTCAAAATAATTCCTCGTGAAGCCGTTTGCTGTTTTGAAGCTTTACTTGAACAAATTTGTGAAACTGTAAACAAAGACAAAGTATGTTTTGTACATAAAATTAAGTACTATACATTTGATATTACATAAGATATAACATATTTACAACAGTAGAATAGACTAATTGTATAACTAACTAACATTTGGACTAACTTCTGTAACTATCAAATATTAACCTTTTATAAACATAGTGTTATCAAAATACTACACTGACAAAGTTACTATCATGCTAATAGACAAAGATACTCACAGATATTGCACCTGGCCTAACATATGAGATCAGATTACATTGGATTGAAAATCCCTCATGGAATTCTCCATTACTCAAGTCAGGTTCTTCCTGGAATTCTACTTCCTGGGATTCTACTTCCTGGGTCACACAGGAAGAAAGGTAGAAAGGTCAAATGACCTCTCACACAGGAAGAAAGGTAGAAAGGTCAAATGACCTCTCACACAGACACTGTTAACACATAACCACCAACAGAGGGTGCTATCTGCATGTAAAATGTGCATAATGTCCAGAACACCACTGTTCAGACATAACGCTAGTACTTTGATGGTGTCCTCTAACAGAAAGGAACAGCAGAGGGAAAGGAACAGCAGTGTTGACTAATCAAGGTGCCATTTAAATCAGTGGGCAGAAAATCAAGTAGCTCAGTTATGGGTATAATAATATCCTTCCTGCCCGATTTTCTCTATGCGCTCCACCTAGGTAATTATTTAAAGTGTAAGTGCAAAAGAGGAGAATGTACCCCCATTTCTCACCAGTACTTAACTGGAATGAGACTGATGCAAAGAAACTCAGCATTGTGGTGATTTTCACAGGTGCTGGTAATGTCCTACTGATGTTTGATTGTGTCTGCAGGTCTTCTTGCAGTAGTATGAATACTTCAGCTATTGTCTGTTTTTCTCTCCATTGAAGACCAATTTCACCCCCACTGCTCCACTGTAAATCCCAGGTCGCTCTACTGGAATGGTACACTTGCTACATAGGATACGAGCAGGTACCTGACCCAATGCCTGCTGTGGCTCCTAACCTGACCAGTTTCCCTCTGCTGTGCCTTTGCTACTTGCAGAAATAGTGCCATGGCTGAATTCAGCCCCCTTCCTATCCTCGCCACAATCAGGTGGCTTCAATATTGATTCTGTTGTTGATTTGCTGGTGTTGAATTAAAGCAGTTACAGCCACTACTGCAACACATGTTTAAAATCAGTGGAGGAGAATTTGAACTTACTGGCGCCCGTTTTGCACCTGTAAAATGGGCATTAGGCCTCTGAATTTCATGTTGTCATCTGTCGCGCTCGATCTGGACTGGAAATGCGACAGATGGCATACAGGTTCAAGTGACTTTTAGCCCACCTCGAACTTGAATATATAAACCATGCACCTATGACAGTTGTACGACTCAGAAAGCGAAATTCAGGTACAAATGGGCGGACCTTTTGCCGTACATGCTCTGCCTAATTGTACCAGGTCTTGAGCAACCTAACCAATGGCCCTCACTACTTCTGTGCAGTACTGAGGGAGCGCTGAACTGTTGGAGGGGCAGTACTGAGGGAGCGCTAAACTGTCAGAGGGGTAGTACTGAGGGTGCGCTGAACTGTCAGGGGGCAGTACTGAAGGAGTGCTGAACTGTCGGAGGTGCTGTCTTTCAGAAAAGATGTGAAAACGAGGCCCCGTCTGCGCTCTCAGGTGGATGTAAAAGATCCCATTGTAGTTTTCAAAGAATAGCAGGGGATTTCTCCCAGTGTTCTGACGAATATTTATCCCTCAGCCTTCACATGAAAGAGATATGGGCTAGCAACTGCTGGGAAGTTGCATTATTAGAATGACATATTAATGGCACTTGCCATTATTAATTTGTTAAAAGTCCAGGAATTTGCAGAGTAAAAGAGATACACCATGAGTTCCAAATCTCCACAAATTGTTAGACAATTTGCTCCGCTGTCATCAGTCTCATCAAAGCCGATAAAAGTCCCCTCTCGTCGTGAGGCTCCCCATTCAACTTAATGGCAACTGTGAAATTTCTGAATTTACGATGTTATTACAAATTATTCCCGCCACAGCCATTTAGGGCTGCTAATTATTGTCATAGAGGACCCTATTAATGACGTGATTTATGGTCCTGACACGATACTTAACATTGGAAGGCCAGAAAGAGAGCAATGAAGCTGTGGAGTCTCACTCCAGCAGGTAGGGAATTGCTCTGAGAGGTTTTTTAAACTTTTTACCTCTCTTGGCACTGTTTTTGTGCCAGTCTTGCCTGTTAGTATTGAAAGACAATAATTTGTTTCGACACTCAGAAGAGGGTCACTCATTCAAATGCAAATTAAATTGAATTCTTTCGGAAAATAGCATTTTGGGACACAGGCCGCGATTTTACTTACCTTGGTAGGGCTTGTTAAGTCCGCCAAGTGTGTTTCCTGGGCCAATTAGAGGATGTGGGTATGGTGACATTGGGCTGGATTTTCTCAATGGGGGTGCATTGGGGGCAGGACTGCTGGTTTTCGGGTTTCAGTGCTGCCCCCAACGACGTCCGGCCAACCCATACTATTTCCCCTTGATTGACCTTGTTACGCAAGCCCTGTGGGCTTAGCCGGCCAATTAAGGGAAAGCCGGTGACAGAGGACGTCAGCATATGACGTTTCATCTGTCAACATTTTTTTGATAGATGAATTGTCAGCGTTTGACAGCTTTGAGAAGCTGTCCAGCACTGATAATCTCTGTTCTAAGGTAAGCCCTTGGACTGAAGACTCACCAAACCTCTCTCCTTAGCAGAAAGCAGATGGCTGCTGCATCTGAAAATGCAGCAGCCATTCTGTCATTTCTGCCGTTCATAGAAGATAGGAGCAGGAGCAGGCCACTCGACCCCTCGAGCCTGCTCCGCCATTCAACAAGACCATGGCTGATCATCCAAACCCTAGCACCCGGTCCCTACACCGACAGCCATCCCACCCAAGCCCTATCCCCGTAACCCCGTAACCCCACGTATTTAATCCCCCCTAACGCTAAGGGCTAATTTTTATCATGGCCAATCAACCTAACCCGCACATTTTTGGACTGTGGGAGGAAACCGGGCACCCGGAGGAAACCCACGCAAACACGGGGAGAATGTGCAAACTCCACACAGACAGTCACCCGAGGCCGGATTTGAACCCGGGTCCCTGGCGCTGTGAGGCAACAGTGCTAACCACTATGCCACCGTGCTGCCCTCCGGATCCTCAAAGGTTGAAGCCTGCAGGAAGAAACAAAGGTAAGTAAACTTTTTCTAACGCTTTGCACTCACATCTCATACTTACCTCTCCACACTTGCACCCATCACTCACCTCTACAGTGCACTTTTCGACGCATCTCACCCCCGCAGACACACTGCTCACCTCGCTGACCCTGGCGAGGTTCGCAGCCATCAGGATGCCCGCACTTGTGTGGGTAAAATGGGGATAAGCCTCTTAACTGCCTGTTAACTACCTGTTAACAGGCAGTTAAGTGGCTGTAATCCCCTTCCCGCCTCGAGGAGATGGGTCCTTGCGCGAGTCGGGGACCCGCCTCCCGGGAAGATGGCACGGAGGCGGGTTGGGAGTAGGGTTTTTATCCACTCCCAGCTTCTGCCATTATCCTGGCAGTCCAGACTCAATACCCACCTCCCCAGGGCTGGCAAAACTCCTCCCATCATTTCATGACTTGTCATTAGCCGATTTCCTTAAAGGGGCCAAGGTCAACTTTATTTTGACATTTCTGCTGTCAGTGTTCCACAGCATTGAAGTGCTGCAAACACTAACAATGACTGCACAGAGGTGCATCCAGGTTCTCCCATGACTCCCTCCATATGCCTCTGGAGGGAGTCAGTGCACGCAAGGAGGTCCTTTCCCTTCCCATGGGCAGAAGAGACCTCCTCAGGAGACCACGACAGACTGGTTGCACATTGCACAGGAGGGCACAAGCAGGGATGTCGTCCGGACCTGGGTGCAGTGGCACAAACCTTTCAATGATCTCAGTAGATCAAAAAACATTAGTACAAAGCCACACTCACCTTCATCCTGCTGTGTCTCTCATCACAACCCCATCGCTCTGTCTTCCGTACCCTACTCCTGCACATCCTTACTGTAGTGTATGTAACCTGTACCACCTTAAGAGGATACCGTAAGGTGATGGACTACTTTTTGATGGCTCCTGTACATTGTAGTACCAGTGGTGACCACAACGGTATATAAACCCTGCGGAGCAAAGTGTATCCCAGTTCAGCCCTGACCCTCAATCACTAAAGACCTGTTTACTTACTTCTGTAGTCTGTGTCCTGTTATTCAGTATAACTGCAATTGAAACCACAGACTTAACAGTGGCGACGAGTCTGATCTTACCTTGCGGCAGTTTTGCATCAAAGGAAGCTTCGTCCTCCGGAACGAGCATCGAAAAAGGGCATCCGCCCTCAACATCCTGCATCACACGGGAGGCCATCGGAAACCCGGGTTGGTTTGCTGACCACGAAGTCAAGCATCAGTGAGCATCCCTTCTACGACAGCGGCGGGTAAGCCCGATCGAGCGGCACGGGGGGGATGTCGGCCGAGTTGTCAGTGGGAGAAGGGGAGGGAAAACAACGAAAAGGGTGGAGAACACGACTGCAGCCGGTGTCAGGGGCCGGACTGCAATCGGGCAGAGATGCGCAGCAGCCAGAAAAGCGTTTATGGCCACAAGGACCGTGGGAGCGGCGGGGGAACAAGAGCAGCAACACAGGGGAAAATAAAGGACCACTGGGAGGCGTGGACAGCAACAGCGCGGGAATCGCCATTTTCAGTTGGCGGGGGAAGAAGACAAGCGCGGGAAAAGCCGCCAAGCACGGGAAAAGCCGCCATTTTGAAAAAAATAATAATAATAATAATAATATCCAAAGGGGAAGGAGAAACTCAGCAAGGATGCCAAAAACGGGTAACATCACTGCTTTTGATAACGATGTGGAAGATTGGGCCACTTATGTGGAACGCATCGAAGTTTACTGTACAACGAATGAGGTACCGGAGGATAAGAATGCACTAACCCTATTAAATTCAATGGGTGTGAAGATGTACGGGTTATTAAGGAACCTTGTAACACCAGACAAACCGGTAGGGAAGAGTTTCGCGGATATTGTTACTATCCTGCAGGAGCATTTAAACCCCACGCCGCTGCTGATAGCGGAACAATTTAAATTCTACAAAAGAATTCAACTTAAAGAAGAAAGCAACGCTGAATTCCTAACAGAACTGCGCAAGTTATCAAAGTACTGCCAGTTCGGAACAGGATTAGCAGACGCACTGAGAGATAAGTTTGTGTGTGGGCTCCTAAGGGAAGGAACCCAGAAGCGACTGCTAGAGGAAAAGGACCTTACGCTGGACAAAGCTTTCAGCATTGCAGCATCCCACGAGGCAGCAGCATGGGGTGCTGCAGAGATACAGCAAAGGCCATTGGAATTCAGCACCAATGAAATGGCATTGGGCACAGTAAAGTGCTATCGTTGTGGAAGGACAACGCATGACCAGAACCAGTGCTGGTTCAAAGATAAAGAATGCAGGCAATGTGGCAAACTTGGTCACATAGCGAGAGTATGCCGGTCCGGAAAGAAGACCAGCAGCAAAAAGTTACCGCAGGAGAAGTACAAAAAAGTACACAAGGTGACAGAGAACAGTTCGGATGAACAGAAGATGGATTCAGACTCCAGCAGTAAGCAACTGGGTTGTCTGAAAATACATATTGTGGGTAACACAGCAGACCACCAAACTATTTGGGTCATGCTTCGGATTGCAGGGGTCCAAGTGAAGATGGAATTGGACACTGGGTCGGCATTAACGGTCATGAATAAGCATGATTACAAAAGGTTATTCTCGCACATTCCCCTGAGAGATACGGAGATTGTATTGAAAACATATACGGGGCAAATAGTATACCCCAAAGGAAAGACAAAAGTAAACGTGGTCTACAATGGTAAAGAAAGTCAGAAAATGGACTTGTATGTGTTACCTGATGGAGGTCCGCCACTACTGGGATGGGAATGGATCCGGAGAATAAATGTGGACTGGCATTCCATACACGCAATGACTGTAGATGCCTGTAAGGAGGACGACGTCAAACCTAAATGACTGTCGAAAATCTTAGACGATGCTAAGGAGGTGGTCCAACAGGGACTTGGAACACTGAAAGGAATTACGGCAACCATCAAGGTTGAAGAACATGCAAACCCAAAATTTTTCAAAGCCTTATGCGATACGACCTGCTGTGGAAGCAAAGCTGGAAGGGCTAGAACGTTCAGGGGTACTGTCCAAAGTGGACTGGAGCGAATGGGCTACACCCATTGTTCCTGTCATGAAGCGTTCGTTGAGCAACAAGCTGGGGGAACCTGGGAAGGTTGGCATCTGTGGCAATTTCAAGATCACTGTTAATCCGGTTCTTCACACGGTGCAATATCAGCTTCCGCGGATTGAAGATATCTTCACTTCGCTGTCTGGTGGGAAACACTTCACTAAGATAGACCTGGCGCAGGCGTACCTACAGATGGAAGTTGATGAAGCGTCACGTCAGTATCTCACGATCAACACGCATAAGGGCTTATATCGGTACAATAGACTGGTTTTTGGAGTGGCATCGGCTCCAGCGATTTGGCAGAGGGCCATGGAGCAGGTATTGCAGGGAATTCCAGGCACACAATGCTACCTGGATGACATCCTGATTACAGGAGATAACGATAAGGATCACCTCGCGAATTTGGAGCAGGTGCTCATCAGATTGAAAGAATATGGGCTCAGAGTTAATCGCCAGAAATGCGAGTTCTTTCAAAAGCGAATCTCGTACTGCGGCCACGTCATTGATCGGGAGGGGCTCCATAAGTCACCTGACAAGATCGAAGCTGTGGTAAAAGCTCCTGCACTGGAAAATGTATCCCAGTTGAGGTCGTTTCTCGGGTTGGTTAACTATTACCACAAGTTTCTTCCAAATTTATCCATGGTGTTACACCCGCTAAACACTCTTTTGCAAATGGGAATACTATGGAAGTGGAGCGATGATTGTAAGCGGGCTTTTCAAAAGAGCAAGGCACTGATCACCTCTAAGGAAGTGTTGGCTCACTTTAACCCAACGCTGCCTATTCGCTTAGCTTGTGATGCTTCTCCATATGGTATCGGGGCAGTGCTCTCACATAAGTTTCCAGATGGCTCGGAAAGGCCAGTCGCTTTCGCATCCAGATCATTGACCTCCGCTGAGCGCAACTATGCTCAGATAGATAGGGAGGCTCTCAGCCTCGTGTGGGGAGTTAAGAAATTTAACCATTACCTGCTAGTCCAAAAGTATATGCTGCTGACAGATCACCAGCCGTTGGTTTCCATTTTCAACCCTAAGAAGGGTGTTCTGGTAATGACGGCGCAGAGGCTTCAGAGATGGTCCCTTTTCCTAGGGGCACATCAATATGATATTGAATTCAAAGGTACAAAGCAACATGGTAATGCTGATGGGCTGTCACGCTTGCCACTACCTACAGCGGAAGAGGCACCGGCAGTTGACCCTGCCGAGATATTTCACTCGATCATCATCGAATGCTTACCTGTCACCAATGCGGGTATTGAGAGAGAGACCCGAAATGACCCGACACTGTCTCAGGTCTACGACTTGACAGTGAAGGGATGGCCAGCACATGGTGAACCACTGTTACCAGCATTCTCAGCCAGACGAGAACAGCTGTCCATATGTCAAGGAACATTGATGTATGGAACAAGTGTGATTATTCCTCCAAAATTAAGAGAGAGAGTTCTGAAAGAATTGCACGAAGGTCATCTGGGGGGAGTCAAGATGAAAAGCCTTGCTAGGGCTTATGTGTGGTGGCTAGGTATCGACAAACAAATCAAGGATCTGACTAAAAGCTGCTCAGGGTGCCAAAAAGTTCAAAATGCACCTCCAATTGCACCGCTGCATCCGTGGGAATGGCCTTCAGCCCCATGGCAACATGTGCATATCGACTTTGCAGGTCCATTCATGGATTCCATGTTTTTGGTAGCAGTAGACGCACATTCTAAATGGCCAGAAGTGGTTAAGATGTCGACCACTACCTCTGAGAAGACGATCGCTGTTCTAAGAACCATATTTGCAAGGAATGGGTTGCCGGAGCAAATATGTTCAGACAATGGACCACAGTTCGTGTCAGAAGAATTCCAGAAATTCATGAAAAAGAATGGGGTGAAACACTATACATCTGCCCCATATCATCCGGCTACAAATGGGTTGGCCGAGAGATTTGTACAAACGTTCAAAAAGGCGATAAAGGCCATGAGTGAAGACCATATTCCACTACAACACAAGGTGGACAATTTCCTGATGGCGTATCGAAACGCCACGCATGCAGTGACAAATCAAATCCCTGCCATAATGGTCTATAACAGAAGGTTGCGGTCCCGGTTGGATTTGTTGAAACCCAATGTGCGAAGGGAAGTCGAAAACAAGCAATTCCAGCATGTAAATAACAAGACCACTCGTAGTTTCAAAATAGGACAACCAGTGTTGGCCAGGGACTATAGGGATGATAAATGGCAACCTGGAACAATTCGTGCACGACAAGGACCCTTGATGTACACGGTAGACGTTGGAGAGAACGTAATACGACGTCATGCTGACCAACTTGTGGAATCGAGAACAAGGGTCGACCCCATGTCTATGGCAGAGACACCAGTTGAAGAACTTATTGAGCCTGTAGCATCTACCTCAGACTCGAACGTACCTGATGATGTTCGATCCATAGGAGATCAAGTGGATGAGTCACCCCAGCAACGAGAACCAGAGACCCCTGAAAGGCATTATCCGGCCCGGATCAGGAGGCCTCCTCAGAGACTGAATCTTTGAACAGTTGTGTGTAAATTGTATATATGTTGTCCATGTAATGTTTAATTTGGGGTGTACACTGTTAAGCTAAAAGGGGAGGAATTGTAGTGTATGTAACTTGTACCACCTTAAGAGGATACCTTAAGGTGATGGACTACTTTTTGATGGCTCCTGTACATTGTAGTACCGGTGGTGACCACACCGGTATATAAACCCTGCGGAGCAAAGTGTATCCCAGTTCAGCCCTGACCCTCAATCACTAAAGACCTGTTTACTTACTTCTGTAGTCTGTGTCCTGTTATTCAGTATAATTGCAATTGAAATCACAGACTCAACACTTACTCACACCAACTTACCTTGCACCTCCACCCATCTCTCTCTATCTACATTATTACATTCCCATCTCACTAGCCACCCGTCACACGCACCCTTATCCTAGTTCAATCATACCAACCAACAACACACAAGGGTAGGCACTTGGGTGTTTTTTCCAATGTTCATGTAAATTTTCTGTTAATGTGCTGTCAAGCATTGTGTTCTTGGACAGATTTGTGTGCACCTTTGGAAATGGCTTAGTGAGTTACAGTGACTGGTGAGACATAACGGTAACCCGCAATGGTGATGAGTGTGAAACGAATGGCTTGGGCATTGTAGGGATACGTTTTGCTGTTGATGTGCTGTGGTGCCAACCTGACACATCATGTGGCAGCCGGGGTGTACAGCATCAAGTGAAGTAAATCTGGCCATGGTGAGGCCATCACTGGCCTGCCAGGCAGCAATGTGCTCGAGTGCTGATGTCCTCTATCCTGTGCAGCATCAGTTGATTGCGGAGAAAGTTGGTGTTGTTGTTGGTGCTGCTGGTGTGCCTGGTGCTGCTGGTGTGGGGGCTGATCGTGGTCAGATTCTGGGGACAAAGGTGAGACAGTATAAAGGGCACCCATGATAATGGAATAGGTGGCAGGTGAAGTTCAGATGACAGAAGCATTCAACAACAACAAGTTGTATATATATAGCGCCTTTAACGGAGTAAAACATCCCAAGGCGCTGCACAGGAGTATTAAAAGACAAAGAAATTGACACCGAGCCACATAAAGAGAAATTAGGGCAGGTGACCAAAAGCTTGGTTGAAGAGGTAGGTTTTAAGGAGTGTCTTAAAGGAGGAAAGAGAGGTAGAGAGGTGAGAGATTTAGGAAATTCCAGAGCTTAGGGCCCAGGCAGCTGAAGGCACGGCCACCAATGGTTAAGCGATTATAATCAGGGATGCTCGAGGGCAGAATTAGAGGAGTGCAGATATCTCGGGGGTTGTGGAGCTGAAGGTGATTACAGAGATAGGGAGGACCGAGTCCATGGAGGGATTTGAAAACAATGATGAGAATTTTAGAGTCATAGGGCAGGATTTTCATTGGGCCGTGGAGGCGGGATTGGAGGTGTGTGGGGGGTTAAAATCTCGAAATCGGGGGGCACGAACCCATCCCGCCCCCAACCTGCCTCCATGCCAGTTTCAAAGGAAGCAGATACCCGACCTGTGCTGGGACCCTCCTCCCTGAGGTGGGAAGGGGATTAGTGCCAATTAACTGCCTGTTAACAGGTAGTTAACAGGCTGTTTTTAACCTAATCCCTATTATTGCTGAAGTGTGGGATTCCCGATGGCCCCAAACCCCGCCAAGTTAGCGAGGCGGGCCGTCGGGCTGAAGGACTTGGAGGTTTCGAGATGTCCAATGTTCAGGTGAGTGATGGGTGCATGAGTGAAGAGGTAAGTGTGTTTGGTGTGTGTAAAGTGTTTAAAGAAGTTTTACTTACCTTTACTTACCTTTACAGCCTTCCTTCCTTCAGGTCTCAGGAGTCCCTCATCTCATCGGCACAGAAAGCAGAATGGCCGCGAGCTGTCAAAAGTTGCAGCATTCAGCTTTCTGTTCTGGAGAGATCTCTAAATCAGCCTGAGAGGAAGGAATTAACTTAATGTACAGATTGTCAGTGTTTGACAGCTTCAAAGAGCTGTCAAACGTTGATGTTTCATCTGTCAAAAGTTCTTGACAGATGAAATGTCAATCTATGATGTCACCTGTTGCCGGGTGGCCCTTAATTAGCCTGCTGAGCCCGCTGGGCAGGCTCGACAAGGTCAATCAAGTGAAAATCGCGTGGGTTGGCCACAACTCGATGGAAGCAGGGCTACAACCCTTAAAGTTGTAGTCCTGCCTCCTACATGCCTCCAGAATCAAAATCTAGCCCATAGAGTCATAGAGTTATACAGCACAGAAAGAGGCCCTTTGGCCCATCGTGTTCATGCCAGCCATCAAGCCGTGTCTATTCTAATCCCATTTTCAAGCACTTGGTCCATAGGCCTTGTATGCTATGGCATTTCAAGTGCTCATCTAAATGCTTCTTGAATGTTGTGAGGGTTCCTGCCTCTACCATCCTTTCAGGCAGTGAGTTCCAGATTCCAACCAACCTCTGGGTGAAAAAGTTTTTCCTCAAATCCCCTCTATCCCATATGCCTTTTTAACCACCTTATCTACCTGTCCTGCTGCCTTCAGGGATCTATGTACATGCACACCAAGGTCACTCTGATCTTCTGTCCTTCCTAGGTTCCTACCATTCATTGTGTATTCCCTTGCCTTGTTAGTCCTCCCAAAATGCATCACCTCACAACTGTTCAGGGTTAAATTCCATTTGCCACTGTTCTGCCCATCGAACCAACCCATCTATATCGTCCTGTAGCCTAAGGCTTCCCTCCTCGCTATTTACCATTCCACCAATTTTTGTGTAATCTGTGAACTTACTGATTATACCTCCTACATTCATATCTAAATCATTAATGTACACTACAAACAGCAAGGGATCCAGCACTGATCCCTGCAGTACACCACTGGAAACAGGCTTCCAGTCACAAAAACAACCTTCGACCATTACTCTCTGCCTCCTGCCACTAAGCCAATTTTGGATTCAATGTGCCAAATTGCCCTGGATCCCATGGGCTCTTATCTTCTTGACCAGTCTCCCATGTGGTACTTTGTCAAAAGCCTTACTGAAGTCCGTGTAGACTACATCAACTGCACTACCCTCATCCACACACCCAGTCACCACCTCAAACAATTCAATCAATTTGGTTAGACATGATCTCCCCCTGACAAAGCCATGCTGACTATCCTTGATTAATCCTTACCTCTTTAAGTGGATACTAATTCTGTCCCTCAGAATTTTTTCCAATAATTTCCCTACCACTGGGGTTAGGCTCACTGGCCTGTAATTCACTGGTTTATCCCTACTAGCCTTCTTGAATAATGGTACTACATTAGCTGTTCTCCAGTCCTCTGGTGCCTCCCCTGTGGCAAGAGAGGTTCTGAAAATTTGTGTCAGATCCCTTGCAATCTCCTCCCTTGCCTCACACAGCAGCCTGGGATACATCTCGTCTGGGCCTGGGGATTTATCCAGTTTTAAGCCCGCTAAAACTGCTAGTCCCTCTCAATACTAATTTGTTCAAGTATATCACAATCCCCCTTCCTGATTTCTATGCCTATATCGTCCTTCTCCATCGTGAACACAGATGCAAAATATTGGCCCAGAAATTCGGGTCGGGGGCTTCCTGTGGGTGCAAGCCCCCGATCTGCACTTACCTTGCGCACTGGCTGTTGAGCTGTGGGCCCCCGTGGAATTCCGATCCGGGGCCTGGTCCAGCTGCCTGCACGCGGTGCTTGGGTATCCTAGGGGCGCAGTTAGTTCGATGCATCCCCTGGGATCACGTGGGCCATGGGGAGCCAATCGGAGCAGGGAGTGCTCCATTCATAAGTCTCACAGGAAGTGCTGTCAAGATTTAAAATACTACGGCCCCAAAATAGCACTAAATCTTCAAATAATTTTTTTTCTTTAATCACATTTTTTAAATAAACTATAAATTACATGAAATAACTATTTTAAACAATCATTTACATTTTTGAAAAGAATAATTTTATTTTCTAACGGGGCTAAAAATAAACTTACCTTGCTTTAAAGTATTTAAAAATAATAAAACTGTGGAAAAAATGTTTTAATTTTTATTAATTCACCACTTACCTTGTAAAAAGCAGGCCTTACGCCTGCTTTTTACATTTCTAACTTGTGCAAGCTTACCTTCCCGGGAAAATCTGTAAAGAAAAAATGAAGTTCGATGCACACGCGCAGCCCCTCCTGCGCACGCGTTTGACCTCTGAACCCCTTCGTTCAGGGGAACGGAAGTGCCGGTTTCCCGTGCATGCGCTGTGCATGCAGGAAACCAGCACTTCCATTGGGCCTACGGGTGAGTACCCCGTGCATACTCACCCGTGGAGACCCGAATTTCTGGGCCATTCATTTAAAACCTCACCTATATCTTCCGGCTCTACACACAGATTGTCACTTTGGTCCCTAATGGGCCCTACTCTTTCCCTGGTTATCCTCTTGCCCTTAATATACTTATAAAATGCCTTGGGATTTTCCTTTATTTTGCCCGCCAGTGTCTTTTCATGCCCCCTCTTTGCTCTCCTAATTCTTTTTTAAGTACCCCCCTGCACTTTCTATACTCCTCTAGGGCTTCCACTGTTTTTAGTCCTTTGTATCTGCCAAAAACCTCCCTTTTTTTCTTAATTCATTGTTGTATATCCCTTGACATCCAGGGTACTCTGGGCTTGCTGGTCCCACTCTTGACCTTTACAGGAACATGTTGGCATTTGAAATCAAGGCGTTGCTTAACTGGGAGCCAATGTAGGTATGCGAGCACAGGGGTGCTGGGTGAACGGGATTTGGGCGAGTTAAGACACGGGCAGCCGAGTTTTGGATGACCTCAAGTTTACGTAGGGTAGAATGTGGGAGGCCAACCAGGAGTGAATTGGAATAGTCAAGTCTAGAGGCAACAAAGGCATTGATGAGGTTTTCAGCTGCGGATGAACTGAGGCAAGGGCAGAGACGGGCGATGTTACAGAGTTGGAAATAAGCATTCGTGTTATGCTGCAGATATGTGGTTGGAAGCTCAATTCAGGGTCAAATATGACACAAGGTTGCGAACAGTGTGGTTCAGCCTCAGACAGATGTTAGGGAGAGGGGTGGAGTCAGTGGTAGTGAATGGAGTTTGTGGTGGGGACCGAAAACAAAGGCTTCGGTCTTCCCAATATATAATTGGAGAAAATTTCTGCTCATCCAGAACTGGATGTCGGACAAGCAGTCTGATAAATTAGAGACCGTGGAGGGGTTGAGAGAGGTGGTAGTGAGGTAGTGCTGTGTGTCGTCAGCGTACATGTGGAAATTGATGCTGTATTTTCAGATGATGTTGCCAAGGGGCAACATGTAGGTGAGAAATAGGAGGGGGCCAATAATAGATCCTTGGGGATTCTATCAATGGTGAAAGAATTCTTACACAGAGGTGATACTGGATGGAGAGTGGAAAGTGGAAAGTGGAAAGCCTGCAGAATCTGTACTGGAAATGGACTGAGAAACAGCTTGTGGCTGAGAAAAATGGAGATCTGTCAGGTGGGAGCTTTTACTGTACATTTGAAGTTGTCAAGTAATCAGCTGGAGCAATGGTCACTGAACTCCCGCCTCAGATTGACAGCCATGGTCCCCGAACAGCATGGTTCCCGTGACCATGAAGTTAAAGTGAAAAGGTACAAACGACGTAGATAGGACAAGGAAGACGGTTCTGTTAAAGGAGTATGAGCAGCTAGGGGTCAAATTAAAAAACAGAACCTCAAGGGTAATAATCTCTGGGTTATTACCTGAGCCACGAGCGAATTTGGCTAGGATAAATAAAATTAAAGAGTTAAATGCGTGGCTCAAAGACTGGTGTGGGAGAAATGGGTTTTGCTTCTTGGGACACTGGCACCAGTACTGGGACAGGAGGGAGCTGTTCTGTTGGGATGGACTCCACTTGGCCAGTGCTGGGACGAGAGTCCTGGCGAATCATATAACTAGGGCTGTAGAGAGGGCTTTAAACTAATTAGTGTGGGGGAGGTTTCTAGAGAGCAAATAATAGAAATGACAACAGAGAAGGTCATAGACTTAGGTAGCAGTGGGGGAATTAAAAAACAGAATGTGTCAGGAAGGGACAGAAGGTATGGAGTAAAAAGTAAAGTACTAAAAAGGGATAAAACAGGAACTAAGTGTTACAAAACATATTTGAAAGTTCTTTATCTGAATGCACGTAGCATTCGTAACAAAATGAATGAGTTAACGGCACAAATAATGACATATGGGTATGATCTTGTGGCCATTACAGAAACATGGCTGCAGGGTGACCATGACTGGGAATTAAACATACCAGGTTATTTAACAATCAGGAAGGACAGGCAGGAAGGGAGAGGAGGTGGGGTGGCTATGTTAATAAAGGAAGGAATCACTATAATACAGAGAAATGATATTGGGTCAAAGGAGCAGGATAGTGAAACAGTTTGGGTGGAGATGAGGAATAATAAGGGGAAAAAAACACTAGTGGGTGTAGTCTATAGGCCTCCGAACAGTTGCAACTCTGTTGGACGGAGTATTAATCAGGAAATAGTTGAGGCTTGTAATAAGGGAACAGCTATAATTATGGGGGATTTTAATTATCATATTAACTGGACAAATCAAATTAGGCAGAGCAGCCTTGAGGAAGAGTTCATTGAGTGTATTAGGGACGGGTTTCTTGAGCAGTATGTAACTGAACCGACCAGGGGGCAAGCAACCTTAGATTTGGTCCTGTGTAATGAGACAGGATTAATTAAAAATGTCCTAGTAAAGGATCCCCTTGGAATGAGTGACCATAACATGGTTGAGTTCCATATTCAATTAGAGGGTGAGAAGGTTGGATCTCAAACAAGCGTGCTGAGCTTGAATAAAGGAGACTATGAAGGTATGAGAGCGGAATTAATTAGAGTGGACTGGGAAAATAGATTAAAGGGTAAGACGGTACATGACCAGTGGTGTACATTTAAGGAGTTATTTTACAACTTCCAAAAAAAATATATTCCACTGAGGAAAAAAGGGTGTAAAAGAAAAGATAGCCATCCGTGGCTAAGCAAAGTAATTAAGGATAGTATCCGACTAAAAACAAGGGCATATAAGGTAGCCAAATCTAGTGGGAGGATGGAAGATTGGGAAGTCTTTAAAAGACAGCAAAAAATAACTAAAAGATTGATTAAGAAAGGGAAGATAGATTATGAAAGTAAATTAGCAAAAAATATAAAAACAGACAGTAAAAGTTTCTATAGTTATATAAAAAGAAAAAGGGTGGCTAAAGTAAATGTTGGTCCCTTAGAGGATGAGACCGGGAAATTAATGGTGGGAAACATGGAGATGGCAAAAACGCTGAACAATTATTTTGTATCAGTCTTTACAGTAGAGGACACTAAGAATATCCCAACACTGGACAAAAAGGAGGCTCTAGGGGGGGAGGAACTAAATACGATTAAAATCACTAAGGAAGTGGTACTTGGTAAAATAATGGGACTCAAGGCAGATAAATCCCCTGGACCTGATGGCTTGCATCCTAGGGTCTTGAGGGAAGTAGCGGTAGGGATTGTGGATGCATTGGTAATAATTTTCCAAAACTCACTGGACTCAGCAAAGGTCCCGGCAGATTGGAAAACTGCTAATGTAACACCCTTATTTAAAAAGGGTAGTAGGCAGAAGGCTGGAAACTATAGACCTGTTAGCCTAACATCTGTGGTTGGTAAAATGTTAGAGTCCATTATTAAGGAGACAGTAACGGGACATTTGGATAAACATAATTTAATAGGACAAACTCAGCATGGTTTCATGAAGGGGAAGTCATGTTTGACAAATTTGCTTGAGTTTTTTGAGGAAGTAACATACAGGGTGGATAAAGGGGAACCAGTGGACGTAGTGTATTTAGACTTCCAAAAGGCATTTGACAAGGTGCCACACAAAAGATTATTGCTCAAGATAAAAAATCATGGGATTGGGGGTAATATTCTGGCGTGGGTGGAGGATTGGCTCTCTAACAGAAAGCAGAGAGTTGGGATAAATGGTTCATTCTCAGATTGGTAACCAGTAACTAGTGGTGTTCCGCAGGGGTCAGTGCTGGGTCCCCAACTCTTTACAATCTATATTAACGATTTGGAGGAGGGGACCGAGTGTAACATATCAAAGTTTGCAGATGATACAAAGATGGGACGGAAAGTAGTGAGTGAAGAGGACATAAAAAACCTGCAAAGGGACATAGACAGGCTAAGTAAGTGGGCAGAGATTTGGCAGATGGAATCCAATACTGGAAAGTGTGAGGTTATGCACTTTGGCAGGAAAAATCATAGAGCAAGTTATTATCTTAATGGCAAGAAACTGGAAAGTACTGTAGTACAAAGGGATCTGGGGGTCCTGGTGCACGAAACTCAAAAAGTTAGTATGCAGGTGCAGCAAGTGATTAAGAAGGCCAATGGAATGTTGGCTTTTATTGCTAGGGGGTTGGAATATAAAAACAGGGAGGTATTGCTGCAGTTGTCCAAGGTATTGGTGAGACCGCACCTGGAATACTGCATACAGTTTTGGTGTCCATACTTAAGAAAAGACATACTTGCTCTCGAGTCAGTACAAAGAAGGTTCACTCGGTTAATCCCGGGGATGAGGGGGTGGTCATATGAGGAGAGGTTGAGTAGATTGGGACTCTACTCATTGGAGTTCAGAAGAATGAGAGGCGAT
This sequence comes from Somniosus microcephalus, assembly GCF_052327205.1. Taxonomy (NCBI): domain Eukaryota; kingdom Metazoa; phylum Chordata; class Chondrichthyes; order Squaliformes; family Somniosidae; genus Somniosus; species Somniosus microcephalus. The sequence continues at coordinate 193,921,250 of NC_140993.1, forward strand.
CTTATTGAAACATATAAGATTGTGAAGGGGCTTGATCGGGTGGATGCAGTGAGGATGTTCCCAATGATGGGTGAAACTAGAACTAGGGGGCATAATCTTAAAATATGGGGCTGCTCATTCAAAACTGAGATGAGGAGTAACTTCTTCACTCAGAGGGTGGTAGGTTTGTGGAATTTGCTGCCCCAGAAAGCTGTGGAAGCTACATCATTAAATAAATTTAAAACAGAAATAGATAGTTTCCTAGAAGTAAAGGGAATTAAGGGTTACGGGGAGTGGGCAGGAAATTGGACATGAGTCTAGGTTCGGAATGGTCATAGCCCTGTGGGCAGTGGAGTGGGCCCAGGGGCTGTGTAGCCTTGTTCTGCTCCTACTGTGTTCTAATTCTGTGTTAGATTTCAGGAGATGGTTTTATTCCTGTTCCTGGCTGGGGTGGAGATCGCCTTTACAGAAGGTAAGTACTATAGAAAATATAGGGACAGAGTGATCTCCTGGAAGAATTTCGATCGCCTAGATGGGTCGGAGAGGAATTTCCCAGATTTTTTTCTCCCAAATTGGCCATTGGGTCTTTATCTGGTTTTTCGCCTCTCCCGGGAGATCACATGGGTTCGGGTGGATGCAGATTGATAGAAGATTTGAGGTTAGGATCAGATCAGCCATGATCTTATTGAATGGTGGAGCAGGCTCGAGGGGCCGATTGGCCTACTCCTGCTCCTATTTCTTATGTTCTTATGTTCTTATGTAAGTTAAAAAAAGCTTGTTAATGATCTGTTAACAAGGCAATAAAGAGCTTAATTGGGTCCCCCGCCTCTGCATGTCGGGTCTGCTCAGCGTTGACAGGCCCGACACTGGGAAAGGCATGTGGTGGCGGGCTGACAGCGGAGCGCCAACCCGCTGGTGAAAAAAACACTTTCCCATCCGACCCACCACCGATCCCACCCGATGACCCCAGAAAAATTTCAGCCACAGTTTATGAGTAATTTGAGACATGACATGTGGTAAGTGTAGCATGCTTGGGAGGTGACTTTGGATATGGTGACTTTGGACCTATGGTTCCCAAAGCTCTCCACCACTGGGGCTTTCCTTGTGTCTGGGTCTGTTCTAGACTAATTGATAGAAATTGATTGCTATGATTAGTCCACAACTCCATTATCATTGTATCATGTGACTACCAGGATGGCAGTAGGCAAACTAGATGGGCCTTGGTCATTTATTGTCTAGCAATTCTTGTGTTCCTATGAAAGCAGTGCCATGACATTAAAAAAAAACTGGAAAAAAAAACAAAGAGAGCGAAGATGAATTATGAGAGTAAAATGGCAAGAAATATGAAAACAGATAGTAAGAGCTTCTACAAGTATATAAAAAGGAAGAGTGTAGCTAAAGTAAATGTTGGTCCCTTAGAGGATGAGACTGGGGAATTAATAATGGGGAACGGGGAAATGGCAGAATCTCTGAACAAATATTTTGTATCTGTCTTCACGGTAGAAGACACTAACAACATCCCAATAATGGATAATCAAGGAGCCACAGGGAGGGGGGAACTAAAGACAATCACTATCACTAAGGAAAAAGTACTTGGTAAAATAATGGGACTAAAAGACAACAAGTCCCCTGGACCAGATGGCCTACATCCCAGGGTCTTAAAAGAAGTGACTGCAGAGATAGTGGATGCATTAGTTGCAATATACCAAAATTTCCTGGACTCTGGAGAGGTCCCAGCGGATTGAAAAACCACAAACGTAACACCCCTATTTAAGAAAGGAGGGAGACAGAAAGCAGGAAACTATAGACCAGTTAGCCTAACATCTGTCATTGGGAAAATGCTAGAGTCCTTCATTAAGGAAGCAGTATCAGGGCAGAGTCAGCATGGTTTTATAAAAGGGAAATAACGGTTAACAAATTTGCTGGAGTTCTTTGAGGATGTAATGAGCAGGGTGGACAAAGGTGATCCAGTGGATGTGGTGTATTTGGATTTCCAGAAGGCATTCAATAAGGCGCCACATAAAAGGTTACTGCATAAGATAAGAGCTCACGGAGTTGGGGGTAATATATTAGCATGGATGGAGAATTGGCTAACTAACAGAAAGCAGAGAGTTGGGATAAATGGGTCATTTTCCGATTGGCAAACGGTAACTAGTGGGGTGCCACAGGGATTGGTGCTGGGGCCTCAACTATTTACAATCTACATTAATGACTTGGATGAGGGGACCGAGTGTAATGTAGCCAAGTTTGCGGATGATACAAAGACGGGTGGGAAAGCAAGTTGTGCAGAGGACTCAAAGAATCTTCAAAGGGATATAGACAGGCTAAGTGAGTGGGCAAACATTTGGCAGATGGAGTATAATGTGGGAAAGTGTGAGGTTATCCACTTTGGCAGGAAAAATAACAAAGCAAATTATTATTTAAATGGGGAGAGATTACAAAATGCTACAGTTCAGAGGGACCTGGGGGCCCTTGTGCATGAAACACAAAATGTTAGCATGCAGGTACAGCAAGTAATCAAAAAGGCAAATGGAATGATGGCCTTTATCGAAAGGGGGTTGGAGTATAAAAGCAGGGAAGACCTGCTACAACTGTACAGGGTATTAGTGAGACCGCACCTTGAGTACTGTGTGCAGTTTTGGTCTCCTTATTTAAGGGAGGATATACTTACATTGGAGGCAGTTCAGAGACAATTCACTAGGTTAATTCCAGAGATGAGGGGGTTGACTTATGAAGAGAGGTTGAGCAGGTTGGGCCTATACTCATTGGAATTTAGAAGAAAGAGAGGTGATCTTATTGAAACATATAAGATACTGAGGGGGCTTGACAAGGTAGAGAGGATGTTACACCTCGTGGGGAAATCTAGAACTCGGGGGCATAGATTCAGAATAAAGGGTCGCCCTTTTAGAACTGAGATGAGGAGGAATTTCTTCTCTGAGGGTCGTAAATCTGTGGAATTCTCTGCTACAGAGAACCGTGGAGGCAGAGTCATTAAATATATTTAAGGTAGAGATAGACAGATTTTTGCAAGATATGGGAGTGCGGGGTCATGGGAAGTGGCTTTGAGCCCAAGATCAGCCATTACCTTATTGAATGGCGAGGCAGTCTAGAGGGGCCAAGTGGCCGATTCCTGCTCCTATTTCTTATGTTCTTATGAGATACCCACTGGGTGTTCCACTGTTTCTGATCATGCGGGCTGGAATGGCTGGTTCAATACACCTCAAGGATCAACACAGCAATTCCCCAAAACAATTGGGTTACAATGTCCCCTTCTTCTGCTTGTTCTTTTCTTTCTTTTCCTTTGTCTTTTTTCCCCACTGTCTTTCTTTCCCTCTCTTTATTCCTCTTTCTGTCTGTATATATTTTGTTTGACTCTAATTCACCCTAGTTACTTCTCAGTTGTTTTCTCTGCTTCTTTCTCTATCCTTTTTGGTTATTGGTTAAGGAGATAAGCGAATGGGCACAATGTTCAAGAGGTCCCAGATGTGACATTAACATCGCTAAGCCTTTATCCTATTGACATTACAGCAATTTGCAGCACTAGTGCGATGCCAATGGTGAGCAGAAAAGTCCAATTAATGTTGCTTGCCATGAAACCTGTAGTGTATGTACCTTTAAGAGCCCCTGTGTACTGTAATACCGGTAGTGACCACTCGGGTATATAAGCCTGTATAGCGTCTTGTATCTTATAGTTCACCTCCAGACTTTGTTCAGTAAACACCTGTTAAACCAACTCCTGCATTCTGTGTCTCCAGTAACACATGGATACAACAGTGGCGACGAATTGGAAACGGACTTACCTGCAATTTGGCAGCACCTCAAGGAGATCGATTCCTCAGACGAAGGTCGAAGAAAAAAAAAGAAAAAAAACTGTGGTTTCACCAGCTAGCCGGGCTGGTGGCAGGTACTGCACTAATCCTTCCTGGGCGGCGGGCTGGGGCTCGATCGGGTGGCTCTGCAGCAGGGCCGAGCAGCGAGTCGGAAGGTGTAGGCAAACAGAGACGGAGGGTGGAGCACTCGGGAAACGGCCGGCGCTGCAAAGCAGTTCGGCGTTCGGACCAAGCAGAGGGAGGGAAAAGTCCCAGAGAGTCCGGTGGGAATGAGTCTCCAACTATTAAAAATATCTGTGTAAATAAAAACCACGGAGAACAGCGTTGTCAGCAGTGGCAGCGGCGGGAAAGCGCGGGAGGCGCCATTTTTTCTCGGCAAGGAAGAAAGGAAAGCGCGGGAGGCGCCATGTTTGATTTTCAGGATGCCTAAGACTGGCAATATTACTGCTTTCGATAGTAATATAAAGGATTGGACCACATATGTGGAAAGAGTGGAGGTATATTGCACAGCGAATGAAGTAGAGGATGATAAAAAGGCATTGGTACTTCTAAATCTGATGGGCACAAGGACATACGGGCTGTTACAAAACTTAATCACTCCAGCCAAACCGATGGACAAGAATTTTAAGGAGATTGTTGATACCCTACAGGAGCACTTAAACCCAACACCGCTGCTGATAGCGGAATGATTCAAATTCTTCAGAAGGAATCAGCACAAGAATGAAAGTAACGCTGATTACCTCACCGAATTAAGAAAGCTGTCAAAGCACTGCCAATTCGGGGCAGGACTGGCAGATTCTCTACGAGACAAATTCGTCTGCGGTCTCCTAAGTGAAGGAACACAGAAAAGGCTACTTTCTGAGAAAGATTTGACACTGGACAAGGCTTTCAGTGTGGCTGTATCATACGAAGCAGCAGCAAGAGGAGCTGCAGAGATACAGCAAAAGCCACAGGACTTCGGCACCCATGAAATGACACGGGGTTTCCAGAGATGTTATCGCTGCGGCAGATCCACCCATGACCAGAGGGACTGCTGGTTCAAGGACAAAGCATGCAGGCAATGCGGAAAGATGGGACACATTGCACGTGTATGCCTATCTGGAAACAAAAAATCCACTGACAGAAAAAAAATCAATAAGGAAAAGTACAGAAAGGTACAAATGATGCCGGACAGTAGCTCCGAAGACCAGAAGAGCGATAGCGACTCCGGAAACAAGAGACTAAACTGTCTCAAATTACATAATGTAATTGCCAAAGAAGATTACCAGACCATTTGGGTTAACCTCATGATAGCGGGGTCCCCAGTTAAAATGGAGCTAGATACAGGATCAGCTCTGACCGTCATAAGTCGATGGGATTACGAGCGGCTATTTTCGCATTTACCTTTGAAAGACACATCCATTACCTTGAAGACATATACGGGGCAGAAAGTATACCCCAGAGGGAAAATAAGGGTGCCTGTTGTATACAACGGCAAGGAAATACAGAAGTTGTATTTATACGTTCTGCAAGATGGTGGTCCACCGCTGTTGGGACGTGAATGGATCAGGAAGATGCGTTTAGACTGGCACTCCATTCAGGCACTGACGGTGACCAGTAAGAAAAAAAATGATGATGACGTCATACCTGAACGATTAAAAGACATCTTGGCCAACGCCAAAGAAGTGTTTCAACAGGAACTAGGAACCTTGAAAGGCGTCACCGCCTCAATAAAAGTGGAAGATGCGGCAATTCCCAGGTTTTTTAAGGCAAGGCCGGTGCCATATGCAATTCGTCCAGCAGTCGAGGCAGAGCTGGCGAATTTGGAAAAGGCAGGCGTGTTATCCAAGGTAGATTGGAGCGAGTGGGCAACACCCATCGTCCCGGTCATGAAGAAAACGTTGAATAATGATAAATCTGAAGAACAAAGAAAAATTTGCATCTGTGGGGACTTCAAGGTGACTGCTAAACCCGGTCCTTCACACGGTACAGTATCCTCTTCCGAGGATAGAAGATATTTTCGCCTCACTATCCGGAGGGAAACGTTTCACCAAAATTGACTTGGCACAGGCACATCTACAGATGGAGGTTGAGGAAGCCTCTAAAAAGTATCTCACGATAAACACACAAAAAGGCCTGTACCAGTACAATCGACTGGTTTTCGGAGTAGCATCAGCTCCAGCTATCTGGCAAAGAGCTATGAAGCAAGTCCTGCAAGGGACTCCGGGGACTCAATGCTACCTAGACGACATCCTTGTAACAGGGGAAAATGACAACGAGCACCTTGCCAATTTGGAGCAGGTGCTCACTAGGCTGAGAGAACAGGGCCTACGAGCAAATTGCCCCAAGTGCAAATTTTTCCAGAAACAAATATCATATTGTGGCCATATAATTAACGAAGAAGGGTTGCATAAGTCACCTGAAAAAATTGAAGCGATCATAAAAGCCCCAGCACCTGAAAATGTCTCACAATTAAGGTCGTTCCTGGGATTGATAAATTACTATCATAAATTTTTACCGAACTTGTCAACTGTTCTGCACCCTCTTAACACACTGCTACAAACGGGAGTAATTTGGAAATGGAGCGAAGACTGTAAACGTGCCTTCCATAAATGCAAGGGCTTGATCACATCCAAGGAAGTGTTGGCTCATTACAACCCATCACTGCCAATCAGACTGGCGTGCGATGCATCCCCTTATGGCGTAGGAGCGGTATTATCGCATAGATTCCCTGATGGCTCAGATCGGCCGATAGCTTTTGCATCACGCTCATTGAACTCAGCTGAGCGTAACTATGTCCAGATCGACAGGGAAGCACTCAGCCTGGTGTGGGGAGTGAAGAAATTCAACAATTACCTACATGGACAAAAATTTACCTTGTTGACTGACCATCAACCCCTCGTCTCCATATTCAACCCTAAAAAGGGCATTCCCATTATGACAGCGCAAAGGCTACAGAGGTGGTCCCTTTTCCTAGGGGCACACCAATATGACATAGAATACAAAGGATCAAAACAGCATGGGAATGCTGACAGTTTATCGCGCCTGCCGTTGCCAACGGTAGAAGAGGCACCTACAGTGGACCCAGTGGAGATGTTCCACTCAACAATAGTGGAATGTGTACCAGTAACAAATTCTACCATTTAAAAGGAAACGAGAAATGACCCGACTCTCTCACGAGTCTACGATTTAACGGTGAAGGGATGGCCAGCACATGGCGAACCACTGTTGCCAACATTCTCGCAAAGAAGAGAACAGCTGTCAGTGTGCCGAGGAACCTTGATGTGTGGATCCAGAGTGGTGATTCCACCCAAACTCCAGGATAAAGTGCTAAAGGAGCTTCACGAGGGGCATCTGGGTGGAGTGAAAATGAAGAACCTAGCCAGAGCATTTGTGTGGTGGCCAGGTATCGATGGAGACATCGAAGAAATGACCAAGAGCTGTCTAGGATGCCAGAAGGTCCAAAACGCCCACCACAAGCCCCTCTACATCCATGGGAGTGGCCCTCATCTCCATGGCAAAGGGTACATATCGACTTTGCTGGTCCATTTATGGACTCAATGTTCTTAATCGCGGTGGATGCACACTCCAAGTGGCCGGAGGTAATAAAGAAGTCCTCCACCACCACGGAAAAAATCATCACAGTATTAAGGACCATATTTGCCAGGAATGGGCTGCCTGAACAGATCTGTTCTGATAATGGACCGCAATTTGTGTCCGAAGAATTCAGGAAGTTCTTAAAAAACAATGGGGTTAAGCATTACACGTCCGCCCCATACCATCCCGCCACCAATGGATTAGCTGAAAGGTTTGTCCAGACCTTCAAGAAGGCCATAAAGGCCATGGGTAATGAAGACATAAATCTACAACATAAGGTAGATAACTTTTTTTTGCGTACAGGAATGCAACACATGTGGTTACAAACCAAACTCCCGCCATGATGTTTTTCAATAGAAGACTAAGGTGCCGGCTGGATTTGATCAAGCCGAACATCAGAAGGGACGTAGGGAACCGGCAATTTCAAGGCATGAATGAAAGGGTAACTAGAACCTTCCAGATAGGTCAACAAGTTTTGGCCCAGGACTACCGTACCAAGAAATGGCAGCCTGGAACTATTTGCACATGACTAGGACCGCTGATGTATACCGTGGACATTGGAGAAAGCATAATAAGGCTCCATGCTGACCAGATCATAGAGTCATCCAAAAAGGGACAACCTACACCACAACTCTATACGCCTAATGATGAAGCAGAGATACCCATAGTATCTACCTCCGATCCGGTGATACTGGAACCAGATGAACCCGACACTGGCATTCAAGCCGAATCGACCTTGCCAAAAGAACCTACTACACCACCGAAAACTACTACACCACCGAGGCGTTATCCGGACCGAGTCAGGAAGCCTCCAGAGAGACTGACTTATAATTGATTAACTGCAGCAAATGTGTAGATTATTGTTCTTGTAAACATGTTAATTAATGATTACTTAAAATGTTATGTACTAATTATCTAAAAGGGGAGGAATTGTAGTGTATGTACCTTTAAGAGCCCCTGTGTACTGTAATACCGGTAGTGACCACTCAAGTATATAAGCCTGTATATTGTCTTGTATCTTTTAGTTCACCTCCAGACTTTGTTCAGTAAACACCTGTTAAACCAACTCCTGCATTCCGTGTCTCCATTAACACACGGATACAACAAAACCCACCATTGCAGCAATTTCTGGTGCTTGATCTGGTCATTTATCTCATTGCTGTTTGTGGGACAGTGCTGTGCACTAATTGGCTGCCATGACTCCCTACATTCCAACAGTGACTACACTTTCAAAGGTATTTCATTGGCTGTAATTGGGATGTCCTGAGGTCAAGAAAGGCAGTATATACAGGCTTTGTTTCTTTATTTCTATAATGGGACCACTCAATAAAAGCCCAAGAAACTTGCGTTTTTTAAATTTTTGTGGGGCTAGGAGAAGCAGGAGTACGTCTCATGGGCCCACAAAAAAACATTGGCTCATTTGAGGCCATCCCACCCTAGGATTGCTTCCAGACCCAACCCGCCAAAAGGTTCCGAATGAGAGCCAACTGATTTCCCATCCTCCCTGACCGTTGATCTGTTGCGGGGCACCACTTGGTGCCCACAACTCGCAGCAGCCTATAAATGAAGCTAGAAGCCAAATTTATCTCAGGCCTCAGGCTGACAGAGCAGCTACTCCGCCTCCAATTTAGGCGGAAGTTCAATTTCTTCCCCAGTGTTGAGTTCATGCATGGGCAACAAGACAGCATTGAAACGTGATGCCAGCAAGATACATTTAAATGCCAATCAACACAGGTTTAACAGGGTCAACCATTAAAGTGCAGAGATTCAGCATCATAATGCTGAGCAACTATGTCATGCCACTGGTAATTTTGTAATGTGTCACAAAGCCAGGCCAAATTTAGCACTACATGGCATTTATAAAACTATTCACCTGCAACAAGCAAATGACAGCTACATTAAAATAAATTGCAGGTTGTAATGTTTTTCTATTCTCTTCTGAAAAGTTTTGTTTCTTGTTATTCGGTGATGTATTAATAGAAATGCTAAATAATTGTTTAATCAGGGTGTAAAAAGCATACTGAGGTTATAAAAAGGCACAAGTGAAGTATCCAAGTGAAGAGTGCACAAATGGAGAATGAATACAAGTCCTTTTTCATCAGGTTGGCTATTACAATTCACTCCCTAGGGTGTCTGGTCACTTATGACCACCTTTGCTTTCTGGCTATCAATTAAATTGAAAGGTTATATCAATCTCTCCCATTTAGTTTTTCTTCAAACAGTTGACAAGCTCACTTGTCACAATTGACTGGGCTATTACTGATAAAGGGGCAGATGTTGACTTTGTGCAATAGTGTAAAATGGATGATAATGATTAGGTAACTGTTTTACATCTTTCTCGATTTTTATTTCCATTGACTTCAAAAATCAGGAGAGATTTAAAACAGGTTGCCAATTCGCTATCATTTTACGCTGTCGCACAGTCAAGATCTACCTCCAAGCCTCCAAGGGTGGTTATTCGTGTCTTTAACGGTGGTTTTGATCATTAATCTGGTATGGTGAAGTGTTTAGCTAAAACAACCTCTAAGGCACCTATTCACCAAATAAATTCTGTATATCTGTATGAATCTAAATTCATTATAGCCCGGTTTGGGGCGCTAAAACTTCGAAAGCTGGAAAATTAGCACCAGGTGCTAATGATGATAGGTTCCCGCGAAATTCAGTCGTAGCGCTCCAAGAGGGAAGTGGAGCGCTAAATCAAGTGCTAACCACTTCTCTTAGGGCACTAAAGTCGGATAGCGGGGCAGCACCGGCAGAGCACGAGACAATTTGCAGCGCATTCCAGACGGCACTCTTCAATCTCAGAGGCTGCTTCCCTCACTTAAAGGGAAGGGACAATACTACACCAGAAGCTATTTGTCAGCTCGGCGGTCTTGCAAGGTGACTGCCGATACAGCCCCAAACACTGTCGCGAAGTGGACGGCTTGGACATCCTGCAACAATGAAAGCGTGAAAACTTTATGCAGGCACCAGACTGGTGCATATAATAACAGTTCAGCGATCTGAAAAGCATTCCCTGTAATTACCGCTCCCGAAGCGGCCATCCGACTTCTGAATGCCTCCTCTTGCTGGCGTTGTCAGTGCAAGGTGATAATGCAGGGGGCGAAAGTCAATTTCACATCCAGGGGCGGTAATGGGGCGCTTCGCACTTGATGACGTCACGATATACGGGGCGCCAGAGACCGAGGTGGTAAATGTTAGCACCAGCGCAAAACCACCAGGGAGGTTCGAGGACGTTGCTAAATTTGCCGTGCCTAATCGGTAATCCCTTAGCACCCCGTTACCGCCCCCCGTAGGCGCTAATGGGAGATGCAAAGCAGCCGAATTCCTAGCCCTAAGAGTGTTAATAATTTCATATATCACACAGATAGGAGTTTCTTCATGGTTGCTTGGTAAGAGAAAGGAAGTTTTGAAATATGAAGCTGTTTCCATTGTAACTAACCTATGCTATTGATATAAGTTATGCAGCAGGAGTCTCTGGGGTCATCGGCGGGCTGGTAGGTAACCTGCCCAGAGCCCACCGTAAATAATTTAAGATCCCTAGGACACTCGGCATGGGTCATGACAGTGTCAGGGAAGCATGGCAGAAGTCCCTACTCAACTATTTCCCTCTTAAATTTTCTTCTCCAATTTTCAATCCAGAGGAGATGCTTGTGCTCCTGTTCATTCTAACATTGCTGCGACCAACCTTAGCTCCATTGAATCAACTGATTTTGAACTCCTGTGGTTAAAAGTATCTCTCTGTTACTTCAGTATCCACTGCTGTCCTATTCTTGACAATTCTCCAGAACGTTACAACATTTTATTAAGAAAAGAAGCTCTAACTTTCTGTCTGCTGAAATCACTATTCTTGTGGACTTTAGGAGCTCCACTTTTCCTCTTCTGCTGATCAGGCTGACAATAATGGCAAGTTTTTTCCTATCCTGAATGACATTGAGCAACTCTTCAGTCAACCTACCCATAACCCTGATCAGAGCAGTAATTCAGTTAATCTTCTAAACCTTTTCTTCATGTCCAATCCTACCGCTTGCATATTGTTTAGTCTCCTCAATGCAGTGCTTGTCGAACCATCATCTCGTATCTGACTCTGGTGGAATACCCTGCAACAAATTATATTCTGAATATCACTCCTGCTTGTTGGTTGGGCTATGAGAATACTTTGCAGCTTTTACTTTCTGTTTCCTCTGTTTGTGCCAGTGAAGTAACTAATGTTATTCCAGTTAGCAAAGAAGGTTTCATACCTTAATCTTCCCCTTCTGTCAGATTTGGTACTGCATCTTCATTCAATTGTATCTGTTATTCTACTGTTCTCATAAAAATTTACTCTATTGTACCTTGCAACTCAAGTAGTCTGAAGCATCTCAAACTAGCTTTATCACTGTAACTTCTGTTAATCCATTGTTAGAAGTGCTAAATGTAAAATCAATGAAAAGAAGCAACAACAAATGTCTTCATGCTCCTCCACTTCTATTGGCCCCTTTCTAAAACAGTTTTTCGTAATTTCTGTGAATTCGCCTTTGTGCTCAGTTGCAAATTTTTCTAACAAAAAAAATGTACCTTTCTGACTTGCTTTCCTCCAAATCTAATCTTGAAAAAGAACATCCCTGCATTGCTCAGTTCTACTTTACCAGTTATGCTACCAGACATGCCACATCTGTTAGATCATTCACTCAGTGGACTCCGATAAGATTGCAGGCTCTGATGTTATTACCCCCTATCCTCAAGACGTGTGCCTCTGAAATTACAACTGCTCAATGCTGTCTCTTCAAACTCCTCTACTCTCTATCCATCTGTCCTTTTCCTTGGACATTTACTGTGCTGTAGGGGGTGGCGTGTGCCCAGTCAGCTTCACCTCTGACTGCCTTTGAGTGGTTCGAATCGCTCCCACACCCCTGGGTTCTAGACACCGGACTTAGGTACAGGCGGTGATACAGAAAATCGAGTGGACAAGTGGTTTGGTGCAAGAAAACCAAAATGTTATGAAAAGCAGAATAAAACACAATCTTATGAGAAGTACTGATATGGATACAGGCATAAACAATTACACTTCCATGGGAATGGGGAAAACATCGAGGGAAACAAATACATTAAAAATCCCCTTATCCTTATCCCACCCCCTATACCTAACTAGATTAAACTATGAGGGGCCAGGAATTCATGCTCACCAATCCAAAACCTGTTGCTTTAACTGGGTTGGTTTTGAGGTCCACTCTTTCTGTCCTTTGGGGTATCCCGTCGCCACATAGTCACAGGGCGCGGCGCTGAAGTTGTTTATGCGAAGCACCCTCCTTTTCCTCAGCTAACGTCGTCGTCGAGTCCCGATGGGTCTTCTTCTTCTTCTTCTTTCTCGGGCAGTTGTTGACAGTATTGCTGCGGTTGGGGGTCAGTTGGCGGTCTTTACCGTCTAATGATTTTGCCACCCAAGCTTCGAACACCAGTTTATTCTTAAAACTGGGCTCTTATTGTCCATTGATTTTGCTACACATTCTTCAAACGCCAGCTTATTCTTAAACTGGGCGATGATTCTGGGGTTTTACTGTCCAAGCATGTAACGCCAACTTATTCTTCAAACGCCAGCTTATAACTAGGCGTTTGTCCCCCAACGCGCCTTTCCGCTGCCCTTCTCTGCTCTTATCAGTTTACCATATTCTTCGTCTCGTCTCGTCTCGTCTGCCCGTTTGTGGCCTGTATGTCCTGTGTGCTTTCGAATCGGGTCCGTTCTCCTCCCGCGTTTGGCCCCCGGTGTAATGGGCGTCCTTGATGTTGAGCGGCGTGGGGAGCGAGAAGAGAGCCCGCCACGAGGCCAGGGCACGAGAACAAGAGGCAGCAGGCCAAGGCCACAAGCAATAGATAAGAGTGCAAGAGATCGATCACCACTGATGGGCCTACAATTATGCTCGTTCTTCATTCCTTATCTGCGCTCCAAATCAGGTCAGTCCTTTGTCTAACTTTTGGCGGGCTCGTTTAAAATGATTACAGCCATTTACTTTAACGACTTGTGGAGTGGTTGTCTCCATGTTTAATGGCCTTGATGTCCTGGTTGTTTGTCATTTATAAAACTTAATTGTCCCCATCCTGACTCGATGGCTACTGTGAGCTGTTACCGATTAAATATGCAGAAACCTAATGGCCTCGATTTAGGCCCATTCTAACTTGATCTGTTTCAAGGCGAATGAATGCTTATTCTGTGTTTGCTTTAGCTGTCTGGCTCCACAGAGTCTCTTCACAGATTCCTGCATTTTAAGTTTTGTTTCAGGGCCTGCCTGTTTGCAGGGCCTTGCTTTTAAAATCATGTCGGCTTTTTGGTCACGAGGTTACAGAAGCCATTTTGGGTACCCTGTTTTTTAATAACTTATCCATACAGGGTCCCTTTATCCATAACTTTGAGGAATGCGGGAATTTTGAGAACCCCACAGTGTTCACCCCAAACCTAGGAAAGATTCTTGCCTATGTTAGCCAAATCTGGAATTCTGCTCTTGAGCACTTTGGTGAATCATCTGTCTTTCATATTTCTAAAGTTTTGACAGGGTCTAGCACCATGCATTTCATAAGTCCAGCAAAATATGTTCATAGCAATCTAGTTTCCTTTCATATCACTCTATTGGTTCTGTTGTTGATAACGGATCCTCTGACATTTTTCATTAATTCAGGGGTGTCCCAAGACTCGATGTTCCTCTCATCATCCAGTTCTATCTGCATTATTGTTGATATTCAACTCTACTTTCACCAACTATCCAGAATTCACACAATGCCCTGGAAACTGATGCCCTATGCCAATGCTGTTGAATCCGTGATTCTTAAAGTATGATGTTTTCCAATAACTACACGAATGCTGTAACTTAACAATCAACAGGTGTTTACTGGAGGAGGGTAGTCTAAAGACTGACAGTACAGAGGCATGCTCAAGGCTTATATACAGGTGTGGTCACTGCCGGTACTACAGTATACAGGAGCTGTAAAAGTAGCTCTCTCTTAAAGGTACATACACTGCAATTCCTCCCCTTTTAGATTAGCAGTACCCATAATGTTCAAATAACAATTAACACTTTAACATGCACATTAAACTGAAATAGTCCATTTATAGATTCAGTCTTTGGGGCGGCTTCCTGATCCTTTCTGGATAGCGCCTTTCCTGAGGTTCTTGTTCTTGGTGCGGAGGCGATTCTGGCCCCATTTCGTCGGTTATTTCATCAGTTTCCACTGCTACTGTTTCTGAGGTAGATGCTACCGGTATGTCGGGTTCATCCCCAGGGACGCGAGACATGGGGTTGATTCGTTCCTGTGACGCTAAGATCTGATCGACGTGGCGTCTCACAATGTTCTCCCCGACATCCACTGTGTACATTAATGGCCCCTGCCGTGTGCATATCGTTCCGGGTTGCCATTTCTCTGTTCGGTAGTCACGGGCCAAGACTGGTTGTCCTACATTGAAGCTCCTTGTCGGCTTCTCATTGATGTACTGGAATTGTTTATCTTCAACATTCCTTCGCACATTTGGTCTGAGCAAATCCAGACGTAATCTCAACCTTCGGTTAAAGAACATCATGGCCGGGGTCTGGTTGGTAACTGCATGTGTCGCATTTCTGTAGGCTAACAGGAAATTGTCCACCTTATGCTGTAGTGGAATTTCATCATCGCACATGGCCTTTATCGCCTTTTTAAAGGTTTGTACGAACCTCTCAGCCATCCATTTGTGGCTGGATGATACGGGGCGGATGTGTAATGCCTTACCCCATTCCTTCTCATAAATTTTCGAAACTCTTCGGACACAAACTGTGGTCCATTATCACAGCAAATCTACTCTGGCAAGCCGTTCCTGGCAAATATGGTCCATA
Source organism: Somniosus microcephalus (assembly GCF_052327205.1). NCBI lineage: Eukaryota > Metazoa > Chordata > Chondrichthyes > Squaliformes > Somniosidae > Somniosus > Somniosus microcephalus. The sequence continues at coordinate 193,936,470 of NC_140993.1, forward strand.
GGACTGCAATCGTTTTCTCTGTAGTGGTTGAGGGCATTTTTATCACCTCAGGCCATTTTGAGTGAGCATCCACTGCTATTAAGAACATTAAGTCCATGAATTGACCAGCAAAATCCATATGCACCCGTTGCCATGGAGAGGAGGGCCACTCCCATGGGTGTAGAGGGGCATGTGGTGGTGCATTTTGGAGCTTCTGGCATCCTGAGCAGCTCTTGGTTAGGTCCTCGATTTGCTGATCGATCCCCGGCCACCACACATAAGCCCTAGCAAGGCTTTTCATTTTCACCCCTCCCAGATGACCTTCGTGAAGCTCATTGAGCACTCTCTCCCTTAACTTGGGTGGAATTACCACTCGGGATCCACACATCACTGTCCCCTAGCATACTGACAGCTGTTCTCTTCTGGATGAGAATGCTGGCAACAGTGAGTCGCCATGTGTTGGCCATCCCCTCACCGTCAAATCATATACCCGAGACAGTGTCGGATCATTGCGGGTCTCCTTCTCTATATCCGCATTAGTTACTGGCAATCGTTCAATTATTGACGAATAAAATATCTCGATAGGGTCCACTGCTGGTGCTTCCTCCACAGAAGGCAGTGGCAGGCATGATAGCCCATCAGCATTTCCATGCTGTTTCGGGCCTTTATATTCTATTTCATATTGGTTCGCCCCTAGAAAAAGGGACCATCTTTGTAACCGTTGTGCCGTCATCACCGGAACGCCCTTCTTTGGATTGAAGATGGAGACAAGTGGTTGGTGGTCAGTCAGCAAGGTGAACTTCTGCCCATGCAGATAGTGGTTGAATTTTTTTACTCCCCATACTAGGCTGAGGGCCTCCCTGTCAATCTGGGCATAGTTGCGCTCGGCTGAGGTTAGTGACCGAGACGCAAAGGCTACTGGCCTCTTCAACCCGTCTGGGAATTTGTGCGACAGCACCGCTCCAATACCATAGGGTGATGCATCACATGCCAACCGAATTGGTAGTGCTGGGTTGAAATGGGCCAACACCTCTTTTGATGTGATGAATTCTTTGCACTTCTGGAAAGCTCGTTTACATTCATCATTCCACTTCCATGGTACCCCCGTTTGCAGTAGGGTGTTCAGTGGGTGTAATACTGTAGACAAATTTGGTAAGAACTTATGGTAGTAGTTTACCAGCCCGAGGAACGACCTCAGTTGTGACACATTTTCCGGTGCTGGAGCCTTGACTACTGCCTCAATCTTTTCAGGGTACTTATGTAACCCCTCTTCCTCAATAACGTGGCCACAATACAAGATCTGCTTCTGGAAAAACTCGCACTTGTGGCGATTTGCTCGTAGCCCATATTCCTTTAATCTAGTGAGCACCTTCTCCAGGTTGGCGAGGTGATCACTGTCATTTTCGCCTGTGACCTGGATGTCGTCCAAATAACACTGGGTCCCTGGAATCCCTTGTAGGACTTGATACATTGCCCTTTGCCAAATAGCCGGAGCCGATGCTACCCCGAACACCAGCCGGTTGTATTGGTAGAGACCTTTATGAGTGTTGATCGTGAGGTATTGTTTTGAGGCTTCTTCTACCTCCATTTGCAAGTACGCCTGGGCCAGATCAATTTTGGTGAAGCGTTTCCCTCCAGGTAGCGAGGCGAAAAAATCCTCAATCCGTGGAAGCGGATATTGTACCATGTGAAGGACTGGGTTCACTGTCACCTTAAAATCCCCACAGATGCGGACCTTCTTTGGTTCCCCAGGCATATTACTCAACGACCTCTTCATTACAGGAACGATGGGTGTAGCCCACTCGCTCCAGTCTACTTTGAACAGTACTCCTGAATGTTCCAACCCTTCCAGCTCTGCTTCGACGGCTGGTCGGATCGCATAAGGCACCGGCCTGGCCTTAAAAAACTTTGGGCTTGCATTTTCCTCTATTTTAATCGTTGCTGTTATGACTTTTAGTTTTCCGAGTCCCTCCTGGAACACTTCTTGTGCGTCAGTTAGCATTTTTGACAGTCGTCCAGGTGTGACGTCGTCATCCTTTTTGGTCTCAACCTTCAGTGCCTGTATGGAATGCCAATCTAATATATCTTCCAGATCCATTCACGTCCTAGTAGTGGTGGTCCTCCATCTGGCAATACATATAGGTCCATTTTAGGTATTTCCTGGCCTTTGTATATCACTTTCACACTTATTTTTCCTTTGGGGTAGAATTTTTGCCCCGTGTACGTCTTCAAGACAATCTCTGTAGCTTTCAAGGGTATATGTGAAAATAGCTGCTTGTAGTCCCTTTGGTTTATAACTGTTAGGGCTGATCCTGTGTCCAATTCCATTTTCACTTGGACTTCGTCTATCTTGAGTGTGACCCAGATAGTCTGGTGATCCTCCATTTTGGTTACCTTATGTAGTTTCAGGCAACCCAGCTCCTTGCTTCCGGAGTCTGTATCACTTTTCTGTTCATCTGAACTACTGTCCATCACCTTATGTACCTTTTTGTACTTCTCCTGTGGAGATTTCTTGCTGTTGGTTTTCTTCCCTGACCTGCAGACTCTTGATATGTGTCCTGCTTTTCCACACTGTCTGCACACTTGGTCCTTGAACCAACAATCCTTCTGGTCGTGTGTTGTTCTGCCGCAGCAATAACACTTCCCTGCTCCATATGACATTTCATTGGTGCCATATTCTTGCGGTCTCCGTTGTATCTCTGCAGCGCCCCGTGCGGCTGCTTCGTGTGATACTGCCATGCTGAAAGCCTTGTCCAGCGTAAGATCCTTTTCTGATAGAAGCCGTTTCTGGGTTCCTTCACTTTGGTGCCCACACACAAACTTGTCTCTTAACGTATCTGCTAGTCAAACTCCAAACTGGCAGTGTTTCGATAGCTTGCGCAGTTCCGTTAAGTACTCAGCATTACTTTCATCTTTATGCTGGTTCCTTTTGTGGAACTTAAATCTTTCTGCTATCAGCAGCGGTGTGGGGTTTAAGTGGTCCTGTAGGATTTCTACTATGCTTTCGAAATTCTTATCCACGGGCTTCTCTGGGGTTATTAGGTTTCGCAGTAAGCCATAAGTTTTTGCACCCATGGAATTTTAGAAAATCAGTGCTTTCCTAGCATCTGGCGCTTCATTCGCCCTGCAGTACACCTCAATGCATTCCACATATGTCGCCCAATCTTCGACTTCATTTTCGAACGCAGTGATACTGCCACTCTTCGGAATCCCTGGGTGTGATTTAACTGTCTAAAATGGCGTCTTCTGCGCTCTCCCTTCTTCTCCGCTGGCACAAAATGGCGTCTCCCGCACTTTCCTTTCTTCCCGCGCTCGCCCTTCTTCTCCGCTGCGGCTTCTAAAATGGCGTCTCCTGCGCTCTCCCTTCTTCTCCGCGGCTCAATGGCGTCTCCCGCGCTCTCCCTTCTTCTCCCCGTGGACGTGGTTCAGCCCTTGAGCCCTGGCTGTGCTCTGCGCATTCTCCTGAGCGCCTTTCCCGTTGCCGTCGCTCGGTCCTGAACCCGGCTGCTGCTTTACCCTCTCTCTCTCTGTTTGTTTTTCCTCGACGCCACTCGGTTTTCAACTGCCGGCTGCGCCCTGTGCGCTTCACCCTCTCCCTTACCCCGTCAACGCTGCTCGGCTTTTTCTCTGCCGACGGTCGGCTCCAGCCACCGCTGTGCAGGAAGGGTCTGCGCTGTACCTGTTGCCAGTCTGTTGCTGGATCGTCGTGGCTGGGGAACCAAGCCCGGCTCTCAACAGCCTCCCCTGCGATGTTCACTCTCTGCCGGATGACTGGGTGGTTGCTCGTGGTCGACGCCCGTGCTTCTGGCCTCGACTTTCTTCCACCGCCCTCCAAGAGCGAATCCTTGAAGGGAAATGCAGAGTTGCAGGTAGATTCAAATTGACCTCATCGCCACTGTTGAATCCGTGATTCTTAAAGTATGATGTTTTCCAATAAATACACGGAGGCTGTAACTTAACAATCAACAGGTGTTTACTGGAGGAGGGTAGTCTAAAGACTGACAGTACAGAGGCATGCTCAAGGCTTATATACAGGTGTGGTCACTGCCGGTACTACAGTATACAGGAGCTGTAAAAGTAGTTCTCTCTTAAAGGTACATACACTACAAATGCGATGGTTGAGTCACCACATTTCTTGCTTTTCTGCGAACACTTAATTGGAGATGTGAACATTTTGTTTCTTCCAAATCTTCAAAAACAAAGCTCCCTCATGTCTGTCAAGTCTAATCAACAGCTGCCAGCCCTTACCGTTAATGTCTTCATCCATATTCCTCCTTCAACATTCTTGACCATCTCCTCTGACCTCAGATGGAACTCCGACATTTCCTCTATTGTTTAAACTGTCTCTAAGATGCTCAACGTTATCTTTCAATGCCAAATATTTAGTTTTTCCTCAACAATTTTTAGTTTTCCATAAATCAAAGTCCATCCAAGGCTTGAGTATTGCTCACATATCGAATCATGACATAAGATAAAGTTAGTCATTTGGTTGGCACATGGCCTTTGCTCCATCCTCGGACATTGTTGACAATGGACATGACTCTCTGGCCTCCTTTCACTCAGGCCACCAACCTGACAATGCAGGTGTGGCGGTGCCCTCAATATGTAGCTGCCTGAGGCGAAAAAACAGATGGCATAACGCCAACATTTTGGTTTCAAATCATTTTAATGCTTTCCAACAGGGATGGCATTTCATCAATACACAGAAACAGTCTTCCAATCTGCACACAGATCTGGAGGTTATATTCCTTGCCAGCTGTACCCACACAGCCTTGGTTTCTTCAGCAGGCCTCTTCCTCCAAGATGAGTGGAAGAGCACCTCCATGCTAGCTGTCACCCCCTCCAACAAAATTTGCAGTGCCTCATCTGAAAGCTTCGGGTAGGCCCTTGCCTTGGAATTGGACATAGTGGTTTCTCAAAAGATGTTGGAGGTGGTGCAGGAGACGCATAAATGCTGTAGAATGAGCCAAAGGAGCAAGAAGCCATAAAATCAGACTGGAAAAGTGCTGTCAACAGAGGTGAGTTTCAGTCCCAAAACATTAATTGAGCAAGGGCACACCTCTGAAATCACGTGGCCAATCATGGGAAAATCACAAATTTTTCATACCTATCAGTGGAGGCGAGTTTCAACCCCACCCAAACTGAAACCCGCCTCCATCTCGCTTCCAGTGGGAAAATCGCCCCCTGGAACTTCTACCCCTTAAATCTTTCTCCTTCCTGCAATCTTCAGGTTTTTTAAAACAAAAGCTTACCAATTCTTATTCACTACTTCCTTACTAATGTTGTCTTCTCTTTTGAACCTTGGTGATATCCTGCACTCTAGGTGTTGGCCATTCAGCAAAATTTATCAATAAAATATCACCATAATAAAGCATAAAAATAAATGTTGGGCAGAAAAGCACTTTCTTGGTGTAGTAGATCAGATGGGTCACAAATTATGGTGGGATCTGCTTGCCTAGGCCGTGTCTGCCTAATGTCAGCATTCTCTCATGGCCTTGTAATGGGTGGAGACTCCATTTGCCCCAAACAAGGCCATTGATGCAGGAGGGGAGGATCTCGGGGTGCAAGGACTCCCAACGCCCCCCCCCCCCGCCCGGCACATCCCTAGCACCCGGCATTACATCAACAGGAGTACTCGCCATTAAAGTCAGCTGAATGGCAGTAGTGGGTTCCACCTGAAAACCTCGGAGGAGAAAGGGAAAATGATTTTAAAATAATTTCAAAGTAGTCAGCTTACAAAGGGGACCGCTGAGATGCACACTCGGTGGACCAGATGCCAACTATTCTTCACCAGCACCTCCCAAACCCACAACCGCTGTCACCAGCACCTCCCAAACCCGCAAAACCGAACACCTAGAAGGACAAGGGCAACAGGCGCATGGGAACACCATCACCTCCAAGTTCCCCATCAAATCACACACCATCCTGACTTGGAAATATATCGCCGTTCCTTCATCGTTGCTGGGTCAAAATCCTGGAACACCCTCCATAACAGCACTGTGGGAGTACCTTCACCACACGGACTGCAGCAGTTCAAGAAGGCGGGTCACCACCACCTTCTCAAGGGCAATTAGGGATGTGCAATAAATGCTGTCCTTGCCAGCGACACACAAATCCCATGAATGAATTTTTTAAAATCTCATTGATTATGGAGCTAGACTGTTGGACCTGTTGTTCACCAAGTTACCTGGAACTCCCTCCCTGGCAGCACTATGTGAGTACTGTAGGGGGGCATCCTTTACCTGGTTTACGGTAATTTACCTTCCTTACCTGGTTTATGGTAATTTACCTGGTCAGGCAGCCTTTTTGTTTCACAGACTGAGACCAGTACCAATCAGCGGTTTCGAATCGCTAAACCCACCCTTCCAGTTCTGACTGGAGGAACTTATAATTAATGATATATTAAAAACTGACAAATGATTTGGATGTAAGAAAGTCAAACTTTATTAACTAAATAAACTACACCACACGATCAATGTAATCACGGTAAAATTGCTTAGATAGGGGAGGAAAAATGGGCATAATGAGGGAAAACGACTAAAATCACAATTTTAACGAAATTCCCACTTTACTCCCCACCCCTATGCCTATCCTAAGTTGCCTTGTGGAAGGTCAGAAAAATATATGCTCACCACTGAATGCCAACTCCGTGCCCCCACGAGATCTTCACTGCCCTGAAGTAAAGAAACACCCCAGTGTTTTAAAAGTAAACTGCTGGTGTTTTTACTTCTTCAGACAGACTCCCACACTGTAGAGAGAGGCACATGGAGGCAGGCGAGAGAGAGAGGCCTCCGAGAAGCTATCTCTATATACCCCAATTTTGGGGCCGAAATGTTCCCACCCACATCCGGAGTTTTCTGGGCTAAAACAAAGGGATCCAAACCGTCCCCTTGTCGGGGGTGGGTTTGAATAAAGTTGCCATTGTCTGTGATGGCTGTCGATAAAACTGCAGGGGTTTTGAATGTGTCTTCATTCATCTTGATGGGTTTGAATGGGGTTGCCATTGTCTGTGATGGCTATCGATAAAACTGCAGCGGTTTTGAATGTGTCTTCCTTCATCTTGATGGGTTTGAATGGGGTTGTATCACTATGTAAACAGAAACCCATTGTGGTCACTGAAACTGCAGTCTCAAGTAGTTTAATCCCTTTGCAAAACATCCTTGTAGTAGTTTCCTGTAAACAAACATCAATTGTCTCTGCTGGGAGGGGCTTCCCGAACTGCCTTTGATTGGCAGATTCAAACAGGCTACTCCCCAGTGTAAACAAGCAGCTGGAGGCTACCTGACCCTCCCAAATACCACAGGGTGATTGACAGCTCAGGCCCCATTCAAATGCTAATGGCCTGTCTGTCCTTTTTCCTGCTGAAAATTCTGTTTCAAAACTCAAGAGTACATCTTTATTTTTTAATAAAATGTACTATCTTTAAAGTGTGCGATTTTCACAAAGTCCTTTGATTCTGGTGTCCAAGTGCAGCTTAGCTCATGGGCTCCTTAACACAGCCTTTTGTGGTTCTGGGCACATTTTATAAACATTGTCCAACCCAGAGACAATTTAAATTCCACAAGTCTTCGTCCACGATGTGGATTAATATTTCCTGATCTTCGGGGGCTGAGGGGATTTTGCGAACCCCTACATTCCTCCCTTTGGATACTTCCAACTTGCTTGTAGTATCCACTTGAAGAAGTGAGCACAATTTCCCGACCCCTGACAAACAACCATCCCCTGTATTTACCTATAGCTACCTATCACTGATCCCCCGACCCGTCTATTCTCCTCAAATCTGAGAAAAAACCATGGTACGGTAGGCATTTACAGATACATCAATTACACGATGTTACAATAAGGGTCACATACCCCTGCACCACTTGTTACATTACAACATATTACAAAATGTTGCAATCTTGGTTATACAATGTAATCAAAATGGTTCCAAGCACGGAGTGGGTCCTACGCCTCTGCACCACTTGGCACTGTAAAACAAAATACAAAAATCTCCATTAAACATTTGAAACGAAATGCTGAAATAAAACCCCGACCATCACGTGCCAATGATGGGTCACGAAATTCGAGTGGGTATTGCTCCTCCCACCCGGGCAGTAAATGTTCCTTCCACCCCCTCTTTAGTGGTCTTAAACTTTTAAAACATACAGAATGGATTTTTACAGAACAGTCTGATCCGCCCGCCCTGAGCTGTTCCCTTGTCCCTTTGTGGAGGCGGGGTATCCCTCATGTTTCACAGACCAAGACCGGGGAGTATGGGGTCGCGACTCCCAGTCCCTCCCCCTCCCGTCTTCCCTCGACTGGCTGCAGAAAATGATGGGTGCCTGTGTGGCGGCTCTCACTGGCCCCACACTCAAACTTGGATCCGGCCACCCACTCATTCTCCCAGCCACACTTACACTCTAACTTTGCCCGTGGGCCCCGGGTGAGTTCCTCCCTTCCCCGAATGCACCCACGCGACTCTTGGGTCTCCCCCTACCCTTTACAACTTTCCCGGGCCATCACCACCCACTCCCAGGGAACGCGTCCCTATCTGACAAGGCGCCTGCGCTTCCCCACCATGACTCCTCAATAGCGAGGTCTCCCGCAAGTGAAATTTGGTCAGGATAGTGCTGGGTTGGGGGCGTGTCCCACCCAGCTGGGGCCACCTCTTCCGCGTAGGATGAGTAGGCAGGTTCCTTCGGACTCTGTCCGGTTTCTCCCGAAGGTCGCTGCGGGGTCTCCTCTGTAAGATTCGAAATTTTCATTAATAATCACGCAGTAAAATTAGGTTAATAAGACAGTTTTATTGACCAAAAGAAGCTTGTACAAAGGAGCCTTTGATAAAAGGGCACACAAAATGGCCGCCGGACCTCGTGACCAGCTTCTGGGACCATTTGAATTCCTGTTACTGCAAGTCAGACAGGCTTGTGGATTGAGGACATTAAGCCCGCGAAAACCAGTTTCGGGAAACCGAAACTCAGGGAACTGAGCATACATATTGATTAGATTATAAGTACAGGACAGTTTTGGGTAGCAGGATGAGGCCTATCAAGAAATGGGCGGACAATTGAACGAACACTTAAACCCATTTACTGTACAAAGAAAAGCCGTTTAACAGCCATCAAGGGCAATCTCCAGACCAAGTTACAGTGACAAAGCAAAGACATTATCGGCCCAGGAAGGCCAGTTAAGCTATCACCGACTCCCGTTACGAAGACAAAACGCCCCTGCAGAGAATTCTGCCCGCCAAAAATACAAAGACAGGACTATGATTTGGCGGGAGATAAGAATGTCCCAAAAAGGTATAACTGTGGATTGAAAGGTCCATCAGTAGCTTCACTTCGGTTTTCATTTCTTCAACGCTTCGGGACAGACTCTTCGGTTAAGGCAGCACTTCGGTTTCGGAACGTGGTCGGTGTTCGGCCAGGCAAGGCTCGGCCACGACGGGAAGACGACGAGGGTGGCCCGGGTACTTTTGTCGGGAGATCATCGACGACCCAGGCCGAAGGAGAAGACATCCTCGGGAAAAACGACGATCCAGGCCGGAGAAAAAGGACACTCCGGGCCCAGCACTCCAGTGCCTCAACATCCCATCGGTAACAGATTCTCACAGGTGCATTCAGTGCTTCAACATCACGTCGGTAACGGATTCATCCGTGGCGAGCGCTCACCAAGGCTGTATCGGCAGCCTCATCGCGGGAGAACCAAGAGGAAAACAAGCTGCACCAGAAGTTTCCAAATCCACGTGACGACGGAAAGCTGTGCCAAAAAGGCTGCGAACCCCTTTCGCAATTCTGAAAGTGGTGAGCATGATCCTGAGTTCCTCAAGTCGAAACTTAGTTAGGTCTAGGGGAGGGGGTTAAGGGTAGTTGTAATGTGTCACCCCTTTTACGATGTGTCGTGTGTTCCCCATTTCCATAGAGTTAAGTTCATAGATGTGTGTATGCTTGTAGTAGCTTTAATCTGTGCTTATGACATGTATTTTATAATGCTGCAAACTGTTTAATAAAAGCATCCATTTCGTGCTATTCAACCTGGTCTATTGAGTTTTCTCTGCACTACAGTTCCCTGCACCTAAGTCCAAGGTCTAGAACCATAGGGAAGAGTGGGTCGAACCACTCAAGGGTAATTATTGCAAGAAGCCTGGCAGGAGACCAGAGCAAGCAAGAGAAACCCCCTACACCTCCTGGATTTGTCCAGTGGCGAGGTGATCCCCAAATTCTGTATCCATATCTTCATTCGAGGCCCAGCTCGGGCTGGGTGAACAGGGCTGCTCCTTTGTCCACACTCCTGCAAAAAAACTTAAAAGGACATGCAGCCAGGTCTCTCACTGACCGGCTGCCTTAGGTGGAGACATGGTCGGGTCCCTCGACCTCGGACCAAAATACAAGCATTTGGCACACTTATAAACTTAAACTTTAAACTTAAACTCAAAACTACTAGTTATATCAAAACCTAAAATTCAAACACCTTAAAAGCAAGCTATAAACATTGGTTACTTAACACAAAGCTATTATACAAATGTTGCCCATCTCCGGACGGCCAGGCTAATCTCTGGTGTCACTGTCGCAGATTACTGCTGCCTGCAGCGAAGCTGGACTGCCTCCTGCTTCTGGTCCCTGGCAGCTTATGGCTGCTGATTGAGGACCTCTGCCCTTTGGCTTCTCCCTGGTTCGGGAGACCGCCCTACTCCACTGTAAAGTGGGTGACCATCTTATCTCAGGCTTGCAGGCCCGCTGAGACCTTCTGAGGGGCGTCTCTGTGGGGGAAACTTTGGCTGACGGACCCTGAGCCTGGATCACAGCTCTAGCTGGCTGGAAACCTTCTCCCCCTGATGCAAACAGCCCGCACTGTATAATATGCCTGGCAGCCTGCCGGTATTCTGGGTTTGTCTCCTTTTCCCTACCCACTCCCATACTGTGGGCAGGTATTCCCTCACCACCCGCTGCTGGTGGCTGAAAATCTTCCTCTGCAGGTCCAAAACCTGTTACCAGCTCCTTCCTTACATCCCCTGCAAGAGGAATTGCTATCCCTTCCCCTCCAGAGTCCCACACCATAGGGGGAACCACTCTAGAAGTGGGCTGGGAAGCTTGTCCCTTTAAGCAGGCGACTGAGCCTGCGTGAACCTCCTCCCCGGAGTCTCCCGGCAGAGGCTGTGAAACCTCTGTATTCAAACAGGCGACTGCGCCTGCGCGAACCTCCTGTTCAAAAGACTGGGAAATTCCTGTCTCCAGACCAGCGACTACGCATGCGTGGGCAGTCTCTTCTGTGAATGTACTCGCAGCAGCCTGCAGATTTCTACTCTCAGGCTGCTGTTTCTCTGTTTCTGAACTAAATAACTGGTTCAAATTTAAACTTTGGCCAAAACTTAGGTCCCACTGGAGCGGGAAAGTGTCCCCATTGGTGGGCCGGACAATTTTTCCCTTGTAACAAGCCACAGTGCCTGTCCTTACAGCCTGTGAACTTGAACTTGTATGATCAGATTTGTACAATTTACATTGGTTGGCGTGGAATCACTTTGTGCACTGGGGTAGTTTTACTGCATAAACCATGGGGCTGGCCCTATCAACTATATTATATGGTCCCATGTAGAGTGGATCTAAACTTCCCGCCCGGGCATAGTTTCTTACCATCACTAGGTCTCCTATCTCCCACTGGTGGCTCTTGCTAGGCTCGAGCAGCAGCCGGTTATTCCGATGCTGCTTCCCCATGCTGTCTGCTGCCTGCCCATAAGTTCATTTGAGGTGTTCTGGGAGGGTTCGGGCGAATTTATCCTGGTTTATTTCCTGCAGTTGTCCTTCAGTGAGGACTGGGGCAAGGACATGAGTGGGGGTCCTCATACTCTGCCGGTCATGAGCTCATGTGGTGAATGCCCTGTACTTTTGGACTGGCTGGCCCAGATCCCCATGATGATCAGAGGTAGGGTCTCTGCCCATTTTTGGGGCGACCCCACTGTCTCTTTCCTCAGCCATTCCTTAATGGTCCGGTTCATGCGCTCCACAATCCCTGAGGACTGGCGATTGTAAGCGACATGCCATTTCCCCTGAATACCAAGCAGCCTGAGGGTGTTCTGCATGACCTGGCCAGTGAAGTGGCTTCCCTGATCGGACTCCACGAACTGGGGCAGTCCCCACCACGAGAACATCTCCTTCACCAAGATCTTTGCAGTCCCCATTGCTATGGCCGTCCTGCAGGGGAAGGCTTCCACCCACTTGGAAAACACATCCACCAGGACGAGGCAGTATTTGTAGCCTCCCTGGGTGGTGGGCAAGGGCCCTATATAGTCGATCTGCATCGACTGCCATGGTCCCTCCATCCTGCTAATGTGTCCCATGGGCACCTTCCTTTTGTGGGGATCGGGATTATTTGCTGCACACACAAGACAGCTAGCACAGAACTCGCGGACATCAGCCCGGAGTCCTGGCCACCATCCCGCCTGTTCCACCCGTTGCCAGGTGGTCTCAGGCCCGGGGAGTCCCGCTCCCGGCCCCTCATGGGCCAGCTGAAGGAACTCGCTCCGGTGTTGCTGGGGTACTGCCCACTGTTCCCCCCTGAACAGCATGCCTTCCCTTATGGAGAGGGGGGCTGCGCTGTAGGGGCCCTCTATCCTTTTGCCCTCCATCACTGGACTCATTATTGCCTTTAGGACGCGGTCCTGTGCCTGAACCGTTTTAAGGTCCGGGGCCAACACTATTCCCGATTTTCCCTGTGTCCCATCCCTGCCTGTAATTGCTGCCACTGGCCCGGACTCATATGGGTCCCAGAAAGTGCCTGCACATGCACCCTCCTTGGCCAGCATGTCGGCTTGCTGGTTGCCCTGGCTGCGGGGTGCTGTGGAGGAATGGGCTTTCACCTTATGGATGAAAACTGCACCTTCCTCCCCCACAGCTGCCAGGATTTTCTCCAGCAGGGGCTTTACTGTCAAAGGCTTCCCGTCGGCGGAGGTATACCCACGACGGGACCAGATGGCCAAGTACCCCATACACGAGTTGCAAGTGAACATACTGTCAGAGAAAATCGTATACGGGGTAGGGAAGATGTCGGGGTGTGTAACCACGTACATCACCGCAGACAGTTCAGCCTGCTGGGCACTCATGGTGTTAGGGAGCTTGATTGCCAAGGCAATGTCTGCCATTGGATCAAAGATCCCGCAACCCGTGAGTCGTACCCCAGTGTCTACATAGATCTCACGACCTGAGGGATGTATCCTGGCCCGTAAACCTATGTTCACCTCCCATACCCCTTCTATGGAACACCGATGGGCTGTTCCAGGATATACCATATTAGCCGCAAGCTTTGGCTCGCAAAGGCCCTTTACCTTCAGATCCATCTGTGAGAGGAGAAGGGTCCAGCGTGCAATGTGGATGCTGCTGACTGTCCCATCTTTAATCCTCCCATCCAAAAGCATCTGAGTGGGTGTGTGGTGCGTGAGGAGGGTGATGGGAGAGGTGCCTGTGAAAATTAAAGATCTTTTCACAGCCCAATGTGTGGCCAAAAGGTGCTGTTCACAGTTGGAGTAGCTCCTCTCCACATCCGTGAGGACTCTGGAGGAGTAGACCACGGGTCTCAGCCTACCGTGCCGCTCTTGGGGCAGCACAGCACTCAGACTATCCCCGCTGGCTGCTACCTCCAGAAAAAACTCCCTTTTTCCATCTATCACTCCTAGGGCTGGTGCGGTCTGCAGGTCTCGCTTTAACTTAACAAATGCCGCCTGGCATCCCTCATCCCAGGACCACTCCACCCCCTTGTGTAGGAGACGGAGCAGAGGGGCCGCTGTGGCTGCATAGTCCTTTATAAAATCCCTGCAGTACCCCGTCAATCCCAGGAACGACCTCACCCCTCTTACTGAATTGGGAATCGGTAACTCCTGGACTGCTTCCCTCCTTGCCTTATCTATTGCCCTCTCTCCTGTGTGGACAGTTAGACCCAGGAATTTAACTTCTTGCTGACCGATCTGCGCCTTCTTGGGGTTGACTTTAAACCCCTTTCTCTGCAGCAGCTCCAGCAGCTCAGCCAGCAGTGGGCCATGCTCCCCGACCGAGTCGGTAAATAAGAGCAGGTCATCCACATACTGCAGTAACTGAGTGGGCTGACTGAACTCCTTTAAACTATCCTTCATGCATTGGTGGAAGATGCTGGGGCTGTTGTGGAAACCCTGTGGCAGACAGGTCCAGGTATACTGCTGTCCCTTAAGGTGAAGGCAAACTTATAAGAACATAAGAACATAAGAAATAGGAGCAGGAGTAGGCCAATCGGCCCCTCGAGCCTGCTCCGCCATTCAATAGGATCATGGCTGATCTGATCCTAACCGCCAATCTCTATCACAGAACTATCTCCTGAATCTAACAGAATTAGACACACGAAATAGGAGCAGGATCAGGCTACACGGCCCTGGGCCCGCTCCGCTACCCATAGGGCCATGACTGATCTGAACCTAGACTCATGTCCAAATTCCTGCCCGCTCCCCGTAACCCTTAATTCCCTTTACTTCTAGGAAACTGTCTATTTCTGTTTTAAATTTATGTAATGATGTAGCTTCTACAGCTTTTTGGGGCAGCATATTCCATGGACCTACCACCCTCTGAGTGAAGTAGTTCCTCCTCATCTCAGTTTTGAAAGAGCAGCCCCTTATTCTAAGACTATGCCCCCTAGTTCTAGTTTCACCCATCATCGGGAACATCCTCCCCGCATCCTCCCGATCCAACCCCTTCACAATCTTATATGTTTCAATAAGATCGCCTCTCATTCTTCTGAACTCCAATGAGTAGAGTCCCAATCGACTCAACCTCTCCTCATATGTCCATCCCCTCATCCCCGGGATTAACCGAGTGAACCTTCTTTGTACTGACTCGAGAGCAAGCATGTCTTTTCTTAAGTATGGACACCAGAACTGTATTGGTCCTCCCATTTTAAAGGGATGGACCAGAACCCATTCGAAATGTCCAGCACCGTGAATGTGTTCGCGGATGCTGGAATGCTGCTAATAAGATTGGCCACTGCTTCTACTGTGGGGACACATGTGGGGTTATTGCTGTTAAGCACCCGATAGTCCACCGTGGCTCTCCATGAATTGTCCGGTTTCCTAACCGGCCAAAGTGGAGCATTAACATGTGTGGCTATGGGCCTCAACACATCCTGTTTAACTAAGGAGGTGATGGCTGCCTCCATGTCGGGCTCTGCCTCCTTGGGGAAATTGTACTGCTTCTGTGGTCGGGCCATGGGGTCCCCGTCTATTTTAACCTCAAACCCTGTGATCCTCCCGCAGTCGTGTTTATGGGTGGCAAACGCTGTGAGGTTTGCCTGCACGGCTGCCTGCAGTGCCTCCGGGACACCATTTACCATGAGCCCGAGGTCGTAACCTTCTTTGGGCTTCACAGTACACAAGGTCTCCTTACCCTCCTTGCCCGGGATGACCACTACACCTTCTTCCCTGTCTGTGCTAGCCCCCCAAAGGAAATGGTTGCAGAGATCCACGAGGATCCTGTGGCCCACCAGGAAGTCGGCTCCTAGGATCCCTTTCCTCCCTCCACCTCCCACCTTGCCAGTATACACGTCCATTTAGTTTGGAGCGTGCCCAGATGGACTGAGAGGGGTCTGGAATATACCCCCGCCTGCTCCTGACCGGTGAATCCCGATAGTATGTATGGAACCCCATTAGACAGAGGTGAGGTGGTGGGATTATCCGTATGGATCACGGTGCATGATGCCCCCGTATCCAATAGATAGGTCCCGGTAACCTTCTCTACCTCCATCTGTATGAGCGGTCTCTTCCATTCATCGTACCAGAGATTACACAGACGGACAGGCTGCGCGGGCTCCAGTCATTGTGGAGAGGCAGAGGTGGGCAAGGGGGCTGCAGCACCACTGATGGCTGCTACCTTTCCCTGATTGGCCCTGAGGAAAGAGTTCATCGACTCCATGACGGACTCGACTGTATCGGGAGGAGTTTCTATCTCTGCGTTCTGAGTTGGGGCTGCGGGGGTCCTGGCTTTATCGTCTCTCCCAGGCTTTTCACAATCCCTGCGCCAGTGGCCCTCCTCCCCGCACCTGTAACAAGTGACCTTGTTCTGGGAGGGACGGCTCCCTCCTGGCACCACTCTTTCTTGTATTGAGCCCCAGGTTTAACCTCGTGGACCCTTTTGCTGGGGGGTCCCACTATTCCTATCGTTCCTATATGCTACCGTGAGCTGCCAGATTACAGTCTCTTCAGTTGCGAGGGGGTCTTGGTGGTCAAACCAAGCATCAGCCTTTGCTTTTATCTGGGGCAGGCAATTGGACACCAGGCAACGAAGCCATTGGGTCCACTGCTGCTGGTTCAGTTGTGCCCTATTTTGCCCCCCTGTACACGCGCTGTTGTAGACTGGCCACAGCCTGTCTGCAAATGCCTGTGGGGTCTCCCCTTCCTTCTGCAGTGTTTTCCCTATGCGATCGAACGGATTGCTGTCGTTCGCACCCATGGCTTCCAGTATTTCCTCCTTTAGGTCCTCAAAACCCTTCTGCCCTCTCTTAACCTCATCTGAAAGGGTCTGATAGAGCTTACTGTCTACAGAGAAAAGCAACATTTTGGCTTTCTCTTCGTCATCACAGCCGTTAACACAGGCTGCCTGTTCTATCCCTTGGAAGTGCACTTGAGGATATAGAATGCAAAATATGGTAACAACTCGCTTCGCATAGCCAAGGACCCTGTCAATCTAAAATGGAGGATCCTGTCAGCATAAAATGGTGGTGAAATGTCGACATCGCTGAGTCACTTGCATATTGTAAGAAATGATCATGTTAACTCAAGAAACTGTGAAGACAGCAGGAAGTAAAATAAAAGAAGCTAAACTGATCTGTGGCTGCTAATATGGCTGGCACCCATGATGTCACACCTTGCTGGTGGAAACAGTGTAGGGCGGAGTGCAGAGGTTATACAGACAATAGATGATCAGAAAACACATTACCATGATTGCAAACGCATTACCATAATGATTAGGTGATCATGAAACCATTACCAGGATATTTACTTAACTATAAACCATTCAGTGAAATGTGACTTCATACTGCCAGGCCAGGAAATCAAATTAAATGTATACGTGTACAGCTCGGGATTGGTGCAGACTGTACGATGTGTTAATGTCTCCTCAAAAGCAAGTATAATAATGTGGCACACTGTATGAAAGATTGCTTGCTCTGGTTTAACCTGTCGGACTCTTCTGGAGTCAGGACTGTGCTGTATCAGAGTAAGTCTCCCGGGATGACAGAATAAAAAGTGTTGAACTCAACCAGTATTCGACTCAGTGTTTGTACTGACCAGATTGAGGACCAAAAGAATCCGTTTCAACATTTGGTGTCAGAAGTGGGATCTCAATGGACGATCACCGAGAATTCGCGAAATTAAGAGCCGAACTAGTTTTGGACGTGAGAGGAGGAAATGGGCCCCTGGAGTGAGTATGTTTAAATTTACCACCTCGGTTTTCCTCTGATCCGTAAGTCCGATAAAAGTTTTGCCACTCGCTAATTCTTGCGTGGTGTCCCGACGAGATCTGGGTCAATCTGGCGAATACTGTGTAAACTTAGGAAATAAGTATCCAAGTCGGGTAACGCGCCGGCCTCGTATTTCACTTGGTCCGCTCAGGCTCGGATTGGACTAAAAAGTAGATAAGTAGTGATTTTAGAGAAAGAGAAAAAGAATACTTGAAAGAAAGTAAAAAGAGAGAGTCGGGGACTCTAGAGCTCGAGCAACTTGTACTCGGGGAGTGCAAGATAAGGGTCATATAAGTTGAATAATTAGAGTTTTAGAATACCTGTACCAGGCGGTGACAGAGGCTAAATTTACGATTTGAATAATTAGGCTAAGAATACCTGTACCAGACGGTGACAGAGGCTAAAATTACTATTTGATGAATATAGACGACTCACTGTGTTTTTGTTTGGTCTAAGTATTGTAGTTATTGTATTGTGGTGTTTAGTTTTGTGTGCCGGTATCCGTGAAATATACGAGACACTTTTAAAAACGTAACTCGAATCCTGAAAGGGAGCCCTTAGTGTAAGAGAACCATGGGTAATTACCTAGACACAACAAGTGACGAGGGCAGTGCCTTACAAACATTGTGTGACAAATATCCGGATAAAGCCCAACAATTGAGACTACTCTCAGGGGGTTTAAATAAAAAATTAGGCAGCGAACAATGGCCACTAGGGGGTGCCAAAAGTTTAGAAATGGTTAAACAAGCTCAAGGAATTATTTGGAAAAAGAACATGGGAAGCAAGACTAAAAAACTAATTGGACTCTGGCGACGGTACTGCCAAGAAATTAAAGACAGTTCCCTATTAGCCAGCTGGCAAGAAAATGCTGTTAAATTAGGAATAAAGTTAACCAAAGGAGGAAATCCTAAACCCATTGAAATACTTAAGAAAGAATGTGCACATGAGAAAAGGTCAAAATCTGAAAAGGCGCCAGATAAAAAGGATAAAAATGAACTACGTAGTTCAATGGTTGGCCTTAGGTTGAAAGAGGGAGACGGAACAGATGAGGACTTAGACAATTGGATGTACAGAACTCCTAATGCGCCACCTCCTCAGCCACCCCAGTACATCAATATTTACCCCTCCCTTCCAACTTCGGCCTCACTAGCGATGCCTAATACTACCCCTCCAGCAACCCTCTCCGCAACCAGTCCCCCATTCACTCCAGGAATACCCCCAACCACCTTACCCGACAGTGCCACAGGCATTACTGATCCCATAAGTAGTCGGACCCGGTTACAAACGGCAGGACAGACAAACCCTGTGCTAAATTATACTCCTACCCGGAGTGATAAGAAAAAGAAAAAGAAGGAAGAAGAGAAACGGGAAAATAAGAAAAGAGTCAGACAGTTAGTTCAACATAAATCCACTCAGGAAAGCGAGA
The DNA here is from genome assembly GCF_052327205.1 of Somniosus microcephalus. Classification (NCBI taxonomy): domain Eukaryota; kingdom Metazoa; phylum Chordata; class Chondrichthyes; order Squaliformes; family Somniosidae; genus Somniosus; species Somniosus microcephalus. The sequence goes on from NC_140993.1 coordinate 193,955,323, forward strand.
CTGAGTCATGTAGTGACTTTACCGATTCGGAGGATGATTTATCACCTCCTGAGGATCATGAGTCAGAATCAAAAAATCATTCCGGTAACCCACCCAGGAACCTTCCAGTGAGAAAGATGCCAAACCCAGATCAGGCTACTGCCGCAGCTAACCCCACCATAGATGTATTCTTCCCATGGAAGCCTAATGAATTAATGTCTATCCTAACTAATGCGCCGGATCGCCACAAAGCGCCTCAAAAGTTTGTGGACTTTTTACGAACCACCATTCAAGTGTACAACGCTGAATCCCGAGATTTATGGGCTTTAATCCAACAAGTACTGGCCCCCTCGGAACATACTCGATTCTTAACTCACTTGCGACATGCTAATCTGGCAGCCCTAAATGTGGCCATGGAGAATGACAATGATAGAATAACAGCCATGCTTACGGCTGCTAGTCAAACACTTCAGAAGCCTATTAGCATATCCAATATCCTAGATACTAAGCCAAAGAAAGATGAGGGACCTGAGGAATTTTTGGAGAGATTCTGTGAGGTTTATCAGGGACAGTCGGGGGACACCAATTATCAAGGAGGAGCCAATTCACCCCAATTCTGCGCCATTCTGATGAACTGCCTTCCGGCTGCGGTAGCAACCGCAATTAAAACCAATAATATGAACTGGGCAGAAAATAGCCCAGCTCAAATTACTAGAGCCATAAAATATTATTGGAAAGAGAGTAAAGGTTTGGAGAACCAACCCCAGAAGACGATAAAAACAGAATATGTCGTGAAGGAAGTCCCAATTCAACCACACACGATAGACAGGACAGGGTATCAGATGGAACCTCAATACTGTACCCCTGGATGGGTAGACTCTCAGAATTATGGATATTACACTCATCCAAACGGCCCCGATGCTACTGCATACGGCCAACCCTACGCCCCTCCACAACAGAATTACAGAGGTAGAGGAAGGGGTAGAGGACAAGGACGGGGATACCAAGGTCCAAGACAAGGGCAGTGTTATAACTGTGGAGAGGATGGCCACTGGGTCAGAGACTGCCAATCCTTAGCCTCTGGAGACCCACCTAGGAGAGGCAGGGGAAGATGGAGAGGAAACAAAGGAGGACCTAGAGGAGGCAGGGGAGGATATACCAATTTCTCCCAGAACAATCCATTCCCACAGAATTGACTAGCTAATCTAGTGGTCAGCACTTTACATTCGGACCGAGAACCCTTATTAATGTTGTAAATCCAGGATCAATGGTATCCCTTTTTAGTAGACACTGGAGCCGCCATGTCCTCTGTCCAATCGGACCTTAAACTTCCCCGATCCAACAAGACCCAGGAATTATCAGGCTTCCAAGATCAAATGACCAAGTATGCTACGTCAGAACCAGTTCAGGTGACCTACAAAAATCAATCTGCAACCCATCAATTTGTATTAACTACCGGCTTGGACTGCAATTTAATGGCCAGAGACTTACTATGTGCATTCCAACTCAAACTTGATTGCGGTGATGAAGGAATAGCAATAGGACATTGGGCAAATAAAAGGCAATGTTATGTTTCGACTACACCTCAATGGTGGTCGCTCGACCTCAATGCATCCTCCTATCATGTGACACTGGCATATGATCGAAGTGGAAAGGATAGGACCCTTGAGGAGTATTTTAAAGATCAGGAAGGTACCGAATGGACAATCTACCTCAAGGCTGTAGTAACTGGACCTGAGGGAAAAGCCGAGTTTGTGCAGGTTCCCTTACACTTGTGGAAGCAGCCTTCGACAGTGGCCCCTCATATCACGTGGGAAGTTAACCAGCCTTTCCATGCCAAAGATTTGGGGCCCATGGTAAAACGAGCGATCGATCAGGCAAACCCTGAATGTCACCAACCGCAACAGTTACCCGGAGGTCTGATGGTCCAATTTTACCAAAACCCTGAGCCTAGCCTGACTGTGGTGCACCGTCATGTAGGGAAAGACATACTGGAGTATGTGAATCCACAGGTATGGGCAGAAGACCCAACGCATGTAGGTCTAACCGGCATAAAACCCATTGAGATCCCAGTGAAGGAAAATGTGACCTTGCCGACGGTACGACAATACCCTTTGAAACACCAAGCTCTTCCGAGTATAGACAGACTCATTAAGGGATTGTTGGAGCAGGGGATTTTGGTAACTTGCCAATCCAGTTGTAATACACCCATCCTGGCTGTTCCGAAGCCTGGTAAGCCTGATCAGTTCCGCCTAGTGCAGGATTTACGAGCAATAAATGCGATTGTTCAGCCACTTCATGCGCTAGTACCTAATCCAGCACACATCTTGGCCTCGATACCTGCTGATGCTACAGTTTTTGCGGTAGTCGATCTCCAGCACGCCTTTTTCTCCCTGCCATTGGCCACTACTAGCCAATACCTTTTTGCCTTCACTTACAACGGTCAGCAGTATACGTGGACTCGATTACCCCAGGGCTTTGTGAATTCACCTACCCTGTTTTCGCGGTGCCTTCAACAGCAATTACAGACACTGACATTAAATTGTGGCTCCAATCTGATCCAGTATGTGGATGACCTACTCATTGCTAGCCCTGATGAGCTAAGTAACAGAGAGGACACTATTCAGTTGTTGAACTATCTCTCAGAATTAGGATATGTGGTATCTCCAGCGAAAGTATTGGTGGCTCAGAAGACAGTTAAATTTCTTGGAGTTATGTTATCAGCCGAAAACTGCAGTTTGGAAACTAGCAGAATACAGCCAATATGCGAGACGCCAACCCCTAAAACGGCCAAACAAGTCAGGCAGTGGCTGGGAATGGTTAATTATTGTCGACAGTGGATACCTAATATTGCAGTATTAACCAAACATCTGACTCCCTACACGGCTAAAGAGGGAGAGTTTGAGCTGGAACTAGAGGCACAGCAGGCATTTGAGGAATTAAAACAGGATCTGGTCCAAGCACCAGCCCTGGGACGACCCCTGTATGATAGGCCATTCCAGTTATATTGCACAGTAATGAACGATTGCTCAACAGCAGTTCTGACTCAGAAGCATGGAGATAAGCATCGACCGGTAGCTTATTATTCATCAAAACTGGATCCGGTAGCCTTAGGACATCCCTATTGCACCCAGATCCTTACAGCCATCTACAACAGTCTACAGTCAGCTGCTAATATGACACTTCAGCAGGACATTACCGTGTATAGCTCTCACTCAGTCACTGCGTTATTGGGGCAATTGCAGACCCAACACCTGACTACCGCCAGGCAAAATAAGTATGAAATATACTTACTGAACAATCCTTGGCTAGCATTTAAACACTGTAGCACTATCAACTCTGCCAGTTTCCTTGCATATCCGCCCTCCGAGAGTGATGAACCAAGCCATGATTGCTTAAACCTCATTAAGGATGATACCTCAGTCCGACCTGATCTGTCTGACACTCTTATTGCAGATCCCGATATTACCATGTATACGGACGGCAGTTCTTCAGTTGATGAGATGGGAAAACGAATTTCTGGTTATGCAATTGTAAATCAGGAAGGTGTCACCTTAGAATCAGCAGCCTTTGAATCCCCTTTTTCTGCCCAGCAAGCCGAGCTGTTTGCACTCATACGAGCTTGTACTTTGGGAGAAGGATTAAAAATCAATGTACATACAGACTCTAGATATGCCTTTGGAGTAGTTCACGACTTTGGACAATTGTGGAAAAATAGAGGTTTTCTGACCTCTTCGGGCAGCCCGATCTCTCACCGGCAGTTAGTCTCAGATCTCTTGCAAGCCCTTTTACTCCCCAAACAGATAGCTGTGATTAAATGCTCTGCCCATACCACTGGCCAAAACCCGGTAGATATAGGAAACCACCGCGCTGATGAGGCGGCCAAAAATGCTTCTAGGAGTCACCAAATGATTGTGCCCCGAATGATGAGGCAGACTAAAAATTCCAAAAAGAATCAGTCTACCTCGGAAAAACTAATGCCAACCATCCAAGAGGTGATTAAGTTGCAGGAGGACGCTCCTGATAGTGATAAGCATTTGTGGAGAGAATTGGGATGTGTATATAACCCTTTATCAAAACTCTGGACTACTCCCGCGGAACAGACTTGCATGTCTGATGAGCTAGCTTTATGGGTTATTGAATGTGTACACTTTGCAACTCATTGTGGTTCCAGGGCAGTGGGTGATTTGCTTCTAAGTACTTGGTGGCATCCAAGGCTTCAAGCAATAGCACAGAACATTAGCGATCGATGCCTGATTTGTCAACAACACAACCCTGGAAAGGGAGTGCCTTGCGAATGGGGAAAAACCCCTTTACCTGAGGGTCCCTTTGAGACCCTGCAAATGGACTACATTGAGTTGGAAAGATGTCAGTGTTACAAATACGTTCTTGTCATTGTAGATGTATTTAGTAAGTGGATCGAGGCATATCCAACCACAGACAATAAAGCCTCTACTGTTGTTAAGGTATTGCTGAGAGAGATCATACCTCGGTATGGTATTCCAACTCGGTTAAGTTCTGACAACGGTCCTCATTTCACTGCCGAAGTAAACAAGGAACTTTGTACCTAGTTGAACATTCATCAGCAATTGCATTGTGCTTATCGACCACAGGCTGCAGGACTTGTCGAAAGAACCAATCAGACTCTGAAGAACAAACTTGCTAAACTGGTAGCCGAAACCGGCTCCACTTGGTTGAAATTGCTTCCTGTGGCTCTTTTTCAGATCCGCACCACACCAGCAGGTAAAGCACGACTTACACCTGCTGAGATTATCTATGGTAGACCACTCAAGACTCCCTGGAACCAAAATGCTCCTACAACGGTGCATTTTCACCATATGACTGAAGAAATGACGACCTATGTCTTGGCTATTACTAAGGTTTTGCGCGGGCTGCATTCACAGGTCCATGCTGCATATGGTGAACTTCCTGACTTATCTGGTTCTCTAAAAATTGAACCAGGTTCGTATGTGATGGTTAAGAACTGGACTCGTAAAAGTCTAGATCCAAGGTGGGAAGGTCCATATCAGGTCTTACTAACAACCCCGACTGCAGCTAAGGTCGAGGGAAGAAGCGCATGGGTGCATTTCCACCACTGTAAATTGATTGGAGAAACCAATCAAAAGGGGGGGAGATAATCAGTAGTAAATCAGTACAGTATATAGTAGATTTTGGAGATAATCAGTAGTAAATCAGTACAGTATATAGTAGATTTTACGAACAATCATTAATTTTATTTTGATTGATCAGCCATTGATAGGAGACTACAGAACTCGTGCTCGGCCTTGATAGAGGTGACTGCAGCTTTTACGAGGTCTGGTGTTGTGTTTGGATTGTTCTGGCCTGCTGAAATCCTACTCTTATTATACTTATTATACGATTTAAATTTTTAATTTTAAGTTTTAATATTTTAAGTTTTAATTTTGATTGTGTGTAAGCCTTTTACTTCACAGATTAACAACCGCTAGGGGACCATCTGCTTAGCATCAAGTTTCGCAGCCGAGAGAAAACAGCATCCCAGGCGGGTCGGAGCCGAGTGCTACAAAGAAGAAAACACCACCACAGGCGGAGCGCCCACTGAAGACTGAAACCATGAAGTTGCTGCTCGTTGTTATTGGACTTTTTGGACTATTGCGCCTGACTCAAGGCGATACGGACAAATCACGGAAGAAACGTGAATTAATTACCAACACCTTTCTGCACATGTCATATGAATACGCCAAAAGCTATAACTTAACAAGCTGTTGGGTTTGCAGTCACATTCCTATCCATAGTAAAAGAGGGATTCCCTTGAGACCCATCCCGTTCAATGCCACAGAGATGGCGGAGTGGGTCATGCGCCAGAACGCCAGCGGCGTTTATAAAGATTCATACAACCAGGAGGGCGACAGGGACAAATGGAAGTCGGCAGGTTACGACCTAACCACTTTCCAAGGGTGGTACCAGCCTAATTATAATCGGAACAGCCAGCCTCCAGCCTTAGTCCTTACTAATACTTCAGGAGTTGGTAGGCCGAAGGGGCCAATATGTTTAACGAAGAGTGTGCCGGGAGGTACAGAAGTAGGACGCAGTAAATGTTTCCAAAATGTTAATGTAACAAAATGTATTCGCACCAGAGGCTGTGGCCAAGGTTTCTTCCAATTAGATCATACCGGAACCCCCAATAGGACAAGTGGGGGACCATGGGAAGGAATGGAAATCAGATGGGGATGGAGGATTCGTGAGGCATTAGACGACAATTTAATCGCATATAATGGGACCTATTTTATATGTGGTCACCAAGCCTATCCAAGGTTACCCCGGGATTGGACGGGTTCGTGTTACTTAGGTTATGCAGTACCTTTTATTCACCACTTGAATAAGATTGGGGAACACCACGAATTTAAGAAACACGTGACCAAAAGAGAGCTAGGAGCTTTTAATCGATTTTTCAGCGTAATAAACCCTCCCTATGGAATAATGAGCTTGATGGATGAAACAAGGAATCTGGCAAGGCTACTAGAGATAGTTGCCAATGACACTGAGGAAGCTATAGCAGACATGAGTGCCGAAATGATAGCCATTAGAACAGTAACCCTCCAGAATCAAATGGCCTTAGATTACCTCCTTGCAGCACAAGGAGGAACCTGTGCCTTGATAGGAAGTGACTCCTGTACTTATATCCCTGATAGCTCGGAAAACATAACCAACATTGTCAAACATATCCGGGATGCAGTAAGTCAGTATAAGAAACCTAAGCCAGGGGATGACTGGTTTGATTGGATCATTGGAGGATGGCTAGGATCAATGGGACAAACTCTGCTACATGGGCTAGTGGTGGTACTTGCCGTAATTATGTGCATTTTTCTAGTTTTCACGCTGATTAAGTGTTGCTGCAATAGATTAGGAGCAACTGTAATTCCAAGTCAATTGGTACAAAGGAAACCATCAGAAGAAGAAATTAAATTTGAGAAGGAATTAATGGAGGAGGAGTATAATAGACTCAATAAGATAGAGATGGACCAGTAGGATGAAGCCCAGAATCACTGGGTACCTTAGATGGTTATCATGGAATGATAAAAGGGGGGAATGAGGATATAGAATGCAAAATATGGTAACAACTCGCTTCGCATAGCCAAGGACCCTGTCAATCTAAAATGGAGGATCCTGTCAGCATAAAATGGTGGTGAAATGTCGACATCGCTGAGTCACTTGCATATTGTAAGAAATGATCATGTTAACTCAAGAAACTGTGAAGGCAGCAGGAAGTAAAATAAAAGAAGCTAAACTGATCTGTGGCTGCTAATATGGCTGGCACCCACGATGTCACACCTTGCTGGTGGAAACAGTGTAGGGCGGAGTGCAGAGGTTATACAGACAATAGATGATCAGAAAACACATTACCATGATTGCAAACGCATTACCATAATGATTAGGTGATCATGAAACCATTACCAGGATATTTACTTAACTATAAACCATTCAGTGAAATGTGACTTCATACTGCCAGGCCAGGAAATCAAATTAAATGCATACGTGTACAGCTCGGGATTGGTGCAGACTGTACGATGTGTTAATGTCTTCTCAAAAGCAAGTATAATAATGTGGCACACTGTATGAAAGATTGCTTGCTCTGGTTTAACCTGTCGGACTCTTCTGGAGTCAGGACTGTGCTGTATCAGAGTAAGTCTCCCGGGATGATGGAATAAAAAGTGTTGAACTCAAACAGTATTCGACTCAGTGTTTGTACTGAACCAGATTGAGGACCAAAAGAATCCGTTTCAACACACTGAGGGGTCTCCCTTTTCGGAGAGCAGGGGAATATGTTTCACCAGGCCTCTGAGCTGTTGGGTATCATAGGGTACCAGATAGGTATGCTGAACAGCCCCTGGGTCATTATCGTTCACGGGCGAACCGTACCTCCGTTGTCGGAGGGGGTACACTGGTCCTGTTCCCCGCCTGCCTAGCGGGACCTGCTGGCGTTCTCCTACCATCCCATTGTCCATCCCTTCTTGCTGCCAGAGCTCCTCAAAACTCGGAGCTGTGGGCTGCTGCCTTGGGATCTCTAATTCCCTAGCCAGCTTTGTTCTGGGTGCTGCCTGTGGGGCGGTTTGATTTGGGCGGCTGGTACTGTCCGACGGACTTCCCTTCGGACTTACGAGACACACCATCCCTTTAGTCCTTAATAACTCCATACCCAAACTCTCTATCTTTCTGTTACATGGGGTATGATCTGCTCCACTAAACCTTTGGTCGCAGGCCAGCTTATAAGCTGCCTTTATCTCCTTAACCATTTCCTCCTGCTCTGTTACTTCTAAGGTGAGGCGGGCATTCTCTTCCCGCAGTCTCATCTCGTTACTCTTAGCTTCTGTAATTTGGCACTTTAGGAACTCTATTTTGTGCCTCGCGTGGCTTTTGCCCTCGCTAGCTTCTTGGGTGAGGTGTGCGTTTTCCTCCTGTAGCCTCATCTCACTGTCACTAGCCTTTGTGACTTCCTGTACAAGGCACTCTATTTCTGCCTGGCATTTCGTGACCTCTAGTGTGAGGCGTGCATTTTCTTCCCGCACCCTCATCCCACTATCTCTGGCCTCATTCACCTCTCTTATGAGGCGTTCTACCTCCGCCTGGCATTTTCCAAACTCTGTCTCCCGATTCTTGACCTCTTTAACCTCCTGCCGCACCCTCATCTCACCCTTCTTAACCCAGCCACTTATACCATAATAGGTCAGCTTACATGCTGCTGCTAACTTCTGCAGGGCTACCCACAGACTAAAAGCAAGAAAAGCAGTAGCTGATGCTTTCTCCAGATCCAGACCACTAATCATATCAAAAACTATCTCCAGTCCTGCCACGGTCGCCAATTTGAAGGGGACATCCTTTACCTGCTTTATGGTAATTTACCTTCCTTTACCTGGTTTGCAGTAATTTTCCTGGTCAGGCAGCCTTTTTGTTTCACAGGCTGAGACCAATACCAATCAGCGGTTTCGAATCGCTAAACCCACCCTTCCAGTTCTGACTGGAGGAACTTATAATTAATGATATATTAAAAACGGACAAATGATCTGGATGTAAGAAAGTCAAACTTTATTAACTAAATAAACTACACCACACGATCAATGTAATCACGGTAAAATTGCTTAGATAGGGGAGGAAAAACTGGCATAATGAGGGAAAACGACTAAAATCACAATTTTAACGAAATTCCCACTTTACTCCCCACCCCTATGCCTATCCTAAGTTGCCTTGTGGAAGGTCAGAAAAATATATGCTCACCACTGAATGCCAACTCCGTGCCCCCACGAGATCTTCACTGCCCTGAAGTAAAGAAACACCCCAGTGTTTTAAAAGTAAACTGCTGGTGTTTTTACTTCTTCAGACAGACTCCCACGCTGTAGAGAGAGGCACATGGAGGCAGGCGAGAGAGAGAGAGAGAGAGAGGCCTCCGAGAAGCTATCTCTATATACCCCAATTTTGGGGCCGAAATGTTCCCACCCACATCTGGAGTTTTCTGGGCTAAAACAAAGGGATGCAAACCGTCCCCTTGTCTGGGATGGGTTTGAATAAAGTTGCCATTGCCTGTGATGGCTGTCGATAAAACTGCAGGGGTTTTGAATGTGTCTTCATTCATATTGATGGGTTTGAATGGGGTTGCCATTGTCTGTGATGGCTGTCGATAAAACTGCAGAGGTTTTGAATGTGTCTTCATTCATCTTGATGGGTTTGAATGGGGCTGTATCACTATGTAAACAGAAACCCATTGTGGTCACTGAAACTGCAGTCTCAAGTGGTTTAATCCCTTCGGCAAACATCCTTGTAGTAGTTTCCTGTAAACAAACATCGATTGTCTCTGCTGGGAGGGGCTTCCTGAACTGCCTTTGATTGGCAGATTCAAACAGGCTACCCCCCAGTGTAAACAAGCAGCTGTAGGCTACCTGACCCTCCCAAATACCACAGGGTGATTGACAGCTCGGGCCCCATTCAAATGCACTGGGCTGTCATAGAGTCATAGAGTCATAGAGTTTTACAGCGCAGAAAGAGGCCCTTCGGCCCATCGTGTCTGCGCCGTCCATCAATCCCTGTCCAGTCTAATCCCATTTTCCAGCATTTGGTCCATAGCCTTGTATGCAATGGCATTTCAAGTGCCCATCCAAATGCTTCTTGAATGTTGTGAGGGTTCCTGCCTCTACCACCCTTTCAGGCAGTGAGTTCCAGCTTCCAACCACCCTCTGGGTGAAAAAGTTCCTCCTCAAATCCCCCCTAAATCTCCTGCCCCTTACCCTGAATCTATGCCCCCTTGTTATTGACCCCCCTACTAAGGGGAAAAGTTCCTCTTTATCTACCCTATCTATGCCCCTCATCATTTTGTACACCTCAATCAGGTCCCCCCTCAGCCTCCTTTGCTCCAAGGAAAACAACCCCAGCCTGTTGAGTCTTTCTTCATAGCTGAGGCGCTCCATCCCAGGTAACATCCTGGTGAATCTTCTCTGCACCCTCTCCAAAGCAATCACATCCTTCCTATAGTGAGGCGACCAGAACTGCACACAGTACTCCAGCTGTGGCCTCACCAGCGTTTTGTACAGCTCCATCATAACCTCCCTGCTCTTACATTCTATGCCTCCGCTAATGAAGGCAAGTATCCCATATGCCTTTTTAACCACCTTATCTGCCTGTTCCGCTGCCTTCAGGGATCTATGTACATGTACACCAAGGTCCCTCTGACCCTCTGTACTTCCTAGGGTCCTACCACTCATTGTGTATTCCCTTGCCTTATTTGTCCGTCCAAAATGCATCACCTCGCACTTTTCCGGGTTAAATTCCATTTGCCACTTTTCCGCCCATCTGACCAACCCGTTAATATCGTCCTGTAGCCTGAGGCTTTCCTCCTCGCAATTTACCACCCCACCAATTTTCGTGTCATCCGCGAACTTACTGATCATACCCTTTACATTCTCATCCAAATCATTAATGTAGATCACAAACAGCAAGGGACCCAGCACCGATCCCTGAGGTACCCCACTGGACACAGGCTTCCAGTCACAAAAGCAACCTTCGACCATCACCCTCTGCCTCCTGCCACTCAGCCAGTTTAGGATCCAACGCGCCAAGGCCCCCTGGATCCCATGGGCACTTACCTTCTTGACCAGTCTCCTATGCGGGACTTTGTCAAAAGCTTTACTGAAGTCCATGTAAACCACATCCACAGCATTTCCCTCATCCACACACCTAGTCACCCCCTCGAAAAATTCAATCCTTTTTCCTGCTGAAAATTCTGTTTCAAAACTCAAGAGTACATCTTTAATTTTAAATAAAATGTACTATCTTTAAAGTGTGCGATTTTCACAAAGTCCTTTGATTCCGGTGTCCAAGTGCTGCTTAGCTCACGGGCTCCTTAACGCAACCTTTTGCGGTTCTGGGCACGTTTTAAAAACATTGTCCAACCCAGAGACAATTTAAATTCCACAAGTCTTCGTCCACGATGTGGATTAATATTTCCCGATCTTCGGGGGCTGAGGGGATTTTGCGAACCCCTACATTACCTTCACAACGCGGACTGCAGCGGTTCAAGAAGGTGGATCACCATCACCTTCTCAAGGACAATTAGGGATGCAGGCCTTGCCACATCCCAGGAACGAATAAAAAAAAATTGCACATTAATCAAGGAAGCTCCCCCTGAAGCCATAAACTTCAGCAGGGTCAGCAGTGGAGATCCCAAGTGGGCGCATCTAGGCAGTTACACCAGAAAGCGCTCGCCTTCACCCCCACACACATTCCATTCCATTATTTTTTGTATGACCATGAATTGGGGTATATCTTCCATAACTTTCTATTTGTAGCTGAAAACTGATGTGAATGTAAAGCAGTGTTCCCCACCACTTCCTTGTGATCTGTTCTCAAACAATGCCCGCTGAAAAACAGTAACACCAGGATGTTCCTCGGAACTTCTAACGCTTTGCCGATGTAACTTTGTTTGAAGTTTGGGATTTTCCTCAAAGTTATGTGGTAAAAGGGAGAAGCTCTGTGGAAATTCCCACAAAGGATTTTTTTTTAATTCAAATTATGATTAGCTTCTTCAAAAGGTCCTAAAATATAATGTTAATCTCTAGTTTCTGGAAGATCTTTCAGGAGGAAGATATAGGCTGCAAAATTTGGCTCAGTAGCATCCGTTGTATGGGCGCTATGAGTATCATTTATGTTCCAAATGGTGTCCGCGGCGTGTGTCCGCCAGATGTATGCAGAGTAGGCAGATCGTTCGTCAGTGTACCATGCTGATTTGACACCAGCGCTGCCATTTTGGATCTCAAACCTCCAGGTAATGCCCTCTCTTAAGTTCACACAGCTGAACACGTGTTCAGCAACAGGAAGGACACCCCACCAGTGCTATTTGAAGGGATCGTTAACTACTTGCAGGTTAGTTGCTGATTGATTTCTACTGGCTGCTGCTGGGTTTGTAGAAATGTTTGGTGGTTTGTACAGTTATTTCAAATTGCTAAAGTTTACAGGGAGTGGTGTGACAGCTGCTGAAGGACTTTGTCCTGATTTCAAGGATTCTGCACACACCACATGCTCCCAGATATGGATGCAGTAGTAGGCATTCCATTTGGCCTACAGCATGACAGGGTGAATGAGCAGAGGTGACACAGAGCAGGACAAGCTGCAGAAAGAGGGAGGAGGAGGAGGGGGAGATGTGCTCTCGCAGGAGACCATACCAGCCCAGGGTGTTCAGGGAGCATTTTCTCCTACACGAACCTCAATGAGGAACAGTGTGTCAGAAATCTGCACTTCACCAAGGACATCCTCACTGAAGTCTGCCACCTGCCACAGAGGCACTGTCAGTACCTCTTAAAGGGACGAACACATCTTTCAGGTATATTTGCATTTAAACTTTTGGGGCTAGATTTTCAGTAGCTTGCGCCAGCAGTTAGCGCCTTAAGAGAAGTGATTTCCGGGCGCTATGCGTGTAGCGCCCGGGCGCAGCGCAGTTTGCGCCCCGCCCCAAATTAAGTTGCCCGTTAGCGCCGGCGCAAAATTTAGCGCCCGCCCAAATGTGCGCGCAGAAAATGACGTCACATCCTCGTGCAACGCCCTTTGGCCGCCCCGATTGCAAACTTCAGTCGGACCGCCCCATTGTGCGGCGGGCGGCCGGAGCGTTTGGAAAAAGGAACGCAACACAACCAGCGCGGGCCCCGGGGGGCGCTAATTAAAGGGAACGTCCTCTCCAGTATAAAGGCCATCCTTTTTTCAGAAAACAGTCTTGTGCAACGCATTTCTGGAGACACAACAAGGAGGATAGCTAACTGGTTTCAAGCAGCAAGAGGCAGGTATTTTTGGACTTAGGCAATAGCGCTGCAAGTGGCCATTTGGAAATTAGACTGTTTGCCAGGATTTGATGGGGGCTGCATGGGGTGCCAACGCGCAGCTGCAGCGCCATATCCGTAGGGCTCGCAGACGCATTGTGAGAGGGGCAGCCCTGGCTAGAGGCAGAGGGGGCTACAGGCGTCGGCCACGTAGGCCTTACCCAGTCAGGCTATACCGCCAGCAGCGCTCCTACCTAAACATGAGTGCCGCGCGATGTGTTAGAAGGCTCCGATTCCGAAAGGAGGTGATTGCAGAGATCTGCCACCTGCTTCGCCGAGATCTGCGGCCAAAGCTCAGGTGCAGGACGTCTCTGTCGGTGGAAGTGAAGGTGACGGTGGCATTGAACTTCTATGCCACCGGCTCCTTCCAAGACGCTGCTGGGGACATAGCAAACATCTCCCAGTATGGCGCGCATCGCTGCATCCGCCACGTGACCGAAGCACTGTTCAGAAGGAGAAGCCAATTCATGTCCTTCCCCATGGCCCTCGAGAGCCAGCATCAGCGCGCATTGGGATTTGCCAGACTCGGGGAATTCCCCTTGGTGCAGGGCGCCATTGACTGTACGCATGTGGCTTTGCGGGCCCCTCTGGAGCATGGCGAGCAGTATCGCAACAGGAAGGGCTACCATTCTCTGAATGTGCAGCTGGTCTGTGACCACAAGCAGCGCATCATGGCAGTCAATGCCAGCTTCCCAGGCAGCAGCCACGATGCCTTTATCCTGCGGCAGAGTACTGTGCATGACATGTTCCAGGCACAGCCTTCCCCAAGAGGATGGCTCATCGGGGACAAAGGCTATCCTTTGTGCACCTGGCTCATGACCCCGCTCCGCGCGCCCAGGACCGCTGCTGAAGAGGCCTACAACGAGAGCCATCAAACCACCCGCAACATCATCGAGCTAACTATTGGGGTCCTCAAGCAGCGGTTCCGCTGCCTTGATCGCTCCGGAGGAGCTCTCCAGTATTCGCCGGACCGGGTCTCCCAATTTGTGGTGGTTTGCTGCATGCTACACAACCTGGCTATCCGCAGGACTCAGGCACTGCCACCTGACGTTGGACCAGCACCTCAGGAGGAGGAGCAGGAGGAGCATGAGGAGGAGGAGCAGGAGTACGTTCCCAGGAGGGAGCGACCAGGGCCAAGGGCCGCACGACGCCACCTTATTACACGGTAATTCTAAGCCCCCTGTCAGGGAATGGCCAGGGGCCATGAGGGAAGATGAATGCAGCCGCTCCGCAAGCCCTCAGCCGGCGAAGCCAACAAACACTAAGAAGAACAACCATGGAGACTGCATGAATAAAGATAATTTTTTATTGCACAAAAATGAAAAGCCCTTCCCACATGAATCCCCAAAAACAATAAACGGGCCCCACAAAAAGCCCAACAAACGACTCACTCGCACAAACTGGGGAGGAGCCACTCCACCTTTATTCAAACCGGGCCTCAACGTCGGCCTAACGCAAAAAATAAGCCCTCCAAAAGCACAACCATGGGCAAAATAAAGATGGCCACCGCCATATTAAAGGAAAGCTGCCCACACCCTCTACTGAGTGGCCCGCGAGGGCGAGACCTTGGCCAGCATTTTGCCTCCCCTGCCCTGCCTGCTGCTCCTTCGCAAGCTCTGCCCAGTGGCTGCTGCGAGGCTGGGGGAAGGCGCCTGAGGCTCAGATGCCCTTCCGCCAGATGCCGCTGGGGGGCGGCCTACACGGCGTTTGGGCCTCGAGGGGCCGTCTGCTGAGTGGCGCACCTGAGCCTGGCCACCATCAGCTGCAGCCGCTTGCCGTTGACGCCCCAGAGGGGGAATGGCAGCGACGGATGGCGCAATGTGGGCCAGCTGGCGTCTGGGATGCGCTGGCTGGTGCTGTGGCGCGGTGGCACTCGGCCGGGCCCGCACTGCAGGATCCGCAGCAATCAGCCGACGGGCGGCTTGCTGGGATGGTCCAGCGCGGCGCCTGCCCTGGCGATGCCTGCCTGAGACAGCGCGTGTGGCAGCAGTGAGTGGCCCTGTGGTCCTGGTGTGTGCGCGCATCACATCCGCCAGGGTCTTGACGGCATCAGTCAGCATGCGGCCAGTCGCGGCAGTTGCTGCCCCGAACTCGCGCACACTGGTCGCCAGCGACTCGATGGCCTCAGGCATGCGCCCCACCACGCTCATGAGCTCCGTGTGGCGCCGGTCCGAGTCGTCGGCCATCTTATCCAGCTTCCGCACCTCCTCCGAAGTGAAGGTGTCCGGACTGGAGTCGCGACTCTCCCGCTGGGGAGGAGGGGGCTGAACTAGGGGACCCTTGCCGCGTTGGTGACGGCGAGTGTGCCGAGCAGCAGCACTCCCCTCTGATCCTTCCCCCCTTTGGGGGGAAGGCCGCGGGCCACGCGCACGGCTGCTGGGTGGCTGGACGCCACTGGTCCCAGAAGCTGCATTGCCCTGCGACAGTTCCTCCAGGCACTCGTCCAGTGAGGAGCTGTCAAGCATTTCCTCCTCTCCTGCGGGACGTGACTGTTCCCCCGAAGGTCCGGCTTGCTCCTCCTCCTCCTCCTGGTCGGAGGTGCTGTCACTGGCAGCTTCAGGGTCCTGGTCGTCACCAGCTGAAAGCAGGAATGCACAAGAGTAGCTTCAGAGTGAGGAGACGGCGTCAGCGAGGGAGTTAGGACTGGTGGGATTCAGCGCATTGGTGGGACAGTGGCAAAGGAGGTAGCTCGGATGGGCCAGTGCGACGCGAGAGGGCCAAAAGGCGAGGTCCTTGCCATTGCCGGGCAGTGGAGGGTCGGATACACCGCACGCTGTGGGGACAATCACATGGGCTCCCATGAGCACACACACGCGCTCCTCCAGCCGAGTGAGCTTCTGCAGCTTGGCGCGGCCACCCCTGGCACGGGCCTGGCGATTAAACGCTACTTTAGCCTGCAAGAGAAAGGACGGGCTGTAAGTGCGCAGTGAAGCCCTGATGTAGTGTGCACTGCCTCCCATGGTGGAATAGCTTGGACAGAGTGAAGCCCTGATGTAGTGTGCACTGCCTCCCATGGTGGAATAGCTTGGACAGAGTGAAGCCCTGATGTAGTGTGCACTGCCTCCCATGGTGGAATAGTTTGGCCAAAGTGTAGCCCTGATGTAGTGTGCACTGCCTCCCATGGTGGAATAGCTTGGACAGAGTGAAGCCCTGATGTAGTGTGCACTGCTTCCCATGGTGGAATAGCTTGGACAGAGTGAAGCCCTGATGTACTGTGCACTGCCTC
Source organism: Somniosus microcephalus (assembly GCF_052327205.1). Lineage (NCBI taxonomy): Eukaryota > Metazoa > Chordata > Chondrichthyes > Squaliformes > Somniosidae > Somniosus > Somniosus microcephalus. The sequence goes on from NC_140993.1 coordinate 193,971,862, forward strand.
CCATGGTGGAATAGCTTGGCCAAAGTGTAGAGTGCCGAATGGCCATTTGATGCTCATGACTGTCCCAATGCTGCTGGCTGAGGGCTGGCCAATAGGACTTTCAGGTCCCTTTGCCCATCATGTCAGGTGTACATGCAAGAATTAGGAGGAGACTGGAAAGGCTACTCACCTTCACAATCCTGGTCAGATCGTTGTATTTCTTACGGCATTGTTTGTGGGTCCTGGGGGCCTCGCCGGTGAACATCACCCTCTGGGCGATCTGCTTCCAGGCTTTGGTGTAGTCATGGTGGGTTGGATTCCTCCCACTCTCTGGAAACAAGATCTTGCGCCTCACCTCCAGAGCTGTGACCATTATGTCCAGATCACCCTCTGAGAAGCGCAGGGCACGCTGACGGGCCTTTTCTGGCGTTGCCATGACTCCCTGGGGCTGAGCAGCAGTGTTGAGGCCTCTTTGCAAGGCTGCAGTGTGCAGGGCGTGGCAGCAGACCAATTCGTCCCTTCCCCCTTTAAGAGCTGGTCGGCACCACGGGGTCTGCTGTCAGTGCAAAAATGACCGCACCCGTGCTGCGCCCCGCCTGGGCGCTACCCCTCTGGACCGCCGGCTTAGCGCCTAAAGGTAGGAGTGCAACACCTCTTTTAGCGCTCCACCACTCTCTTAGGGCGAAGCCACTGAATTTCCGGCAACGGGGCGCTACTTTGGGGCGGGCGCTAACTTCGGGCGGGCGCTAAGGTTAGCGCCCCAAAACTGTCTATACTGAAAATCTAGCCCCCGGACTTTTTATTTTATTTTATTGAAGTAGTAGCTTGCTGCAATAGATGTTAGAAGTTTTTCCATGTGCAGGGAGTGCAGCTAGATGCTTACAAGTCCTTGTATGGTAAAGGAAGGCCTCTGAGAATACAGAAAATCCTGCAAATACTCAGCAGGTCAGGCAACATCCGTGGAGAGAAAAACAGAGTTCACATTTCAGGAGTCTGGGCCACAGCTGAGGCCTGTACCCCGTTAACGGCCCTTCAAACAAGCGTCCGAACAGGTGGAAAGCTGGCGGAGCCTTTCTGTCTTATTGAGTGACATAAAGCGATGCATCTTAAGTGGTTTCTGTTTTTAAGTTGATGCTGCCTCACCAACTGAGTATTTCCAGCATTTTATGCTGTCATTTCAGATTTACAGCATCCGCTTGCAGAGGGAAGGGGAAGACACAGAAGAGGAAGAAGCCGAGGAGGAGGGAGCAGAAGAGGAGGAAGTAGAAGAGGAGGAAGCAGAAGAGGAGGAAGTAGAAGAGGAGGAAGCAGAAGAGGAGGAAGTAGAAGGAAGAATGCAACCCAGACAGCCTCTTTCTGGCTGGGATATCCAGGATGGAATCATCCACCAGTGACCACAACCCCAATTCCCCATTCAACATTTGTCCCACACCTTCCCTTCCCTCTGTTACTGACGATCAAATCATCCTCTTGGCCACAATGCTAAAATAAAAGCCACAACAAAGCAAACTTTCCAATCCAACTTTAAACATTTATCCATCCAATATGACATCAAGAAATCAACTCATCACCCTTATGCATTCTCTTAGTGACTGTCTTGTGTGTGCCTTTGCCTATCCTACTGATGTCACGCAGTGCTACCTTAGTGGCTGCAGCATGGCTGTTGGAAGGTTGCGGACTTTCAGAGGGGGACACTGCAGATGGCCTTGCTGGTCAACCTTGAGGAGTTGGTGGCTGGGAGTGTGAAATCAAATGACAGTGTTTCTTCTTCTTCACTCTCCTCTCCCTCTTCTTGGTCAACCACTGGCTGGGCAGGCTGTATTTCTTGGGTTTGTGAAATGGGGAAGGCACAAGTGTGGAGTTGTGGTGAGGGGAGGATGGGAAAGCAAGAGGTACATGCCAGAAGGAGGATAATATATTAGGATACCAGCATCTTGTATCCTTTCAGCCCTGCCGCTGGCCAAGGGTCCAGACATGCCTATGCCAAGAATGGCCTGTACCGTCTCCTCCAAGGGGGTGAGGTCAGGCTACGAATGGGAGGCGTCCCTCGTGTTTGGTATAGATTGTTGGTAGGTGAGTGATTGGGGCTGGGGTCATGCATTGAGCAGTGTGTGAGGCTAGTGATGCAGTTGGTAGGAGGCGGCCTTTGAAGATACACTCACTGACCTTGACCAGTGGTCTGAGGTCATGAAGCTTCTTTGGGCACTGGAGCCAGGGGGTGTGGGCGACACTGCTGGCAGTGACAGCCTCAGTGATGTAGTCCAACATCCTTCTTTCTGGAGAGCCTCCTGGCCCCTGTGGGTAGAGGAACTCTCTTGTAGTATTGATCCCCTGCACAAAGCTGGAGTGCTGCGTGTGAGACCCTGGGTGCCGCTCCCCTGGTTTGCTCAGCCACTTGTGTTAGTGCTGAAACACTTTTCCCATTTTTTGAGGTTCAGAAGGCAATTCAGCTTTAAGTGCTGAAGACGCCTATTTGAGACTTCTTTTAATTTTTTTTTGAAAGGCAGTAAGGGGTGAAAAATGCATTTTTCACTTGATTTTAATTGTTATTAGTTTTGAACGCATTGCCCCTTTAATTCATAGCACTTTTAATTTCCTACAATTCATTGTGAATTCCACAGCCTTGCTCCTAGAGGCTGTAAGAAGCAGCAACACCACTCCTGGATGGGAACTTCATGTCGGATGCCTCCACTAACGCTACCAGAAGGGCGTTAAATGATAAGTTAGCACTGCGCTACAAATCTCCAGCTCCCAGCGTGATTTTTTGCCCAGTAGCGCTGCGGCCATTTTGAACAGTCGTAAACCCGAGGCCGCGGCGACATTGGCAGGTTTCTGTTGATGTCCAAATTTTCCCCCATGATGCTTTCATTCTGTGGCAGTCCGCTCGCTGTCCCATCTGCATTTGAGCCACCTTGACAAAACAAAGGGTGGCTACTGGGAAACAAGGGTTATCCATTAACAACATGGCTCTTGACTCTGGTGTGCAACCCATGCACATGTGGGCAGCATTCATACAATGAAAGCCATGCTGCCACATGAAATATCATCGCGCAGACCATCGCAGACCAGACCAATGCTTCCGCTGCCTGGACCACTCCAGAGGAGCCCTGCAGTACTCACGGGTGTCAAGATTCATGGTGGTCTGCTGCATGTTGCACAACCTCCCCATCATGAGGGCACGGTCCTGGCCAACAGCCATACAGTGACCAGCTGAGAAGCAGGAGGAAGAGGAGGCAAACCAGACAGCCCCTTTCTGGCTGGGTTGTTCATGACTGACTCGTCTGGCTGCGGTGCCAGTAAACGCAACCCCAATTACACATTACTATCCCTCTGATACGGACCATCACAGCATCCTCATTGGTAATCAGCAAAAGGTTTCATTGCCCGGGTTTGTCCTTATATCTGGAGTCAATGTTGAGGACTCCCAGGGCCACTCCCTCCCGACTCTAAACCACTGTGCCACCACCCTCTGGTGGGTCTGTCCTGCCTGTGGGGCAGGACATACCCAGGGATGGTGATGGAGGAGATTGGCTGAAAGGTATGATTCTGTCAGTCTGTTTTTTTTACTATTATTGTTTTTTGTAGCAGTTTGGTACAACTGAGTGGCTTGGTTGGCCATTTCAGAGGGCAGTTAAGAACCAACCACATTGTTGTGGGTCTGGAGTCACATATAGGCCAGCAAATTTCCTTTCCTAAAGGACATTAGTGAACCAGATGGGTTTTTAACAACAATCCAGTAGTTTCATTATTGATACTAGTTTTTTATTCCAGATTTATTGAATTGAATTGAATTTAAATTGTGGTGGGATTTGAACTCACATCTCCAGATCATTACTCCAGACTTCTGGGATAACTAGTCCAGTACATAACCACTATGCTACCATACCCATAGTGCTATGTAATGCTTTTACACAGTGCTACCCCAGTGGCTGCAGCATGGCTGGTGGAAGGCTGTTGACTTTCAGTGGAAGAGACTGCTGATGGCCTTGCAGGATGACTTCAAGCAACTCTGGGCCTAGAAGGCCCAGCTTCGGACTGCACCATCTTGGCATGTGTAGCGGCAGTCTGGATGGCTGGCTAACAGGCAACAGCAAGAGCACTGGTGGAATGGCAGAGGTGGGAGGGTGAAGGCTGTCATCCTGAGAGAAAACAGCAGGTTTGTGCTCCACAGAGCCACTGCCACTCCCCCGGGGCATCGCCTCAGCAATCCTAGTAATCTGTTGGAGGACAGATTGCTAGACTGCTGTGACACCCTGCAAGCCACTTTCAACACTGGTAACCGCAGCCATGATGGCAGCAGTCTGAGCTTGTGTGGCAGCAAGCTGAGCTTGCATGACAAAAGTCTGAGCTTCTACTGCAGCACCCAGACATTGGGTGGCTTCTGCTTGTACTGCAATGGAAGCTGAGACACTAGCCATCAGACAATTTGTCCTGGTTGGGTCCGCAAGTGTGCTAATGGAGTTGGCCATCACTTCCATACTGGAGAGGATGGGCTCCAAGCTCTGCGCAAAGGCCTGTACCAAGTTGGTGCTGGACTCCTCCACACTCATTGACAGTACATGCATACTTTCTGGCAGGTCTGCCAATGCACCAAGCATTTCATTGTGCATACCCATCAGCCTTCTTCTGTAGCTTGCCCTATCAAAGTGCTCATCTGAGTCCTCTGCAGCAGAACTCGTGTGTGACCTTGCCCTCCAGCGAGCTGGCACCTGAGCTACCCTTGCTCCCTGCCCTGGCTGCAGGCCACTCATGCCTGGTGTCTCACCATGTGCAGATCCCACGTCTAAGCTGTCCTCTAAAGTACACGGAGTGTCAGTATCTGAGTTGGGAGTTGCAAGTGTGAAATTGCGTGATGGGTGATGGTGCTGTGTCTTCAGCATCACTGCCATCTTCCTCTTCCAGTTATTGCTCCTCCACCACTGCCTGGCCAGGGTGCAATTCTTAGGTATCTGAAAGGAGAAAGGTAGGGTTGTGGTGAGGGCAGGGGGGCGGAATGCAAGAGGTGCATGCTTACATCATCTGCAGCTTGTAAATCAGAAGAGATTGTGGAATGAGGGGGAAGTGAGATCTGAGAAGGAGGATTAGGTATGAGGATACCGTCATCTTCTATGGTTTCAGCCCTGCTGCTGGCCACGGCCTCAGCAATGGCCACTTCAATGATGGGGTTAGGTCATGGAGTCACTCTTGTCCCCTGCCGGTTAGTTCCTGCAGCCATCGATTAGTTCCTGCTGCTGTTGGTTATGCGTCAAATTGTCCGGCACGAGAGAGGGAAATGTGTCAGTGAGTGTGGTGCAATGTGTTTGGGCGATGTGCCTGTTAGGGTTGAACAGCTGACAGTGTGTGAAAGCTGTGAGATGTGGGTGTGATGATTGCAGCAAAGCTAAGTGTGTGAGGGTGAGGTGAAGCTATGAATGTAAGGTATGAGTCCTGTTTGATAGAGATTGTGGGTAGGTGAGTGATGGGAGTGTAGTGCGTTGTGCAGTGTGTGAGGTTAGTGGTGGAGTTGGTGGGATATGACTATTTGAAGATGAATTCACTGACCTTGGCCACTCATGTGAGGTCTTGAACTTTTTGTGGCACTGTATCCAGGTCCTTGGGGCTTGACTTCTGGCATTGACCGACATGGCTACTTGCTCCCACTGCCTTTTGAAAGTTTGTCTGGAGGGCCTCCTGGCCCCCTATGGATAGAGGACCTCCCACTTCCTTCCCACCTCCTCCATCAAGGCCTCCAGTGCAGTATCTGAGAACCTTCGAGCACGCTCCCTCCCCTGTTGCACCATAATTCAGTGTTCTTGCAGGTCAGACTCTCTTCCCCAACCACTTCCAGCACCTGCTCCAGCCAGAATCCACCTCCCTTTTAATTGGTGCATGCTGACTTTAAGTAGTGCAGGCTAGCTTTAACTGGTGCTAGCCTGTCACAAAATTGGCCCCCTGCTCAGGTGTGCAGCCACTCAATAGCGCATTTAAAGCTAGGCTGCACACTAAAGTCATATAAATTAACAGGAAGTTTGTGTGCTGCCTGCATTGAACTCAACAGGCGCAAGCCAATCGCGATTCCTGTGCCCGTTTTCGGGGGCTATCGAATTTAGCCACCATTTTGAATTACTCTGTTCAGAGTTTGTGCATGTGATATCCTCCCAATTTATCACTTGTTCAACCCAGTACAATGCAAACTACACTTCAATGTAGCCAATTTCAATACTGAAATACATAACAATGCTTTATTGACATCTTTTAAATTTAAAACTCTTTATAACAGGGCTTAGATTTCTTCCAATTTTTTCCTTGTATATAGTAAATAATGCAAGGCTGTTTAAATACCAATGTTGAAATGCCTGTCCCATGTATCATGTTTGTTCTGCATTTACTTCCCTACGAAGATGATATTTCAGTTATACGGAGAGATTGGAGAAGCTGAGATTGTTCTCCTTAGAGCAAAGAAGGTTAAGAGAATCCTAATGGAGGTATTTAAAATTATGAGGGCAAGTAGAGAGTAACTGTTTCCTCTGGCAAGTGGGTCAGTAACCAGAGGTCATAGATTTAAAATAATTGGCAAAAGAACTAGAGGGGGAGTAAGGAGACATTTTTTCATACAGAGGGTTGTTATGATCTGGAATGCGCTACCTGAAAGGGTGGTGAAATCAAATTCCATAGGAACTTTCAAAAGGCAATTAGACATGTACTTGAAGAGGACTCATTTGCAGGGTGATGGGGAAAAAGCTGGGTGTGGGACTAAATTGGACAGCTCTTTCATAGAGCCGGCACAGGCACGATGTGTCAACTGGCCTCCATCTGTGCTGTAAGATTTTATTGGGCTATAAATTGGGCACCGTAGCACCTCCCATTAGCGCCTCCAGGGGGTGCTGACGGGGTGCCAAGCAGTTACCGACCGGGCGCAGTGAGAATATCGACTCCTGCTATATTTGGCGGGAGGTTTGCAGTGGCAGTATGGCGTTGCACCCCGACCTCCTTCGCCCGGAGATCGTGATGTCATCGCCGTGTGCATTGCCCCGGTAGTGCCCCAAACCTGAACTTCAGTTCCGCCCCCTCCAGCATCGCCGGGCGAAAACACCGGCAGCTGCAGGAGGCATTCATCGGGAGACCAGGCGCTTCGGGGGCGATACTTAAAGACAAGGTGGTTGAGGTAAGTGAAAAAATTCTGAAATACTGTTTCTGTTTTTTTTTCTTGTCTTCACCAGCAATTGATCAGCCCGGCACTCTGCTGCAGTGCATCAGGCTGATCAGGCCGGATCGCGGCTGCCGACGGGGACCAGGTAAGTTTTGCCCTTGCAGAGCCTGCAGCGATGGCCCTTCCCTTTAAGGGAGGGAAAGAGCCTTCCAACATGGCAGAGCTGCACAGCCCATTATGCAGCGCTGCACACCTACCGCCCGCCTGCCGCCTGTTGCGCTCCAGGGAGGAAGTGGAGTACTTGATTTAGCTCTCCACTTCCTTCCTGGAGCGCAAAACCAAATTTTTTTCAAGTTCAAGAGCATTAGCTCCTGGCACTAATTTTTTCAACTTTTAAAAGCTAGCGCCCCAAACGGGGCGATACCGAATTTCCCCCTCCCCAGGACTCTTTGATTCTAGGATTTTTAATGTGAGCATCATATGTTATCAGGCATGAAATGAAAATAAATCGTAGTTATGTAGCACCTTATCACATCTTTCAGAAATATTTAAAGCACTTCACATGTAATGAAGTACTTTGAAATGTTATGTAAGCAAATGCATCAGCCATTTTTTACACAGCAAGATCCTGTAAACATCAATGAGATGAATGACCAGTTCCTCTATTTTTGGTAGTATTAGTTGAGGTATGAATGTTGACCAGAAATTAGGAATCTTCCATGCTCGTGTTCGAAAAGTGTCATGGATTCTTTCCCATTCACCAAAACGGGCTGATGGAGCCTGCATCACCTTTGACAATGCTGTACGCCCTCAGTATTATCTTGCCTGAATTATGTGATCAGGTCCAAAATTGGGGCCTGAAACCACAGCCTTCAGATTCAGAGAGGAGAGTACTAATAACCAAGCCAAACATGATAAAAAACAAAGAGCTTTAATTAAAAGATTATGATCGACAAATGATTAAGTTATATCATTGGGACATTTGCTGTTGCAGGTATTGATTTTTATCTTTATCTTTAATGAAATATGGCCTAGATAACTGTAGAAAAGGATGCTGATGGTAGAATTCCACTTTAAGTCCAAGCAGGATTGATTTTAAACCCAGGCAGACAGGCAGCTCTGCAATCAGGATGGGTGGGAAATACAGTGGCTTCTCTGCTGGTGCTGAGTTGGAAGTAATGAGTTAAAGGTGATGGAAGTCAATTGCTGGGGTGGAGATGCGGATGGACCAGTGTGCTTCTCCTGGCCCCATAAAAATCCTTCAAAAAACTTGTACTTACCTTTTTTTGAGCAGTCTGCAGTGGTCCCTTTAAGTCTCTGCTCCTGGCACCAATTAGTGTAGCATGAGCAATACGTGCTCTGCTCACTGATATCTCAAAATTGTGTTGAGGTCTTATGTACATCATAGGACCATCATTAACATATTGAAAGTAGACTCACACCTGAAACAGGTGGGTGCCTGAGACGCCCATGTGAAGGCCCTGACGAAAATGGTGTACTGGAAGCAGGAATGCAGCGGTAAGTGAGGCCCTGCCGTTTTCAGCCCATTACTACCCCATTCCTATATATCAAGAAAAGCAGTGGTCCTAGTACCGACCCCTGGGGAACACCACTGTGTACCTTCCTCCAGTCCGAAAAACAACCGTTCACCACTACTCTCTGTTTCCTGTCACTTAGCCAATTTCGTATCCATGCTGCCACTGTCCCTTTTATTCCAGGGGCGTGTAAGGGGTTTTCCTCTTTGAGATCACAGAGGTTTCTCTCACCAGAGGCCTCCCTCTCTCTTTTGCACAGTAAAACCTTGACTGGTTCGACCCACTCGCCCCTTAGGTTCTAGACACTGGACTTAGGTGCAGGAACTACAATGCAGAGAAGACTCTTATAGACCAAGTTTAATGAATCGAAATGGAATTTTATTGCATATGGAAAAACAAATCAAATGCAAGCAAATAAGAGGGTACATGGGAGGGAAAAACAAATCATAACAATACAATACTAGCTAAAATAGATACAGGCATATTATACCTTACAACAATCATTATGAAATGGGGAAACACACGGAACATCGAGGGACAACAACTCATGTTAATTATACCCAAAATGACCACCCCCTTTAAACTATCTAGATCCGATTATGAAGGGCCAGAAACATGCTCACCAATCCAGTTGGAAAAGTATAGAGTTTTGAAACAGGTCTGCGTTTTACATAGATACATAGATACATAGAAGATAGGAGCAGGAGTAGGCCATTCGGCCCTTCGTGCCTGCTCCGCCATTCAATGAGATCATGGCTGATCCTTTAATTCAGTATCCCGTCCCCGCCTTCTCTCCGTAACCCTTAACCCCTTTTGCCCGTAGAAATATATCTAATTCCCTCTTAAATATATTTAATGAGCTGGCGTACACTGCCCTCTGTGGCAATGAGTTCCACAGGTTCACCACTCTCTGAGTGAAGAAATTCCCCCTCATCTCTGTCCTAAATGGTTTAGCCCTTATCCTTAAATTATGTCCTCTAGTTCTGTTCTCACCCGCCAAGGGAAACATTCCTTCTGCATCCAGTCTGTCTAGACCTGTCAGAATTTTATACACTTCTATGAGGTCCCCTCTCAATCTTCTAAACTCCAGCGTGTACATCCCTAAACTACATAGTCTCTCCTCATAGGTCATTCCCGCCATTCCTGGTATCAGCCTGGTGAATCGCCGCTGCACCCCCTCCATGGCAAGAACATCCTTCCTCAGATGAGGCGACCAAAACTGTACACAGTACTCGAGGTGTGGTCTCACCAGTGCCCTGTACAGCTGCAGCAAGGTATCCCTGTTCCTGTATTCTAACCCTTTTGCTATGAAGGCCAGCATACCGTTTGCCTTCTTGACCGCCTGTTGCACCTGCATGCTCGCCTTCAGTGACTGGTGTACAAGAACACCCAGGTCTCTCTGTACTTCCCCCTCTCCCAATCTATTGCCATTTAAATAATAATTTGCCCTCCCGTTCCTGCACCCAAGGTGGATAACTTCGCACTTGTCCACATTATAGTGCATCTGCCATTTATCCGCCCAATCGCCCAGTCTGTCCAAATCGCTCTGGAGCTTCCTGGTCTCTTCCTCTGAGCCCACCCCCCCTCCTAGTTTAGTGTCGTCTGCAAATTTGGAAATGCTGCATCCGACTCCCTGATCCAGGTCATTAATGTAAATTGTGAACAGCTGGGGGCCCAGGACAGATCCCTGTGGTACCCCACTTGTTACTGCCTGCCATTCAGAAAATGAGCCGTTTATTCCAACTCTCTGTTTTCTATCTGACAGCCAGTTCCCTATCCACGCCAATACTTTCCCCTTTATCCCATGAGCCTCAATTTTCCATGCTAATCTTTTATGTGGGACCTTATCGAAGGCCTTTTGGAAGTCCAGGTACACCACATCTACTGGCTCTCCCCCATCTATTCTACCAGTTACTCCCTCAAAAAATTCCAATAGATTAGTCAAGCACGATTTACCCTTTGTAAATCCATGTTGACTCTGTCCTATCCTGTCCCCATTTGCTAAGTGCTCCGCTATTTCATCCTTAATGATGGACTCCAGCATTTTGCCCACAACTGATGTAAGGCTTACAGGTCTGTAATTACCTGCTTTTTCCCTACCCCCCTTTTTGAATAGTGGGGTAACGTTAGCTACCCTCCAATCCATGGGCACTGTTCCCGAGTCTAATGAATTCTGAAAAATCATCCTTAGTGCATCCGCTATCTCTAGGGCCACCTCCTTCAGTACCCTAGGATGCATGTTATCAGGCCCTGGGGATTTGTCCACCTTCAATCCCTTTAGCTTCCTTAACACCATATCCTTAGAGATATTGATTTGCGTCAGTTCCTCCTTTGCCAATGTCCCTATTTTTCCCGATATCCCAGGGAGGTTTTTTGTGTCTTCCTTCGTAAAGACTGACCCAAAGTATGCATTTAGTTGATCTGCCATTTCCTTATTTCCCATTATATATTCCCCCGTATCTGACTGCAATGGACCAACTTTGGTTTTCACCAGTCTTTTCCTTTTGATATACTTATAAAAGCTTTTGGAGTTAGTTTTTATATTTTCCGCCAGCTTGTTTTCGTAAGCTATTTTGCCCCTCTTGATTATGCCCTTTGCCCTCCTTTGCTCTATCTTAAACTGTTCCCAATCTTCCGCTCTGGCGCTTTTTTTGGCTATTTTATACGCCCTATCTTTGGATTTTATGCTGTCTCTAATTTCCCCTGTTATCCACGGTTGAGTCACCTTTTTAGATTTCCTTTTATGCCAGATTGGTATAAACAATTTTTGCAATTTTGTCATTCTATCTTTAAATGTTTGCCATTGTTTATCTACCTCCAGTCCTCCCAGGAACGTTGTCCAATCAGACCTACTCAGTTCCCGTCTCATGGCATCATAATTCCCCTTGTTTAAATTCAGGACCTTAGTCTCTGAGTCAATTTCTTCGCTCTCCATTTCGAGTGAGAAATCGATCATGTTATGATCGCTCTGACCCAAGGGTCCCCGTACAACAAGATTACTGATTAGTCCCTTCTCATTGCACAGTACCCAGTCCAATATAGCCTGTTCCCGAGTTGGTTCCTCGACATATTGATCCAGATAACCATCCCTTAAACACTCAAGGAATTCCTCCTCCTCATTATTTTTACTGATTAGGCTAGTCCAATCTATATGTAAGTTAAAGTCACCTATGATGACAGCTGTGCTCTTATTGCACGCTTCTCTAATTTCCCTCGTGATGCCCTCCCTAACCTCTATTTTACTATTTGGAGGCCTATATACCACTCCTATTAATGTTTTTCGCCCCTCGCTATTTCTTAGCTCCACCCATATAGATTCTGTATTAACTGAGTTAATATCCTTCCTTTCAATTGCATTTATCCCCTTTTTTACTAGCAATGCTACCCCTCCTCCCTTTCTTTTTTGTCGATCCTTCCTAAATACTGAATACCCCTGTATGTTAAGCTCCCAGCCCTGCTCACCCTGCAACCATGTTTCCGTAATCCCAATTAGATCATAATTATTAACCTCTATTTCCACAGCTAATTCATCTACCTCAGGCGTCCAGTTTCCTCGTGGTCAGTGGAGCCACAGCGGGCTGTGCCACACCTCTCTCTCTCTCTCTCTCTCTCTCTCTCTCTCTCGAGGTGAAGGTGATGGACAGGCTGGACACTGACGGGCCTGGATGTCGGCGGAGATCATCTGCTTGACCACAGTTGGAAGCCTCTAGCCGACTTTCATGTAGGTTTCTTTGGTAGTTTTTCTACCCTCTCGTTTTGTCAACAGCCCGGGGTTGGTCGATGATCTCCCGATGTTTTACCCCGGGGTGGGATGTCGACTCGAACTGTCTTCTTCTTCCTCGAATCGCCACGGTGGCCACGATGGCCCTCTGTGATGGCTCTGATGGCTTATGATCGCTATGATGGTCCTATGGTCCCAATGGCTACTTCTTTTTTTTCACTATCCCCGGGTGTCTCCAATTATACTTCTCAGAAGAAGCCTCTATCTCCCGCCAAATCAAGGTTAGTCTTTGTTTAACTTTTGGCGGGCTTATGGCACAGCGGAGTAGTTATTATATTAAAACTGCTTTCGGGATGGCCGGTGATGGCCATCTCTGGTCTGGAATGACCTGGTAATGTTTTAATGTCTCCTTGATGTCTTTAACGGGTTTTTGATGCATTCTTCATGAATATGGAACTGTTCCCCTTTGTCTGGGTAAACATTTTGATGGCCTTTATCTACAGGCCGATCTGACTGGATCTGCATTCAATCTTTATGTATGTGTTGGTGTCTGGTTGCGTTTTCTCAGAAACGGCTTCCAGAACTTACTGTGGGTTGAATCCACAAAGGCTGTCTCGGGACTGCAGGAACCATTTTAAAATGTCCCAATAAGTCAGTCACGGGGTCTGGTGGCCATTTTGTGTGTCCCTTTTCTGGGCTTCTTTTAAAACAGTCTTTTAAAAATCACGGCCTCTTCTGCCAGAGGACCCTCATAATACAATATTAAGTTTGTGAATTCTACTGTCCCCCCTGATGATACTATAACTTGCTTGAAGTATCATAACTCTGGGTGAGCAAAATTTTCTGACCTTCCATAATTAAACCATCCCCTGTAATTACCTATCTATGACCCCATGCCACATGTATTTCCCATTTCAGAAAACCTACAGTGTACATTAAGCATCTATAGATGGCAATACATTGGATTTAAAATCTGACACACTCATTTCCAGGCATGGAGGGGGGCCTAATACCCCTACACCACCTGGTCCATACACATTATAATTTATTAACAACAACTCGCTTAACGAGTTTCAATAATAAAAATAAAGTACACGCACAAAAATTACACGTGGCCAAACATTAAACAAAAGGGACGGAGAGAAACTTTAACTTGATACACAGCAGCAAAAATCTAAACGGGTGTCTCTTCTTCTACCCGCACATAATGCTCTCTCCATTCTCCTCTGTTCACGTACTTCTGCAAAAGTCTGACCTTTCTACAGTGTACAAACAGTAATTAAACCACAATAAAAACCTGACACACTTCAAGGATGTGAGAGGCTATCCTAATCCAAGAAGGGACTTCTATATTAGTGAACAGATCCCACCACGGTGGGGTTACTATATCCAGCATGCTTGCCCCTATCTCTAAAGTCTTCTGCTCCAGTGTGTAAAAATGTTTCTGTGAAACAACAACGGCTTTTAATATCTTGGTGAGGTGTTCAGGGAGAGGGGGAATGATACATCCAAAGTGTGCAACAAATCGTTTCGGATCGGTGAAATTCTCTTTAACAGTGATGTGAACAGTGGAAGGTTCAGGAATGGGGACAATTCGCTCTTGGGCCACTTGAACTTCTGCCTTGGGCTTGAAGCAGAAACTGCTGTCACTTACCGGACACCAGCCATGCTGTCCATGTTGGTAGTGGGGCGCTGCAGTGGTGACACAGTATGTCTCACCTCCTATATATGCCACCTGCGGGGGCACATGGCCTTGTGCCATTGCCTCCATGGTGCAATTTATAGGCTTTGCGCCAGCAGTTCTGAACCCGCACTGTAGTTTTGAATAGGCATTCAAGTGCTGGGGACACAGGATGATGTGTGCTCCCCGGCTCCGGCACCCCGAGAGGTCGGTACCCATCATTGCATGCTCCCATCGAATGACGTAAGGTGGGACCACTTTATAGCGAATGTGTGCACCCCCCTGAATGACTCCAATGTTCTGCACCCTGTATACCGGGGCGGGTTTAGCTGTCTTTCCCATCACCGGCATTCTTACCACTGTACCCATAATGGTGTGATTAGACCGCCCACAGTCCACTGGGACTGGGTAGGCCTCTGAAGCTAGTCTGAGCTGGCACGGACTTAATGCATCCTCAAAAGGGTGGAGGGCTGCGAGGTGCTTGTTGCTGATCCAGGAGGGGACTAAACCTTGTTTTAAATCCTCCAGATTACTGCTGCCCTCGCCCAGTAACCACGCCCCGTACAGCACACAAGCTTCGTTCTGCGCAGCCTGATCGGACGCATTCCGATCCTCCCTGATGAGAGCATTTACCGTTTTTGCATGTTTCTCCAGCTCAGCTATAATTTCTTTTAAGTGTAGTGTCATGGCCTGGTCCTCATGTAACTCAGAACCCACTACCTTATTCTCGTCAGTCAGTATCTTTCGTAACTGTGTTTTTAAACCATTAATTTGGGTCTGCAGCTCCACATCTTCCAGAGTGTTGATGACGGAAGTCCCTATGTTAAAAGCTGTGAAAATATCATTTACTGCACCCCTTCTTTGTCTCTCTATCCTGTCCAAGACCTCATTTGGTGTGATGTACAATTCGGCTCTGTCTACATCAGCAAAGTCGAATTCGTAAAACTGCTTGAACATGTTTGTTAACAGGACCTGGTACAATTGCTCCATTTCCTTGGGGCACCACTCTGGCAATCGCACCTCAGTGAGGTTTAAAATCACCGAGGCCACCGCGTAGTGCACCCCTTGGTACAGCACCTTGATGTGCCTCAATAATTCCGAGACTCGATGTTAGCGAAACAAAACAAGGCTTTTATTAACTTAGAAAGTAATACGTAAGAGAGAGAGGTATATTCCTTCTGGAGACTGAGCTAGCTTACAAAGGGGGCCAGGTATGGGCGGAGCCCTACACACACAGCACATTCCAGCACATTCCAATAAACAATACAATGAGGACTGGGGGAAGGGAAATGACACTGAAACCGACCACAGTCACAGGCAGTGATGAATGGAATATTTCATCACACACCTGACCTGTGGGTACTAATACCAATCCGTTCCTGGGTCCCTTGGTAGTGGTGGGGCACCCTACCTTGCCGGCTTTGGCTACCGGAATCGTGGGCAGGGGCTTGCGGGGGCGGGTGATGAGCTCAGTGGCGTTTACTGGGATCTGAGAGTATGGGACTCCGCACGCCCGTGTGTTGACGTCCCACCTCATTCCTTTCCCAGCATCCTGCCACTGCCTTTGGAAAAAGATGGAGACGCCTCTGGGGCAGGCGCGTTCTGAACCCCACATACAGATGTAGATCCCCTCATCTGGTTTCCACCATTTGTCCCAACAGACACTCAACCCCCCTTGAGTCCCCGTAATAGTCCGATGGGTATTGTTACCCAGTCTCTCCCACTCGACCGTGGAGTTCTTCATGGTCTTACTCAGCTTCCGAAGCCACCACCAGCGGTCCAAAGGGACATGTCCCATTCAATTCAAGCAAATCTTCTCCCCGACGGTGACGCTGACTCTGGGTGCGATGGCCCTCACTCGGGGGCACATTAAAGAAGTCTCTCGGTACGCAAACCCGGACTGGCTGGAGTATTCCGTAGAGTTCGACCCCAGCCATCCTGGCCACCTCCCTTCGTGGAAATAGGTGGCTGTCTCCTCAACGTCCCGCGTGCCCGACCCATCGGTCGCGATGGGGGCTGTGCTCCCCGAGCACCCGTAGATCGTGGAGTCCTTGGTGTGGCCCCGATAGGCCCAGCTCCACCCGATCACCGCGAACGCGACGAGAATCCCTCTCCTTACTCTCTGTGGTACCTGCAACAAATTAAATGACACAGCCAGGCTCCCGAGAGATTCTGGCCTAGGTGAAGGCATGATCAGGTCTTTCGACCTCGATCTCAAACTACACACATACTGGGCAGATTCCAAAACTACTTATAACACTAATCACTTTAATATTTACACACCTTAAACTTAATTAAACTTAAACTTAACTTATGTACAGCGCCGCCCGTCCCCGGGCGGCTTACCTAATCCCTGACTGGACTGCAGCTTGCCGCTCCTTGTGGCGGGGCTGCACTGACCTGTGGCTTGGGTTCCCCGCAGCCTTTTGCTGTGAATCGGGGACTGCGTTTTGCCAGGGATTTCCCAAGTCGGCGTTTACTGAAATCGGGGGAATCGGGCCAAGATTTGACCGGCTGAGGCATTCGAGCCGACCTGCGAAGAGGTACTTTGGGCGTGGCTCCCTTAGCGAGCGGACCTTCGGTTGGGACTTTAGCCCTCACAGCCCGTGGCCCCTCCACGGCTGCCGGCTTCGGCTTCCTTCCCTCAGGCTCCACCCCTTTAGGATTTGGGTCTGTGGCAGATGACTCCTCCTCACCTGTCCCTACAGGTGGAGGATCTCCGCCCCCAATTTCTACCTCCCCTAAGCTAGGGTCGAGGGCGGGACCTCTGTCCTCCGACTCCACCTCCTCCAGAATTGTGTCGAGGGCGGGGCCTTGCTGTTCAGGCTCCCCCCCGATGGCGTTCGGACCAGGAGGAGGGCCTTGGTCTTCGGGCTCCTCCTTGTCCGAATCCCAGGCCAGTGGGGAAACCTCCCAGGTGGGCGGGATAGTTTCTCCCTCCAGGCAGGCTGCGGTTCCAGCCTGTGTGGTCTGTGACTTATTGCACGCCTCAGGCTGAGGATTTTCACCTTCAGACCTGGCCTCAGTTGTTGGCTCTTTTGCACCCGGCTTAAACAGTTTGCACTGATTGATGTGAAACCATTTAGTGCACCGGGGCAGCTTCACTGCGTAAACCATGGGGCTGGCTTTATCTACAAGGCTGTAGGGCCCCATGTACAGTGGTTCTAAACTCCCCACTCGGTCATAGTTGCTCACCATGACCTGATCTCCTACTTCCCACTCCTGTATCTTACAGGATTCGAGCAGCAGTCGGTTGCCCTGATGCTGCTTTCCCATGTTCCCAGCCGCTTGCCCGTAAACCTGTTTTAGGTGCTCCAAAAGGGTCCGGGCAAACTTGTCCCGATTCACCTCTCGGAGCTGACCCTCAGTGAGCACCGGGGCGAGTACATGGGTGGGGGTTCGCATGACTCTCCCAGTCATTAATTCGTGCGGGGAGTACCCCGTACCTTTAGACTGGCTAGCCCGGATCCCCATGAGGACCAGAGGCAAGGCTTCCGCCCATTTCTGGGGCGAGCCCATCGTCTCTTTCCTCAGTTTTTCTTTGAGGGTGCGGTTCATGCGCTCCACAATCCCGGATGACTGAGGATTGTGGGCCACGTGCCACTTCCCTTCAATGCCTAAGAGCATGAGGGTGTTCTGCATCACTTGGCCGGTGAAATGACTCCCTCGGTCGGACTCCACGAATCGTGGTAGTCCCCACCGCGAGAACACCTCCTGGACCAAGATCCTGGCAGGGCTAAGTGCCGTGGCTATTCTACATGGGAAGGCTTCTATCCACTTGGTGAACACATCCACCAGGACAAGGCAATACTTATAGCCTCCCTGGGCGGTGGGCAGGGGCCCGATGTAGTCGACCTGTATCGACTGCCATGGTCCCTCTACTCTCCTGATGTGCTCCATGGGCACCTTCCTTTTCTGGGGGTCTGGGTTGTTTGCAGCGCACACAAGACAATTAGCGCAGAACTCGCGGACATCGTCCCGAAGTCCCGGCCACCATCCCGCTTGTTCTACCCGTTTCCAGGTGACCTCAGGCCCGGGGTGTCCTGCTCTTGGACCCTCGTGGGCCAGTTGAGGAATTCCCTCCGGTGTTGCTGCGGCACAACCCACTGTTCCCCTTGGAACAGCATGCCCTCCTTGATGGAGAGGGCTGCTGTACCGTACGGCCCCTCTACTTCTTTGCCCTCAGTAATGGCACTGAGGACTGTTTTTAGGGCAGGATTTAGGGTTTGGACGGTCTTGAGGTCTGGGGGCAGTGTTACCCCTGTGGCCCCCTGAGTCCCATCCCTGCCCTGGATTACTGCCACGGGTTTGGACCCATATGGATCCCAGAAAATGTCCGTGCGGGCACCTTCTCTGGCTAGTACATCCGCTTGCTGGTTGCCCTGGTTGTGGGGTTCCGTGAAGGAATGGGCCTTCACCTTGTGGATAAAGACTTCCCCTTCCTCCCCCACTGCGGCCAGGATCTTTTCTAACAAGGGCTTTACGGTTAAGGGTCGCCCGTCCGCAGAGGTATAGCCGCGGCGGGACCAGATGGCTAGGTACTCCGTACACGAGTTGCATGTGAACGTGCTGTCCGAGCAAATCGTGTATGGGCAGGGGAAGATTTCGGGGTGTGTAACGACGTACACCACCGCGGACAGTTCAGCCTGCTGGGCGCTCATAGTGCTGGGGAGCTTAATCGCGAGGGCAATATCTGCCATGGGGTCATAAACTCCACACTCCGTGAGTCGTTCGCCAGCGGATACCGTGCTGGAACCGTCTACATAGATCTTGCGGCCCGTGCCTGTATATACCATGTTGGCCGCGTGCTTGGGCTCGCAGAGACCCTTCACCTTCAGCTCCATCTGTGAAAGGAGGAGGATCCAGCGCGCATTGCGGGCACTGCTTACTGTCCCATCCTTTATCCTTCCATCCAGAAGCATCCGAGTGGGTGTGTGATGGGTGAGGAGAGTGATGGGAGAGGTGCCTGTGAAGATCAGAGACCTTTTCACAGCCCAATGCATGGCCAAGAGATGCCGCTCGCAATTGGAAAAACTCCTTTCCACATCAGTGAGCACTCTGGAAGAGTAAACCACCGGCCTTAACTTGCCGTGTCGCTCTTGAAGCAGTACAGCGCTCAAGTTATCCCCGCTAGCCGCTACCTCCAGGAAGAACTCCTCCCCCCCATCTATGGCCCCCAGAGCTGGCGTGGTCTGCAAGTCCCTCTTGAGTTTTTCAAATGCTGCCTGGCAACCCTCATCCCAGGGCCACTCCACTCCCTTGTGAAGGAGTCGGGGCAGCGCTGCTGCTGTGGCTGCATAGTCCTCAATAAAGTCTCTGCAGTACCCGGTCAGTCCCAGAAAGGACCTCACACCCGTTACGGTGGTGGGGATCGGTAGATCTTGTACCGATTCCCGCCTGGCCTTATCTATGGCTCTTTCACCGGCGCGGATGGTCAGACCCAGGAATTTTACTTCCTGCTGGCCGATCCGTGCCTTCTTCGGGTTCACCTTGAAACCCTTCCTGCCTAACAGCTCCAATAACTCGGCCAATAGTGGGCCATGCTCCTCTCTGGAATCTGTGAACAGGAGCAGGTCGTCCACATACTGCACTAGCTGATTGGGCTGGCTGAACTCTTTTAAACTCCCTGCCATGCATTGATGGAAAATGCTGGGGCTGTTGTGGAAACCCTGTGGCAAGCAGTTCCAGGTGTACTGTTGCCCTTTAAAGGTAAAGGCAAACTTGTACTGGTCCTCCCTCCTTAAAAGGATGGACCAAAACCCGTTGGAAATATCCAGCACCGTGAACGTGGTCGCGGAGGCTGGAATACTCCCTATCAGGTCGGCAACTGCTGCTACCGTCGGCGCACTGGCTGGGATGTTGCTATTGAGGACTCTGTAGTCCACCGTGGCTCTGCAAGGCTCGTCTGGCTTCCTCACCGGCCACAAAGGAGAGTTTACATGGGTGACTATCGATCTCAACACGCCCTGCTGCACCAATGAAGACATTGCCGTCTCCATGTCGGGCTCCACTTCCCGGGGGAAGTTGTACTGTTTTTGGGGTCGGGCCATGGGGTCTCCGTCTACTCTGACCTCAAACCCGGTGACCCTCCCGCAATCGTGTTTGTGAGTGGCAAACGTAGTCAGGTGGTCTGACACGAATGCCTGCAGATTTTGTGGGACGCCTGCGACCATGAGCTCGAGGTTGTAGCCCTCTTTTGGCTTCACGGTGCACAGGGTCCCTCTTTCTCCTTTCCCTGGGATGATGACTACTTTGCCCTGTTTACCCTTACCTGCTCCCCAAAGACAATGATTTCTTAGATCCACGAGAATCCCGTGTTCTGCCAAGAAATCGGACCCGAGGATCCCCTTTCCCCCCTCCACCTCCCACTTCATCAGTATACGCTTCCACTTGGTGCGGAGTGGTCCTAAATGAACGGAGAGGGGAATGGAAAATGCACCAGCCTGTTCCTTGCCTGTGAAGCCCGACAGAATATATGGAACCCCGGTGGACAGAGGTGAGGTGGCAGGGTCATCTGTGTGGATCACGGTGCATGATGCCCCCGTATCCAGCAAATAGATCCATTTTACCTCCTCCACCTCCAACTCCATGAGGGGTCGTCTCCATACATCATATCGCAGCGCACACAAGTAAACGGGCTGCGCTGGCTCGAGTCATTTGGGCACAGGGGTCAGGGTTTCGGGAATGACAAGACCAGTGGTGATGGCTATCTTCCCCTGCGTGATCATAAGAGACCGCATTGTCTCTAAAATTGATTCTATCACAGCGGGATCCATAGCTGCACCAGCTCCCTTCGCTGGGACAAGAGCTGCGGCTTGTGTTTGGGCTGGTGCTGGGGCAGCGGTCTGGGTTTGGGTTTGGGCTGCGGGAGATTTCCCTTTATTATCCTTCCATGGATTGTTACAGTCCTTGCGCCAATGTCCATCCTTCCCACACCCGTAGCAATTGAGCTTGGCTTGGGCAGGGCGATTCCCCTCCTGACGCCACTCCTTCTTACTTGGGGCTGCGGGTTTTGGCTCATGCGCTTTTCCCTTAGAGGGAGGTGTCTCCTGACCTCTACAATTCTTGTATGCCACGGTGAGCTGGCGGAGCACCGTTTCCTCCATGACACCGGGACCTTGGGGGTCAAACCAGGACCTGGCTAAGGCCTGTATCTGTGGCAAGCTGTTGGCAACCAAGCAACGGAGCCAATGAACCCGCTGTTCGGCGCTCATTCCAACCCGTTCAGGCATGCCCGGACAACTGCTTCGATACACTGGCCACAGCCTTTCTGCGAAAACCCGCGGGGGTTCTCCAGCTAGCTGCACAGTCCCTTCCACCCGTTGGAACGGATTACCATAATCCACTCCAATAACTTCCAAGACCTCATCCCTGAGATCCATATACCCTTTCCGTCCCCTCTTACTCTCGTCTGAGAGACACTGAAGGATTGTGCTATCCAAGGAGAAGAGCAGCATCTTTGCCTGTTCAAGATCATCACAATCATTGATGGCGGCTGTCTCCACTATCTCCCTGAAATGAACTGATGGATCTCCCTTTACTGTGAGTCTTGGGAGGTGGCTCACCATGGATCTTAGTTGTGGGGCAGCGTAGGGCAACACGATCTGGTTCACGTGGGGTCCGTTCGTGCCGTCTGCGGCGTTGGGACCGAACCTCTGGTGCCGAGTCAGACACATTGGTGCCGGCTTCGGCTGTGCTACCAAGAGTTGTTCCTCCTCCTGTACCATCTCAGCTACCCTTTCGTCCACCACCCCCTTTTCGGGCCAAGCCTCACTATAGCTTGGCGGGGCTGAGGGTTCAGTGGCTGGTGCCACAACTACTTTGCAAGGAATCGGATGTTTGGATTCCTGCAAAAATTCAATCTGACTTGCTTTTGGGCTTACGAGGCATACCATGCCTTTTGCGTTAACCAGGGCCGTACTTAGGTCCTCTATGGTCTTTTGGCAGGGGCCATGATCTGCGCTCTCAAACCCATGTTCAAGGGACAGCTTGTAAGCCGCCTTGATTTCCACTATTCTCTCCTCCTGCGCTCTTAGCTGTTGTGCGAGGCAGGCGTTTTTCTCCCATATTCTCGCTTCATGGATCTTTGCCTCAGTAACCTAGCATTCCAGATACTCTATTCTAGCCTAATGTTGGCTGGCTACAACTTGGCATTCCTGATTCAGCGCGTGAAGCGCTGTGATGTGTTTTTCCCCACCCATGGCCTTTTCCTCTATCTCTGCTGCCTGGGCAGTGATCTTGGCTGCCTGTGCTGCAACGACACGGTCCAAAATCTGGACCTGTTTCTTGTAGCACATCAGCCACACTGCCTTTTCCACTGACTTCTTATGCTCTTTGCTCTCTGTCCACCTGATGGCTGCGTCTACCGGACGCCCATCCAGTAAGAGATCGGAAATCCACTGCTTAGTGAGATTTACCTTACCAAAGACATAATCTGCTATCCTCTCATCCATTGCTTTCCGACCATTCAAACTTGGGTCTAATACATTGCAATCCTGCTGCCAGTGTCCTGCCACGGTCGCCATTTTCTGTAAGGGGTTTTCCTCTCTGAGATCGCAGAGGTTTCTCTCGCCAGAGGCCTCCCTCTCTCTTTTGCTTGACTGGTTCGACCCACTCGCCCCTTCGGTTCTAGACACTGGTCTTAGGTGCAGGAACTACAATGCAGAGAAGACTCTTATAGACCCAGTTTAATGAATCGAAATGGAATTTTATTGCATAGGGAAAAACAAATCAAATGCAAGCAAATAAGAGGGTACATGGGAGGGAAAAACAAATCATAACAATACAATACTAGCTAAAATAGATACAGGCATATTATCCCTTACAACAGTCATTATGAAATGGGGAAACACACGGAACATCGAGGGACAACAACTCATGTTAATTATACCCAAAATGACCACCCCCTTTAACCTATCTAGATCCGATTATGAAGGGTCAGAAACATGCTCACCAATCCAGTTGGAAAAGTATAGAGTTTTGAAACAGGTCTGCATTTTGATCCCCTCAGGCGTCCAGTTTCCTCGTGGTCAGTGGAGCCACAGCGGGCTGCGCCACACCTCTCTCTCTCTCACTCTCTCTCTCTCTCTCTCTCTCTCTCTCTCTCTCTCGAGGTGAAGGTCACGGACAGGCTGGACACTGACGGGCCTGGATGTCGGCGGAGATCATCTGCTTGACCATAGTTGGAAGCCTCTAGCCGGCTTTCATGTAGGTTTCTTTGGTAGTTTTTCTACCCTCTTGTTTAGTCAACGGCCCGGGGTTGGTCGATGATCTCCCGATGTTTTACCCCGGAGCGGGATGTCAACTCGAACCGTCTTCTTCTTCCTCGAATCGCCACGGTGGCCACGATGGCCCTCTGTGATGGCTCTGATGGCTTATGATCGCTACGATGGCTATGGTCCCGATGGCTACTTCTTTTTTTTCACTACCCCTGGGTGTCTCCAATTATACTTCTCAGAAGAAGCCTCTATCTCCCGCCAAATCAAGGTTAGTCTTTGTTTAACTTTTGGCGGGCTTATGGCACAGCGGGGTAGTTGTTATATTAAAACTGCTTTCGGGATGGCCGGTGATGGCCATCTCTGGTCTGGAATGACCTGGTAATGTTTTAATGTCTCCTTGATGTCTTTAACGGGTTTTTGATGCGTTCTTCATGAATATGGAACTGTTCCCCTTTGCCTGGGTAAACATTTAGATGGCCTTTATCTACAGGCCGATCTGACTGGATCTGCATCCAATCTTTATATATGTGTTGGTGTCTGGTTTCGTTTTCTCAGAAACGGCTTCCAGAACTTACTGTGCGTTGAATCCACAAAGGCTGTCTGGGGACTGCAGGAACCATTTTAAAGTGTCCCAATAAGTCGGTCACAGGGTCTGGTGGCCATTTTGTGTGTCCCTTTTCTGGGCTTCTTTTAAAACAGTCTTTTAAAACTCACGGCCTCTTCTGCCAGAGGACCCTCATAATACAATATTAATTTTGTGAATTCTACAGGCGTCAACTTTGCTGGCAAACCTATTATGTGGCACTTTGTCGAACGACTTTTGGAAATCCATGTACACCACATCAACCGCATTGCCATCATCAACTCTCTCTGTTAGCTCATCAAAAAACTCGATCAAGTTGGTTAAACACGATATGCCTTTAAAAAATATGTGCTGGATTTCCTTAATTAATCCACACTTGTCCAAGTGACTGTTAATTTTGTCCTTGATTATTTTTTCTAAAAGCTTCCCCAGTATAGAGGTTAAACTGACCAGCCTATAATTGCTGGGTTTATCTTTACACCATTTTTTGAACAATGGTGTAACTTTTGTAATTCTCCAGTTCTCTGGCACCACCCTCATTTCTAAGGAGGATTGGAAGATTATGGCCAGTACTTCCATGATTTCTTCCTTCACTTCCCAACAGTATCCTAGGATGTATCCCATCCGGTCCTGGTGACTTATCTACTTTAAGTGCAGCTCGCCTTTCTAGTACCTCGCCTTTATTAATTCTTATCCCATCCAGTATCTCCTCTAACTGCTCCTTTGCTATGTGTATGGCAGCATCCTCTTCCTTGGTGAAGACAGATGCAAAGTACTCATTTAGTGCCTCAGCCATGCCCTCTGTTTCCATGTGTAGGTCTCCTTTTTGGTCCCTAATTGGCCCCACCCCTCCGCTTACTACCCGTTTACTATTTATATGCCTATAGAAGACTTTTGGATTACATTTTATGTTAGCTGCCATTCTATTCTCATACCCTCTCTTTACCCCTCTTATTTTCTTTTTCCCTTCTCCTCTGAACTTTCTATATTTAGCCTGATTCTCAGATGTATTCTCGACCTGACATCTATCATATGCGCTCTTTTTAAGCTTCATCTTACTCTATCTCTTTCGTTATCCGGGGAGCTCTGACTTTAGTTGCCCTACCGTTCCCCGACTGTACCCGAACTATTTCCTCTTTAAAGGCAGCCCATTGTTCCACTACAGTTTTGCCTGACAATCTTTGATTCCAATTTACCCGGGCCAGATCCATTCTCATCCCAATGAAATTTGCTTTCCTCCAATTAACTATATTTACTCTAGATTGCTCCCTCTCCTTTTCCATAGCTAAACCTTATGATACTATGATCACTGTTCACTAAATGTTCACCTGCTGACATTTGCTCCACTTAACCTACTTCATTCCCCAGAGCCAGATTCAGCAATGCCTCCTTCCTCGTGGGCTGGAAACATACTGATCAAGAAAGTTCTCCTGAACACATTTCAGAAATTCTTACCCCTCCCTGCCTTTTACACTATTAGTATCCCAGTCTATATTAGGATAGTTAAGTCCCCCCTTATCACTATTCTATAGTTCTTGCATCTCTCTGTAATTTCCCTGCAAATTTGCTCCTCCATATTTTTCTGACTAGCTGGTGGCCTATAGAATACACCTAGTAATGTAATTGCACCTCTATTATTTCTTAACGCTAGCCATATAGATTCTGTCCTTGACCCCTCCAGGACATCCTCTCTCTCCAGCACTGTAACATTCTCCTTAACCAATACTGCCACCCACTTCCTTTCTTTCCTTCCCTATCTTTCCTGAACACCCTATATCCAGGAATATTTAATACCCAATCCTGCCCTTTTTTGAGCCAGGTCCCCGTTATTGCCACGACATCATATTCCCATGTGGCTATTTGTGCCTGCAGCTCACCAACCTTGTTTACTATGCCATGTGCATTCACATACATACACTGTAAACCTATCTTAGACCATCATGTATTCTCTCTTAGTCTGACCCCACCTAATACCTTACTATTTCTTGCTTTAGTGCTATCTGTCTCTCCCAATTATTTGTGCCCTTTGTTTCTCCTTTCTAATGCTACATCCTGGTGCCCATCCCCCTGCCAACTTAGTTTATACCCTCCCTAACTACACTAGCAAACCTTCCCAGCTCTTTTGAGCTGCAATCCGTCTGGCCTGTACAGGTCCCACCTCCCCCAGAACCAGCCCCAATGTTCCAGGAATCTGAAGCCCTCCCTCCTGCACCATCTCTCCAGCCACGCATTCATCTGCTCTATCCTCCTATTTCTCTACTCACTTGCATGTGGCACCGGGAGTAATCCAGAGATTACTACCTTTGATTAATTGTGTTGTCTATTATGGTTACCTAATGAATTTACATTGCCAAAACATAGTTCAATGCAAATTAGGCATTAGGTTATAGTGGGATGCATATACATAGTAGTTAATTTCAAGAATGCTGGTTTGCAAATACATATGGGTTGTGATACTGTCTAAAACGTTATGAATGAATACATTTCTTCTCAGAAAAGATACATTTTAGAAGATTTTGGATTAGTTCATATCTCATTTCATAGATCATGCTTCAAAAAGACAGACAGAATAGAAAAGAAGGGGGTTAGCCCTGATAAGATGACATAAGGACAGTAGTGAGGAAGGATCTTGGCTTGGAAGAGCAGGAAGTAGAATCAGTATGGATGGAGATAAGAAATAACAAGGGGCAGAAAACACTGCTGGGAGTAGTATATAGGCCCCCTAATAGTAGCTATACTGTTAGAAAGAATATTAATCAAGAAATAAGAGGAGTTTGAAACAAAGGTAATGCAATAATCGTGGGGGACATTAATCTTCATATAGACTGGACAAATCAAATTAGCAATAAAGTAGTTTGGAGGATGAGTTCATGAAGTGCATTTGAGACAGTTTCCTATAACAATATCTTGTGGACCAACAAGGGAAGAGACTATTTTAGGTCTTCTTCTCTGCAATGAGACAGGGTTAATTCATAATCCCATAATAAGGACTCCTCTGGGGCGGAGTGATCATAATATGATAGAATTTTGCATTGAGTTCGAGAGTGATGTACTTAAGCTTAAACTAGAGTATTAAAATTAAATAAAGCCAATTACATAGGTATGAGGGGTGAGTTGGTTAAGGTAGATTGGGAAATTTGATTAAAAGGTATGATGGTAGATAAGCAATGACAAACATTTATAGAAATATTTCCTAATTCTCAATGAATATATATTCCATTGAGAAATAAAATCTCTACCAGAAAAGTGGCTAACTAAAGAGGATAAAGATAGTATTAGATTAAAAGAAGAGGCTTATAATGTTGCCAAGAAGAGTAGTAAGCCTAAGGATTGGGAGAGTTTTAGAAACCTGCAAAGGATGAACAAAAAGAGGGAAAAATAGAATATGAGAGTAAACTATCAAGAAATATAAAAACAGATTGTAAGACCTTCTACAGGTATGTAAAAAGTAAGAGAGTAGCAAAAGTAAACGTGGGTCCCTTAGAGGCTGAGACAGGGGAAATTATAATAGGGATTAAGGAAATTGGTTAAACAAATATTTTGTATCTGTCTTCACAGTAGAAGACACAAAAAATACCAGAAATAGTGGGGCGGCAAGGGTCTAATGAGAGTATGGAACTTAATTTAATTAATATTAGTAAAGAAAAAGTACAGGAGAATATACATAAAATTATATAGGATTAATTAGGATATACAGCACAGAAACAGGCCAGTCAGCCCAACCAGTCCATGCTGGCATTTATGCTCCATTTGAGCCTCCTCCCATCTTTCCTCATCTAACTCTACCAGTATAACCCTCTATTCCCTTATCCCTTATATGCTTATCTAGCCTCCCCTTAAATGTATCTATACTATTCGCCTCAACCACTCCTGTGGTAACAAGTTTCACATTCTCACCACTCTCTGGGTAAAGAAACTTCTTCTGAATTTCCTATTTGATTTCTTGGTGACTATCTTATATTGATGGCCTCTAGTTATGCTCTTCCCCACAAGTAGAAACATTCTCTCTGTGTCTACTCTATCAAAACCTTTGATAATTTTAAAGACCTCTATTAGGTCACCCCTCAGCTTTCTTTTTTCAAAAGAAAAGAGACCCAGCCTGTTCATCCTTTCCTGATGGGTATACCCTTGCATTTCTGGTATCATCCTTGTAAATCTGTTTTGCACCCTCTCCAGTGCCTCTATATCCTTTTTATAGTATGGCTACCAGAATTGCAAACAATATTCCAAGTGTGGTCTAACCAAACTTCAATACAAGTTTAGCATAACTTCTCTACTTTTCAATTCTAGCCCTATCTTGGGCCACAAATTTAATAGTGCTCAGGGGTCGGGTTTGGAGGTGGGTCCGCTGTCAAAATAGCAAAGATTGACAGTGGGTAGAAAACCCACTGTCAACCCGCCTCCACGTGAGTCTCCCAGGTGTCAGGTCTGTCAGGGGAGAACTGACCCCACCTCATTGTTCTTTGATGTAATGTTTCCCTGACTGACCTGTTTGGACACCATTCACACCTTTGACTGCTGTGATTATCTCTCTGCCGAGGTGCGATAAATGGCAGTTGGAAAGGTTACCTGTAAACATCTGACATGATTCTCTGACTATATAAGCTGTGTCTTTATGCATTTCTCCACTTCACCTGAAGAAGGAGCAGCGCTCCGAAAGCTTGTGATTTCAAATAAAGCTGTTGGACTATAACCTGGTGTTGTGTGATTTCTTACATTTGTCCAACACCAAGTGGCAGGGGATACAATTCAGATTGTTAAATGGCTTGTTAAGAGCCAATTTAAGGCTATTTAGAGACTTACTTCTAATTTTACGTTCTCCCCTACAGGTTACCCGCTGTTCGGGGAACATGCCAGCTCAACCTGGCGTGTCTTGAGTCTGCCCTGATGTTTCTGAAAAGCTGACAGCTGCAGAAGTGGTGTCAAGGATGCCATTTTGCAGATGGTGAATTTCAGAGCACAGAAACTGATGGTTACTGCATTTTTAATATATATAGTGATTTGTTTAGCTTACACGTTTTTAGATCCAACTGTATGTCCAGTGCCACCTCATTGGGAGAACCTCTCTCACCAGTGATAGATTGCTTCTGTCATCTCACCTACAGCTGCCATCTATTGCAGCAAAATCGGAACCATTGAAACAATCGGTCCTTGGTCCTCTGAATCCTTCCATGATCAGCCCCAACACCAACATCACCAGGCACACCAACATCACCAAACTTCTACGCCATCACCTGATGCTGCACTGGACACAGGGCATCAGCCCCTGACAACATTGCTGCCCGGGAGGCCAGCGATGGCATCACCATGGCCATATTTTCTTCACTTGACACTGTAAACCCTGGCTGCCACATGATGCATCAGGTTGACAAACAAAACCCGCACTGTGAAGCATCCCTTTAATAGCCAAGCCATTCCATGCAGACACATCAAAATAGTGGGGGAGGGGGGAGGAATTTATGTCTGAATGATCACTGGAACTCAGTAAGACACTTCTGAAGGTGCACTCAGATCTGTCCAATAAGGGGCACTTTTGGAAAAATAGATTTCACTGTGTGACAACACATTACCAGAAACTTCACATGGACATTGGCTAAACCTCTCAAGTGCCTACCCATGTGTGTTGTTAGTTGGTATGCTTGCAGTAGGATGAGGGTGAGTATGAGGGGTGTCTAGTGAGATAGGGGAGTGATAAAGCAGATAGAGATGGCTGGGTGGAGTTGCAAGGTAAGTTGGTGTAAGGATGTGCAGGAGTAAGTTATGGAAGGCAGA
This sequence comes from Somniosus microcephalus, assembly GCF_052327205.1. NCBI lineage: Eukaryota > Metazoa > Chordata > Chondrichthyes > Squaliformes > Somniosidae > Somniosus > Somniosus microcephalus. Next base: position 194,001,480 of record NC_140993.1, read on the forward strand.
GTGATGGGGATGTGCTGAGTGGCACAGCAGGGTGAGTTTGAATGTGGCTTTGCAATAACATTTCGTGATCCATTGAGATCATTGAGAGGTTGGCTCCACTGCAGTCAAGGACCCCTGATGACATCTCTGCTTTTGCCTTCCTGTGCAATGTGCAACCAGGCTGCGTTGGTGTCCGTGGAGGTTTCTTCCCCCCTTGGAAGGGAAGTGAACCACCCTGCGTCCTGTGCCTCCCTCCATAAACATATAAAGGGAGTCATTGGAGAACTTGGGTTCACGCGTCCACCTTGACCTCCCTATTTTTCTTGCCAAAATGTAATACCACACATTTATCTGTGTTGAAATTCATTTGTCAATTATATGCCCATTCTGCAAGCTTATTAAAGTCTTCCTGCAATTTGTTGCAGTCCTCCTCAATATTGATCAACATCAATTTTGTCTCATCTGCAAATTTAGAAATTGTGTTTTTGATTCCAAAGTATAAATCGTTAATATAACTTGTGAATAATAGTGGTCCCAGCACTTTTCCTTGTGGAACACCACTTCCTACCTTCTGCAACTCTAAACAGTTAGCCTTCACCCCTACTCTCTGCTTTCTGTCTTAAAGCCAGCTAGCTATCCATTCTGCTACTTGTCCTCTGGCTCTGCATTCTCTGACCTTGTTCATCAGTCTATTATGTGGTACCTTATCGAAGGCCTTTTGGAAATCTAGATAAATTACATCTACTACATTACCCTTGTCTACTCTCTCTGTTAGCTCTTCAAAAAATTCAATGAGGCTGGTCAAGCAAGACTTTCCCTTATGAATTCCATGCTGACTATTCATTATTAGGTTTTTTGTTTCTGGATGTTCTTCTATTTTTTCCTTTAGTAGGGATTCCATTATTTTTCCTACCACCAATGTTAAGCTGACTGGTCTATAATTCCACTGGACAATTTCTATCTCCCTTCTTAAATATAGGTATTACGTTAGCTATCTGCCAGTCCTCTGGCATCACACCTTTTTCTAACAAATTATTAAATATGTGTAGTAATGCCTCTGCTATCTCTTTGCTAGATTCTTTTAAAATGTGCAGATGCAATCTATCTGGACCAGTGGTTTTATCCTCTTTAAGTTTGATCAGTTTATTTAATATTTCTCCTCTTTTTATTTAAAATGCATTTAAATCTAATTTCTAATCTCATCAACCGATGTCATGCCCACCTGATCTGTCTCCCTGATAAATACTGAATCAAAGTAAGTATTTAATATTTCTGCCATTTCACTATCGCTGCCTGTGATTTTATCCTGTCCATCCGTTAGTGGCACTATTCCCATCCCAACTTTCCTTTGTTATTTATGTGCCTGTGGAATATTTTACTATTTTGATTTATGTTCCTTGATCATTTAATTTCATTGTTCCTCTTTGGCTTCCTAACTGTTTTTTTGACTTAATCTCTTCATATACTCCCGTGTCATTCTCTCCCCTGTAAGGGATTTTAGTTCGCAGAGGTTTCTCTCTCTAGAGGCCTCTCTCTCTTGCACAGTAAAGCCGTGAGTGGTTCGACCCACTCGCCCCTTAGATTCTGTACTCTGGACTTTGGGGCAGGAACTACAATGTAGAGAAAACTCTTGTAGACCAAGTTTGATGAAACGAAATGGAATTTTATTGCATAATGTAAAACAAATCAAATGCAAGCAAATAAGAGGGTACATGGGAGGGAAAAAACACAAACAAATCATAACGACACAATACTAACTAAGGCAAATACAGGCATATTATACTCTACCAAGATCATCATGAAATGGGGAAACACACGGAACATCGAGGGACAACAACTCATGTTAATTATACCCTTAAATGTCCACCCCCTGAAACCTATCTAGATCTGATTATGAAGGGCCAGAAACATGCTCACCAATCCAACTAGGAAGTGTAAGGTTTTGAAAACAGGTCTGCGTTTTGATCCCTTCAGGCATCCTGACTCCTCATGGTGGGCGCTGCGGGCTGCGTCACACTGCTCCCTTCCTCGATGTGAAAGTCACGAGCAGGCCGGATCTCAGCGGGCCTGGACACCAGTGTGGAGGACGACCATCTGTTTGACCATTTTCATATAGGCTTCTTAGGACTACGGTCCTTGGTCTCGTCAAACAGCCCGGGTCAGGTCGATGATCTCCCGATGTTTTACCCCAGGGCGGGACGCCGGCTCGAACCGTCTTCTTCCCCTTCTTCAAGCGATGATGCCACCGAATACGATGGTAGCACCATGATGGCTGTTTTTGTTTCCACCCCCGGGTTCCCCAGATATACTTCTCAGGAGAAGCCTTTTTCTCCCACCCAAATCAGGTTAGTCTTTGTTTAACTTTTGGCGGGCTTATCGCACAGCAGGGTAGTTATTATATTTTAAAATACTTTGGGATGGCCGGTAAAGGGCCATCTCTGGTCTGGAATGACCTTCATTGTTTTTAATGTCCTGGTGATGTCCTTAATGGGTCCTTGGTGCTCTTCTCATGAATATGAAACTGTTCCCTTTAGTCTGGGTAAACATTTAGATGGCCTTTATCTACAGGCCGATCTTGACTGGATCTGCATCCAATCTATATGTATATGTGGGTGTCTGGTTTCGTTCTCTCAGAAACGGCTTCCAGAACTTACTGTGGGCTGAATCCACAAAGCTGTCTGAGGACTGCAGGAACCATTTTAAAGTGTCAAAATAAGTTGGTCACAGGGTCTGGTGGCCATTTTGAATGCCCCTTTTTCCTAGGCTTCTTTTAAAATAGTCTTTAAAATCATGGCCTCTTCGGCCATTCGACCCTTTATAAAATAAAGTTCAATTTTGTGAATCCTACACTCCCCCCTGATGATACTGTAACTTGCTTGAAGTATCATAATTCTGGGTGAGCAAAATTTTCTGACTTTCCATAATCAAACCATCCCCAGTATTTACCTATCTATGACCCCACGACACATGCATTTCCCATTTCAGAAAAACCTAGTGTACATTAAGCAACTATAGATGGCAATACTTCAGATGTGAAATTTGACATACTCATTTCCAAGCGTGGAGGGGGGCCTAATACCCTTACATCACCTGGTGCATACACACTATCTTTTAATAATAACACATCTAATAAACTTCAATAATAAAAAATAAAGTACACACACGAAAATTAAATGCACATGAATACATACCAAATACAGAGGAGGGAGGGAAAACTTTAACTTTATACAATAGCAGCAGAACTAAACGGGTGTCTCTTCTTCTACCCGCACATAATGCTCCCTCCATTCCCCTCTATTCTCGTGCTTTTGCGAATGTTTGACCCCTTTACAGTGTACAAACAGTAAATAAACTACAATGATAACCTGGCACACTACAAGAATGTGGGAGGCCATCCTAATCCAAGAAGGGACTTCTATATTAGTGAACAGGTCCCACCACGGTGGGGTCACTATATCCAATATGTATGCCCCTATCTCTAAAGTCTTCTGCTCCAGTGTATAGAAATGTTTCTGTGAAACAACAACGGCTTTTAATATCTTGGTGAGGTGTTCAGGGAGAGGGGGAATGATATATCCAAAATGTGCAACAAATCGCTGCAAATCGGTGAAATTCTCTTTAACAGTGATGTGAACAGTGGAAGGTTCAGGAATGGGGACAATTCGCTCTTGGGCCACTTGAACTTCTGCCCTGGGCTTGAAACAGAAGCTGTTGTCACTAACCGGACACCAACCATGCTGTCCATGTTGGTAGTGGGGCGCTGCAGTGGTGACACAGTATGTCCCACCTCCTATATATGCCACCTGCAGGGGCACATGGCCTTGTGCCATTGCCTCCATGGTGCAATTTATAGGCTCCGCACCAGCAGTTCTGATCCCGCACTGTGGTTTTGAAAGGGCATTCAAGTGCTAGGGACACAGGATGATGTGTGCTCCCCGGCTCCGGCACCCCGAGAGGTCGGTACCCGTCATTGCATGCTCCCATCGAATGACGTAAGGTGGGACCCCTGTGTAGCGAATGTGCGCACCCCCCTGAAAGACTCCAATGTTCTCCACGCTGTATACCGGGGCGGGTTTAGCTGTCTTTCCCATCACCGGCATTCTTACCACTATACCCATAATGGTGTAGTTAGACCGTCCACAGTCCACTGGAGCTGGGTAGGCCTCTGAAGCTAGTCTGAGCTGGCATGGACTCAATGCATTCTCGAAAGGGTGGAGGGCTGCGAGGTGCTTGTTGCTGATCCAGGAGGGGACTAAATCTTATTTCAAATCCTCCAGGTTATTGCGGCCCTTGCCCAGTAACCACGCCCCATACAGCACACAAGCTTCGTTCTGCGCAGCCTGATCTGATGCATTCCGATCCTCCCTGATGAGAGCATTTACCATTTTGGCATGTTTCTCCAGCTCAGCTATTACCTCTTTTAAGTGTAGTGTCATGGCCTGGTCCTCATGTAACTCAGAACCCACTACCTTATTCTCGTCAGTCAGTATCTCTCTTAACTGTGTTTTCAAACCATTGATTTGGGTTTGCAGCTCCACATCATCCAAAGAGTTGATGACGGAAGTCCCTGTGTTAAAGGCTGTAAAGATATAATTTACTGCACCCCTTCTTTGTCTCCCTATTCTGTCCAAGACCTCATGTGGTGTGGTGTATAATTCGGCTCTGTCGACATTGGCAAAGTCGAATTCGTAAAACTGTTTAAACATGTTTGTTAACAGGACCTGGTATAATTGCTCCATTTCCCTAGAGCACCACTCTGGCAACCCCACCTCGGTGAGGTTTAAAATCACCGAAGCCACTGCGTAGTGCACCCCTTGGTACAGTACCTGACCTGTGGGTACCAATACCAGTCCATTCCCGGGTCCCTTTGTTGTGGTGGGGCACCCTTCCTTGAGGGCTTTAGCTACCGGAATCGTGGGCAGAGGCTTGCGGGGTCGGGTGATGAGCTCAGTCGCGTTTACTGGGATCTGAGAGTATGGGACTCCGCACGCCCGTGTGCTGATGGCCCACCTCATTCCTTGTCCAGCATCCTGCCACTGCCTTTGGAAAAAGATGGAGACGCCTGTGGGGCAAGCGCTTTCTGAACCCCACATGCAGATGTAGATCCCTTCATCTGGTTCCCACCATTTGTCCCAACAGACACTCAACCCCCCATGAGTTCCCGTAATAGTCCGATGGGTATTGTTACCCAGTCTCTCTCACTCGACCGTAGAGTTCTTCATGGTTCTGCTCAACTTGCGCAGCCACCACCATCGGTCCAAAGGAACATGTCCAAAACATACCAGGCAAATCTTCTTCCCGACGGTAACGCTGACTCTGGACGCGATGACCCTCACTCGGGGGCACATCAAGGAAGTCTCTTGGTACGCAAATCCGGACTGGCTGGAGTATTCCGTAGAGTTCGACCCCAGCCATCCTGGCCACCTCCCTTCGTAGAAATATACGGCAGTTTCTTTAGCGTCCCGTGGGCCGGTTCTGTCAGTCGCGATGGGGCCTCTGTTGCCAGAGCACCCATAGATCGTGGAGTCCTTGGTGCGTCCCCGATAGGCCCAGCTCCACCCGATTACCATGACCATAAGGAGGATTCTGTTCATCATCCTCTTGGTTCCTGTAACAAATTAAACAATATAGCCAGGCTCCCGAGAGATTCTGGCTTAGGTGAAGGCATGATCGGGTCTTTCGACCTCAAGCCAAACGAATACGCATACTGAGCAGATCTCAAAACTACTTATGACTCTAAACACTTTAATGTATATACACCTTAAACATAAAACTTAAACTTATGTACAGCGCCGCCCGTCCCCGGGCGGCTTGCCTAATCTCTGTTTGGGCCGCAGCTTGCTGCTCCCTGTGGTGGGGCTGCAGTGACCTGTGGCTTGGGTTCCTCGCAGACTTTTGCTGTCAACTGGGGACTGCGTTCTGCCAGGGGTTTCCCAAGTCTGCGTTTACTGAAGGTGGGGGAATCGGGCCAGGGCTTCCTTGGCTGGGGCGCCCGAGGCGACCTGTGAGGGGGTGCCTTTGGTGAGGCTTCCGTAGTGAGTGGACCTTTGGGTGGGCCCTTGGCTCTCACAGCCCGTGACTCCTCCACGACTGCCGGCTTCGGCTCCCTTCCCTCAGGCTCCGCCCCTTTGGGATTTGGGTCGGTGGCAGACAACTCCTCCTCACCTGTCCCTACAGGTGGAGGATCTCCGCCCCCAATTTCTACCTCCCCCAAACTTGAGTCGAGGGCGGGATCTCCGTCCTCCGACTCCAGCTCCTCCCGAATTGTATCAAGGGTGTGGCCCAGCTGTTCGGGCTCCTCGGCTCCGATAGCGTTCGGATCAGGGGGAGGGCCTTGATCTTCGGGCTCTTCCTCGTCCGAGTCCCAGGCCATTGGGGAAACCTCCCAGGTGGGCGGGACAGTTTCTCCCCTCAAGCAGGCTGCTGTTCCAGCTTGTGTGGTCTGTGACTCATCACACGCCTCAGGCTGAGGATCTTTACCCTCAGACCTGGCCTCAGTTGCTGGTACTCTTGCACCTGGCTTAAACAGTTTGCACTGATTGATGTGAAACCATTTAGTGCACCGGGGCAGCTTCACTGCATATACCATGGGGCTGGCCTTGACTACAATGCTGTAGGGCCCCATGTACAGTGGTTCTAAACTCCCTACTCGGGCACAGTTTCTCACCATGACCTGATCTCCAACTTCCCACACATGTGCTTTTCGGGTTCAAGCAGCAATCGGTTGCCCTGATGCTGCCTTCCCATGTTCCCAGCCGCTTGCCCATAAATCTGTTTCAGGCGCTCAAAGAGGGTCCGGGCAAACTTGTCCCGGTTTACCTCTCGGAGCTGACCCTCAGTGAGCACCGGGGCTAGTACATGGGTGGGGGTTTGCATGACTCTTCCAGTCATTAATTCGTGTGGGGAGTACCCCGTACTATTAGACTGGCTAGCCCGGATCCCCATGAGGACTAGAGGCAAGGTCTCCGCCCATTTCTGGGGCGAGTCCCTTGTCTCCTTCCTCAACCTTTCTTTTAAGGTGCGGTTCATGCGTTCCACAATCCCAAATTGTAGTGTATGTACCTTTAAGAGAGAACTACTTTTACAGCTCCTGTATACTGTAGTACCGGCAGTGACCACACTTGTATATAAGCCTTGAGCATGCCTCTGTACCCCCAGTCTTGAGACTACCCTACTCCAGTAAATACCTGTTGATTGTTAAGTTACAGCATCCGTGTGGTTATTGAAAAACATCATACTCTCAGAATCACGGATCTAACAGTGGCGATGAGTGTCGATTCGAATCTACCTGCAACTCTGCATTTCCCTTCGAGGATTCGCTCCGGGAGGGCGGTGGAAGAAAGTCGAGACCAGAAACACGGGCGTCGACCACGAGCAACCGCCCAGTCATCCGGCAGAGAGTGAACATCGCAGGGGAGGCTGTGGAGAGCCGGGCTTGGTTCCCCAGCCATGACGATCAGCAACAGACTGACGACAGGTACCAGGTACAGTGCAGACCCTTCCCCGACAGTGGCGGCTGGAGCCGACCGACGGCAGAGAAAAAGCCGAGCAGCGTCGACGGGGTAAGATAGAGGGTGAAGCGCACAGGGCGCAGCCGGGGGTTGAAAACCGAGCGGCGTCGAGGAAAAACAAAATGGAGAGAGGGTTAAGCAGCAGCCGGGTTCAGGACCAGTCGGCGGAAACGGGAAAGGCGCACACAAAAAAAAATGTGCAGAGCGCAGCCAGGGCTCAAGGGCTGAACAGTGTCCACGGGGAGAAGAAGGGAGAGCGCGGGAGACACCATTGAGCCGCGGAGAAGGAAGATGCCATTTTTAGAAGCCGCAGTGGAGAAGAAGGGCGAGCGCGGGAAGAAAGGAAAGCGCGGGAGACGCCATTTTGTGCCAGCAGAGAAGAAGGGAAAGCACGGGAGACACCATTTTTGACAGTTAAATCACACCCAGGGATGCCGAAGAGTGGCAGTATCTCTACGTTCGACAATGAAGTCGAAGATTGGGCGACATATGTGGAACATATTGAGGTGTACTGCAGGGCGAATGAAGTGGGTAACAAGGGAAATTAGGGATAGCATAAGATCCAAGGAGAGGACATACAAATTGGCCAGAAAAAGCAATAATCCTGAGGATTGGGAGCAGTTCAGGATTCAACAAAGGAGGACAAAGGGATTAATTAAGAAAGGGAAAATAGAATATGAGAGTAAGCTTGCAGGGAACATAAAAACTGACTGTAAAAGCTTTTATAGATATGTGAAGAGAAAAAGATTGGTGAAGTCAAGCGTAGGTCCCTTGCAGTCAGAATCGGGGGAATTTATAATGGGGAACAAAGAAATGGCAGACCAACTAAATACATATTTTGGTTCTGTCTTCACAAAGGAGGACACAAATAACCTTACAGAAATACCAGGGAACATAGGGTCTGATGAAAGGGTGGAACTGAAAGACATCAGTATTTGTAGTGAAATGGTGTTAGGAAAATTGATGGGACTGAAGGCCGATAAATCCCCAGGGCCTGATAATCTACATCCCAGGGTACTTAAGGAAGTGGCCCTAGAAATAGTAGGTGCATTGCTAGTCACCTTCCAGAACTCGATAGACTCTGGAACAGTACCCATGGATTGGAGGGTAGCTAATGTTACCCCACTATTCAAAAAAGGTGGCAGAGAAAAAGCGGGGAATTATAGACCGGTAAGCCTGACATTGGTAGTGGGGAAAATGCTAGAGTCCATTATAAAAGATGTAATAGCAGAGCACTTGCAAAGCAGTGACAGGATCGGACAAAGTCAACATGGATTTACAAAAGGTAAATCATGCTTGACTAATCTACTGGAATTTTTTGAGGATGTAACTGCTAAAATAGATAAGGGGGAACTAGTGGATGTGGTGTATCTGGACTTTCAGAAGGCTTTCGATAAGGTCCCGCATAAGAGATTAGCGTGCAAAATTAAGGCACATGGGATTGGGGGCAAGGTATTGACTTGGATAGAGAACTGGTTGGCGGACAGAAAGCAAAGAGTTGGAATAAACGGGTTGTTTTCCAAGTGGCAGGCAGTGACTAGTGGGGTACCGCAAGGATTGGTCCTAGGACCCCAGCTGTTCACAATATATATTAATGATCTGGACGAGTGAATTGGATGTAATATCTCCAAATTTGCAGACGACACAAAGCTGGGTGGGAGGGTATGCTGCGAGGAGGATGTCATGAAACTCCAGTACGATTTGGACAGGTTAGGTGATTGGGCAGAAACATGGCAAATGCACTATAATGTGGATAAATGTGAGGTTATCCACTTTGGTGGCAAAAACAGGAAGGCACATTATTATTTGAATGGCAATAGATTGGGAGAAGGGGAAGTGCAAAGAGACCTGGGTGTTCTTGTGCACCAGTCGCTGAAGGTAAGCATGCAGGTGCAGCAGGCGGTTAAGAAGGCAAATGGTATGTTGGCTTTCGTAGCAAGAGGGTTCGAGTACAGGAACAAGGATGTCTTGCTACAGTTGTACAGGGCCTTGGTGAGACCGCACCTTGAGTATTGTGTGCAGTATTGGTCGCCTTATCTGAGGGAGGACCTACTTGCCATGGAAGGAGTGCAGCGAAGATTCATCAGGCTGATAACTGGGATGGCAGGAATGACGTATGAGGAGAGATTGTGTCGATTGGGCTTATACTCACTGGAGTTTAGAAGATTGAGAGGGGATCTCATCGAAACCTATAAAATTCTGTCAGGCCTAGACAGACGAGATGCTGGAAGGATGTTCCCGATGGTCGGGGAGTCCAGAACCAGGGGTCATAGTCTAAGGATAAGGAGTAGGACATTTAGGACTGAAATGAGGTGGAATTTCTTCACCCAGAGAGTGGTGAACCTGTGGAATTCTCTGCCACAGAGGGCGGTGGAGGCCAGTTCATTAAATATATTCAAGAAAGAGTTGGATATATTTCTTAAGGCTAAAGGGATCAAGGGATATGGCGAGAAGGCAGGGACAGGGTACTGAATTTGAATGATCAGCCATGATCTCATTGAATGGCGGAGCAGGCTCGAAGGGCCGAATGGCCTACTCCTGCTCCTATCTGTTGTGTCCGTGTGTTAATAGAGACACTGAAGGCAGGAGTTGGTTTCACAGGTGTTTACTGAACAAAGTCTGGAGGTGAACTAACTGTTACAACACAATATACAGGCTTATATAGCCCGAGTGGCCATTACCGGCATTACAGTACACAGGGGGCTCTTAAAGGAACATACACTACAATTCCTCCCCTTTTAGCCAACCAGTACATAATATTTTAAGTAATCATTAATTACATGTTACAAGAACAATAATCTACACATTGCTGCAGTTAATCAATTGTAAGTCAGTGGCCTAGAAATTCAGTGGCCTGCGCCACCAGTTTGCGCCCAAAGAGGGCTTTTGCGCCACTGTCCAAACCTACCGCGATATTTAGCGGGGCGCTAATGGCGGCGTTAGCCTGTAGTGCTGCGCCGCCACCGATGACATCATCGGTGTGCACAGCGCCCCGCTATCGCCCCGCAGGCCATATTTGGTCGCCGCCGCCTCCTCCGCGCTGGCCGCAAACAGCGACCGGTGCACAGGGGCCTACCTGTGCCGGTAGTGGGGCGAGTTAAGGTGGAGGTGCGGCCGGCCGCTTTTTCGGCGGCCGCCTGCCCGCACCTCCGTCCCCGGCCTCCTACACCACCCCCCCGCGGCATTGCCGGCTGTTTCCCGAGAGCCCGGCACTTATCCTTGGTGCCGGGCTCATTTGCCGGCACTCGCGAGCGGGGATCGCGCTGTTGCAGGCACCTCCCCCTTAAGAGTGAGAGGAAGGCCTGCAGTACCGCAGGCTGCCGTGCCACAGCGGGTGGCGCTGCGGCACTTTGCACGCCGATATTCAGTTTCAGCGCCCCAAGCGGGGCGCCGAAACCCTTGTTTAGCGGCCGGCTTCCACTTGGGGCGCTGAAACTGAATATCCCGCTGGCGCAAGTGGCTCCGAGCGCAGCGGTTATTCCGGCGCCCAGGCGAGCTGGGCGCCCCAACCTGAATTTCTAGGCCAGTCTCTCTGGAGGCTTCCTGACTCGGTCCGGATAACACCTTGGTGGTGTAGTAGGTTCTTTTGGCAAGGCTGATTCGGCTTGAATGCCAGTGTCGGGTTCAACTGGTTCCAGAATCACTGGATCGGAGGTAGATACTATGGGTATCTCTACTTCATCATTAGGCGTATAGAGTTGTGGTGTAGGTTGTCCCTTTTCGGATGACTCTATGATTTGGTCAGCATGGCGCCTTATTATGCTTTCTCCAATGTTCACGGTATACATCAGCGGTCCTAGTCGTGTGCAAATAGTTCCAGGCTGCCATTTCTCGGTACGGTAGTCCCGGGCCAAAACTTGTTGACCTATCTGGAAGGTTCTAGTTGGCCTTTCATTCATGCCTTGAAATTGCCGGTTCTCCACGTCCCTTCTGATGTTTGGCTTGATCAAATCCAGCCGGCATCTTAGGCTTCTATTGAAGAACATCATGGCGGGAGTTTGGTTTGTAACCATATGTGTTGCATTCCTGTATGCAAACAAGAAGTTATCCACCTTATGCTGAAGTTTTATGTCTTCATTACCCATGGCCTTTATGGCCTTCTTGAAGGTCTGGACAAACTTTTCAGCCAATCCATTGGTGGCGGGATGGTATGGGGCGGACGTGTAGTGCTTAACCCCATTGTTTTTTAAGAACTTCCTGAATTCTTTGGACACAAATTGCGGTCCATTATCAGAACAGATCTGTTCAGGCAGCCCATTCCTGGCAAATATGGTCCTTAATACTGTGATGGTTTTTTCCGTGGTGGTGGAGGACATCTTTATTACCTCCGGCCACTTGGAGTGTGCATCAACCGCGATTAAGAACATTGAGTCCATAAATGGACCAGCAAAGTCGATGTGTACCCTTTGCCATGGAGATGAGGGCCACTCCCATGGATGTAGAGGGGCTTGTGGTGGAGCGCTTTGGACCTTCTGGCATCCTAGGCAGCTCTTGGTCATTTCTTCGATGTCTCCATCGATACCTGGCCACCATGCAAACGGCCTGGCTAGGTTCTTCATTTTCACTCCACCCAGATGCCCCTCGTGAAGCTCCTTTAGAACTTTATCCTGGAGTTTGGGTGGAATCACCACTCTGGATCCACACATCAAGGTTCCTCGGCACACTGACAGCTGTTCTCTTCTTTGCGAGAATGCTGGCAACAGTGGTTCGCCATGTGCTGGCCATCCCTTCACTGTTAAATCGTAGACTCGTGAGAGAGTCGGGTCATTTCTCGTTTCCCTTTCAATGGCAGAATTTGTCACTGGTAGACATTCGACTATGGTAGAGTGGAATGTCTCCACTGGGTCTACTGTAGGTGCCTCTTCTACCGTTGGCAACGGTAGGCGCGATAAACCATCAGCATTCCCATGCTGTTTTGATCCTAGAAAAAGGGACCACCTCTGTAGCCTTTGCGCTGTCATAATGGGAACACCCTTTTTAGGGTTGAATATGGAGATGAGGGGTTGATGGTCAGTCAACAAGGTAAATTTTTGTCCGTGTAGGTAATGGTTGAATTTCTTCACTCCCCATACCAGGCTGAGTGCTTCCCTGTCGATTTGGGCATAGTTACGCTCAGCTGAGTTCAATGAGCGTGACGCAAAAGCTATCGGCCGTTCCGAGCCATCAGGGAATCTATGCAATAATACCACTCCTACGCCGTAAGGGGATGCATCGCACGCCAGTCTGATTGACAGTGATGGGTTGTAATGAGCCAAAACTTCCTTGGACATGATTAAATCTTTGCATTTATGGAAGGCACGTTTACAGTCTTCGCTCCATTTCCAAATTACTCCTGTTTGTAACAGTTCATTAAGAGGGTGCAGAAGAGTTGATAAGTTCGCTAAAAATTTATGATAGTAATTTATTAATCCCAGGAACGACCATAATTGTGAAACATTTTCAGGTGCTGGGGCTTTTATGACCGCTTCAATTTTTTCAGGTGACTTATGCAACCCTTCCTTATTAATTATGTGGCCACAATGTGATATTTGATTCTGGAAAAATTCGCACTTGGGGCGATTTGCTCGTAGGCCCCGTTCTCTCAGCCTAGTGAGCACCTGCTCCAAATTGGCAAGGTGCTCGTCGTCATTTTCTCCTATTACAAGGATGTCGTCTAGGTAGCATTGAGTCCCCGGAATCCCTTGCAGGACTTGCTCCATAGCTCTTTGCCAGATAGCTGGAGCTGATGCTACTCCGAAAACCAGTCGATTGTACTGGTACAGGCCTTTGTGTGTATTTATCGTGAGATACTTTTTAGAGGCCTCTTCAACTTCCATCTGTAGATATGCCTGTGCCAAGTCAATTTTGGTGAAACGTTTCCCTCCGGATAGTGAGGCGAAAATATCTTCTATCCGCGGAAGAGGATACTGTACCGTGTGAAGGACCGGATTTACAGTCACCTTGAAGTCTCCACAGATGCAAATTTTTCTCTGTTCTTCAGATTTATCATTATTCAACGTTTTCTTCATGACTGGGACGATGGGTGTTGCCCACTCACTCCAATCTATCTTGGATAATACGCCTGCCTTTTCCAAATTCTCCAGCTCTGCCTCGACTGCTGGACGAATTGCGTATGGCACCGGCCTTGCCTTAATAAACTTGGGAATTGCCGCATCTTCCACTTTTATTGAGGCGGTGATGCCTTTCAAGGTTCCTAGTTTCTCTTGAAACACTTCCTTGGCGTTGGCCAAGATGTCTTTTAATCGTTCAGGTATGACGTCATCATCATTTTTTTCCTTACTGGTCACCGTCAGTGCCTGAATGGAGTGCCAGTCTAAACATATCTTCCTGATCCATTCACGTCCCAACAGCGGTGGACCACCATCTTGTAGAACGTATAAATACAACTTCTGTATTTCCTTGCCGTTGTATACAACAGGCACCCTTATTTTTCCTTTGGGGTATACTTTCTGCCCCGTATATGTTTTCAAGATAATGGATGTGTCTTTTAAAGGTATATGCGGAAATAGCCGCTCGTAATCCCGTCGATTTATTACGGTCAGAGCTAATCCTGTATCTAGCTCCATTTTAACTGGGGACCCTGCTATCATGAGGGTAACCCAAATGGTCTGGTAATCTTCTTTGGCAATTACATTATGTAATTTGAGACAGCTTAGTCTCTTGTTTCCGGAGTCGCTATCGCTCATCTGGTCTTCGGAGCTACTGTCCGTCATCATTTGTACCTTTCTGTACTTTTCTTTATTGATTTGTTTTTCCTGTCCGTGGATTTTTTTGGTCCAGATTGGCATACCCGTGCAATGTGTCCAATCTTTCCGCATTGCCTGCATGCTTTGTCCTTGAACCAGCAGTCCCTCTGGTCATGGGTGGACCTGCCGCAGCGATAACATCTCTCGAAACCCTGTGTCATTTCATGGGTGCCGAAGTCCTGTGGCTTTTGCTGTATCTCTGCAGCTCCTCTTGCGGCTGCTTCGTATGATACAGCCATGCTGAAAGCCTTGTCCAGTGTCAAATCTTTCTCAGAAAACAGCCTTTTCTGTGTTCCTTCACTTAGGAGACTGCAGACGAATCTGCCAGTCCTGCCCCGAATTGGCCGTGCTTTGATAGCTTTCTTAATTCGGTGAGGTAATCAGCGTTACTTTCATTCTTGTGTTGATTCCTCTTGAAGAATTTGAATCATTCCGCTATCAGCAGCGGTGTTGGGTTTAAGTGCTCCTGTAGGGTATCAACAATTTCCTTAAAATTCTTGTCCTTTGGTTTGGCTGGAGTGATTAAGTTTCGTAACAGCCCGTATGTCTTTGCACCCATTAGATTTAGAAGTACTGACGCCTTTATATAATTTTCTATTCCATTTGCGGTGCAATATACCTCCACTCTTTCCACATATGTGGCCCAATCCTCTATATCGTTATCAAAAGCATCAATATTGCCTTACCTTAGGCATCCTGGAAAAATAATTGCGCTTCCCGCGCTTTTCTTTCTTTCCTGCAGAAAAGATATGGTGCTTCCTGCGCTTTCCCGCTGCTTCTGCTGACAACGCTGTTTTCTGTTTTCCGCGGTCTTTTAAAATTTTTTTTTTTATTTACAGGTGGAGACTCGTTCCCGCCGGACTCTCTCTGCTAGGTCCGAACGCCGACCTGCATTGCAGCGCCGGCCGTCTCCCGAGTGCTCCCCCCCCATCTGTTTCTGCTTGCCTCCGCCTTCGCTGCTTGGCCTCACTGCAGAGCCAGCCAATGGAGCCCCAGCCCACCGCCCAGGAAGGATTATTGCAGTACCTGCCACCAGCTCGGCTAGCTGGTGAAACCACAGCTTTTTTTTTCTTGTTTTTCTTTGACTTTGGACGTCTGAGGAATCGATGTCCTTGAGGTGCTGCCGAATTGCAGGTAAGTCCGTTTCCAATTCATCACCACTGTTGTGTCCATGTGTTAATAGAGACACTGAAGGCAGGAGTTGGTTTCACAGGTGTTTACTGAACAAAGTCTGGAGGTGAACTAACTGATACAACACAATATACAGGCTTATATAGCCCGAGTGGCCATTACCAGCATTACAGTACACAGGGGGCTCTTAAAGGCACATACACTACACTATCTTCTATGTTTCTATAAGTGCCAGATGCTCGGAAAGCACTGGTTTTGTTAAATTCCATGGGTGCAAAAACTTATGTCTTGCTGCGAAACCTAATAATCCCAGAGAAGCCTGTGAATAAGAATTTCGAAAGCATAGTAGAAATCCTACAGGACCACTTAAACCCCACACCGCTGCTGATAGCAGAACGATTTAAGTTCCATAAAAGGAACCAACACAAAGATGAAAGCAATGCTGAGTACTTAACGGAACTGCGCAAGCTATCGAAACACTGCCAGTTTGGAGTGGGACTAGCAGATACGTTAAGGGACAAGTTTGTGTGTGGGCTTCAAAGTGAACGAACCCAGAAACGGCTTCTATCAGAAAAGGATCATATGCTGGACAAAGCTTTCAGTATGGCAGTATCACACGAAGCAGCCGCAAGGGGCGCTGCAGAGATACAACGGAGACCGCAAGAATATGGCACCAATGAAATGTCCTATGGAACAGGGAAGTGTTATCGCTGCGGCAGAACAACACATGACCAGAAGGATTGTTGGTTCAAGGACCAAGTGTGCAGACAGTGTGGAAAAGCAGGACACATAGCAAGAGTCTGCAGGTCTGGGAAGAAAACCAACAGCAAGCAATCTCCACAGGAGAAGTACAAAAAGGTACACAAGGTGATGGACAGTAGTTCAGACGAACAGAAAAGTGACACAGACTCCGGAATCAAGGAGCTGGGTTGTCTGAAACTACATAAGATAACCAAAATGGAGGATCACCAGACTATCTGGGTTACACTCAAGATAGACGGAGTCCAAGTGAAAATGGAATCGGACACAGGATCAGCCCTAACAGTCATACACCAAAGGGACTACAAGTGGCTATTTTCACATATACCCTTGAAAGCTACAGAGATTGTCTTGAAGACGTACACGGGGCAAAAAGTCTACCCCAAAGGAAAAATAAGGGCGAAAGTGATATACAAAGGCCAGGAAATATCTATAAATGGACTATTGTTGTTTAATGTACATGTTAAAGTGTTAATTGTTATTTGAATATTATGGGTACTGCTAATCTAGAAGGGGAGGAATTGTAGTGTATGTGCCTTTAAGAGAGAACTACTTTTACAGCTCCTGTATACTGTAGTCCCGGCAGTGACCACACCTGTATATAAGCCTTGAGCATGCCTCTGTACCCCCAGTCTTGAGACTACCCTACTCCAGTAAATACCTGTTGATTGTTAAGTTACAGCATCCGTGTGGTTATTGAAAAACATCATACTCTCAGAATCACGGATCTAACACAGATGACTGAGGATTGTGGGCCACGTGCCACTTCCCTTCAATGCCCAGGAGCATGAGGGTGTCCTGCATCACTTGGCCAGTGAAATGAGCCCCTTGGTCAGACTCCACAAATCGTGGTAGTCCCCACCATGAGAACACCTCCCGGACCAAGATCCTGGCCGTACTAAGTGCCGTGGCTGTTCAGCATGGGAAGGCTTCTACCCACTTGGTGAACACATCCACCAGGATGAGGCAGTACTTAAAACCTCCCTGGATGGTGGGCAGTGGCCCAATGAAATTGATCTGTATCGACTGCCATGGTCCCTCTACTCTCCTGATGTGTCCCAAAGGCACCTTCCTTTTCTGGGGGTCTGGGTTGTTTGCAGCGCACACGAGGCAATTAGCACAGAACTTGCGAACGTCGTCCCGAAGTCTCGGCCACCAACCTGCCTGTTCTACCCGTTGCCAGGTGACCTCAGGCCCGGGGTGTCCTGCTCCTGGACCCTCATGGGCCAGTTGAAGGAATTCCCTCCGGTGCTGCTGCGGCACAACCCACTGCTCTTCTCGGAACAGCATGCCTTCCTTGATGGAGAGGCCTGCTGTACCATATGGACTCTCTACTTCCTTGCCCTCAGTGATGGCCTTGAGGACTGTTTTTAGGGCGGGATCTAGGGTTTGGACGGTCTTGAGGTCTGGGGGCAGCGTTAGCCCTGTGGTACCCTGAGTCCCATCCCTGCCTCAGATCACTGCCACGGGTTTGGACCCATAGGGGTCCCAAAAAGTACCGGTGCGGGCACCCTCTCTGGCTAGCATATCCGTTTGTTGGTTACCCTCGCCACGGGGCTCCGTGGAGGAATGGGCCTTTACCTTGTGGATAAAGACTTCCCCTTTCTCTCCCACTGCAGTCAAGATCTTTTCTAACAGGGGCTTTACGGTTAAGGGTCGCCCGTCCGCAGAGGTATATCCGCGGCGGGAGCAGATGGCTAGGTACTCCGTACACGAGTTGTATGTGAACATGCTGTCTGAGCAAATCGTGTATGGGGTGGGGAAGATCTCGGGGTGTGTAACGACGTACACTACCGCAGACAGTTCAGCCTGCTGGGCGCTCATAGTGCTGGGGAGCTTAATCGCCAGGGCAATGTTTGCTGCGGGGTCATAAACTCCACACCCTGTGAGTCGTTCACCAGCGGATACCGTGCTGGAATCGTCTACGTAGATCTCGCGGCCCGTGGGATGTATCCCAGCCCATAAACCTACGTCCACCTCCCATACCCCTTCTACGGAACACCGATGGGCTGTTCCGGGATATACCATGTTGGCCGTGAGCTTGGGCTCGCAGAGACCCTTCACCATCAGCTCCATCTGTGAAAGGAGGAGGGTCCAGCGCGCAATGCATGCGCTGCTTTCTGTCCCATCCTTAATCATTCCATCTAGAAGCATTTGGGTGGGTGTGTGATGGGTGAGGAGAGTGATGGGAGAGATGCCTGTGAAGATCAGAGACCTTTTCACAGCCCAATGCGTGGCCAAAAGATGCCGCTCGCAATTGGAAAAACTCCTTTCCACATCGGTGAGCACCCTGGAGGAATAAACCACCGGCCTCAGCTTACCGTGTCGCTCTTGAAGCAGTACAGCGCTCAAGCTATCCCCGCTAGCCGCTACCTCCAGGAAAAACTCCTCTCCCCCATCTATGGCCCCTCTTGAGGTTTTCAAATGCTGCCTGACAACCCTCATCCCAGGACCACTCCACTCCCTTGTGTAGGAGTCGGAGCAGCGGGGCTGCTGTGGCTGCATAGTCCTCAATAAAGTCTCTGCAGTACCCAGTCAGTCCCAAAAACGACTGCACACCCGTTACGGTGGTGGGGATCGGTAGATCTTGTACCGATTCCCGCCTGGCCTTATCTATGGCTCTTTCACCGGCGCGGATGGTCAGACCCAGGAATTTCACTTCCTGCTGGCCGATCCATGCCTTCTTTGGGTTTACTTTGAAACCCTTTCTGCCTAACAGCTCTAATAACTCGGCCAATAGTGGGCCATGCTCCTCTCTGGAATCTGTGAACAGGAGCAGGTCATCCACATACTGCACTAGCTGATTGGGCTGGCTGAACTCTTTTAAACTCCCTGCCATGCATTGATGGAAAATGCTGGGGCTATTGTGGAAACCCTGTGGCAAGCAGTTCCAGGTGTACTGTTGCCCTTTAAACGTAAAGGCAAACTTCTACTGATCCTCCCTCCTTAAAGGGATGGACCAAAACCCATTAGAAATATCCAGCACTGTGAACGTGGTCGCGGAGGCTGGAATGCTTCCTATCAGGTCGGCAACTGCTGCTACTGTCGGCGCGCAGGCTGGGATGTTGCCATTGAGGACTCTGTAGTCCACCGTGGCTCTCCAGGAATCGTCCGGCTTCCTCACCGGCCATAACGGAGAGTTTACATGGGTGACTATCGGTCTGAACACGCCCTGCTGCACCAGTGAAGACATTGCTGTCTCCATGTCGGGGATCCGCTTCTCGGGGGAAGTTGTACTGCTTTTGGGGTCGGGCCATGGGGTCTCCATCTACTCTGACCGCAAACCCGGTGACCCTCCCGCAATCGTGCTTGTGAGTGGCAAACGCCGTCAGGTGGTCTGACACAAATGCCTGCAGATCTTGTCGGACGTCTGCGATCATGAGCTCGAGGTCGTAGCCCTCTTTTGGCTTCATGGTACACAGGGTCCCTCTTTCTCCTTTCCCTGGGATGATGACTACCTTGCCTGGCTTACCCTTCCCCGCTCCCCAAAGACAATGATTTCTTAGATCCATGAGGGTCCCGTGTTCTACCAAGAAATCGGACCCGAGGATCCCTTTCCCATTCTCCACTTCCCACTTCATCAGTATACACTTCCACTTGGTGCGGAGTGGTCCTAAATGAATGGAGAGGGGAATTGAAAATGCGCCAGCCTGTTCCTTGCCTGTGAAGCCCGACAGAATATATGGAACCCCGGTCGATAGAGGCGAGGCGTGCACGATGCTCCCGTATCCAACAGATAGGTCCCTTTTACCCCCTCCACTTCCATCTCCACGAGGGGTCGCCTCCATACATCATATCGCAGCGCACACAAGTAAACGGGCTGCGCCGGCTCTAGTCATTTGGGCACAGCAGTCGGGGTTTCGGGAACGACAAGACCAGTGGTGACGGCTATCTTCCCCTGCAAAATCATAAGAGACCGCATTGTCTCTAAAATTGATTCAATCGCAGCGGGGTTCATAGCTGCACCAACTCCTTGTGTTGGGGCAGGGCTATGGCTTGGGTTTGGGCTGGTGCTGGGGCGGCGGTCTGGGCTTGGGCTTGGGCTGCGGGAAATTTTCCCTTATTATCCTTCCACGGACTTCGACAGTCCTTGCGTCAATGTCCATCCTTCCCACACCCGTAGCAATTGAGCTTGACTTGGGCAGGGCGATTCCACTCCTGACGCCACTCCTTCTTGCTTGGGGCTGCGGGTTTTGCCTCATGCACCTTTCCCTTCTGGGGAGGTGTTTCCTGACCTCTACAATTCTTATACGCAACATTGAGCTGGCGGAGCACCGTCTCCTCCGTGACACCGGGACCTTGGGGGTCAAACCAAGATCTGGCTAGGGCCCGTATCTGTGGCAAGCTGTTGGTAATAAAGCAATGGAACCAATGAACCCGCTGTTCAGCGCTCATTGCAACCTGTTCAGGCACACCCGGACAACTGCGTCGATACACTGGCCACAGCCTTTCTGCGAAAACCCATGAGGGTTCTCCAGATAGCTGCACGGTCCCTTCCACACGGTCGAACGGACTACCGTTATCCACTCCCATTAGTTCTAAAACTTCCTCCCTGAGATCCACATACCCTTTCCGTCCCCTCTTACTCTCATCTGAGAGGCACTGAAGGATTGTGCAATCCAGGGAGAAGAGCAACATTTTCGCCTGTTCCTGATCGTCACAATCATTAATGACGGCTGTCTCCTCTCTCTCCCTGAAATGAACTGAGGGATCTCCCTTTACTGTGAGTCTTGGGAGGTGGGTCACCATGGATCTTATTTGTTGGGCACTGTAGGGTACCACGAGCTGGTTCATGTGTTGTCCGACATCGCCATTGTCGGCGTTGGGACCGAACCTCTGGTGCCGAGCGGGACACATTGGTGCCGGTCCCGGCTTTGCTACCAGTGGCTGTTCTTCCTCACATTCCACCTCGGCTACCTCCTCTTATACCACCCCCTGTTTTTCCAGCCAAGCCTCACTGTAGCTCGGCGGTGCTGAGGGCTCGGTGGCTGGTGCCACAACTACTTCGGCTGGGATCGGTTGTTTTGATTCCTTTAAAAAGTCCATGTGACTGGCTTTCGGGCTGACGAGGCACACCATGCCTTTTGCCTTAACCAGGGCCTTTCTTAGGTCCTCTATGGTCTTTTGGCAGGGGCTGTGGTCTGTGCTCTCATACCCGTGCTCGAAGGCTAGCTTGTAAGCTGCCTTAACCTCCACTACTCTCTCCTCCTGCGCTCTTAGCTGTTGTGTGAGGCGGGTGTTTTTCTCCCGGATCCTCATGTCATGCATCTTTGCCTCAGTAACCTGGCACTCCAGGTACTCTATCCTAGCCTGATGTTGAATAGCTACCACTTGGCATTCCTGATTCAGCGCGTGAAGCGCTGTGATGAGATTTTCCCCACCCATGGTCTTTTCCTCTATCTCTGCTGCCTGGGTTGTGATCCTGGCTGCTGGTGCTGCAACAACTCGGTCCAAGATCTGGGCTTGCTTCTTGTAACACATCAGCCACACTGCCTTTTCCACTGACTTCTTATGCTCTTTGATCTCTGTCCACCTGATGGCTGCGTCCACCGGACGCCACTGCTTCGTGAGATTTACCTTGCCAAAGACATAATCCGGTATCCTCTCATCCATACCATTTCGTCCATTCAAACTTGGATCTAATACATTGCAATCCTGCTGCCAGAGTCCTGCCGTGGTCGCCATTTTCTGTAAGGGGTTTTAGATTGCAGAGGTTTCTCTCTCTAGATGCCTCTCTCTCTTGCACAGTAAAACCGTGAGTGGTTCGACCCACTCGCCCCTTAGATTCTGTACTCTGGACTTTGGGGCAGGAACTACAATGTAGAGAAAACTCTTACAAACCAAGTTTGATGAAACGAAATGGAATTTTATTGCATAATGTAAAACAAATCAAATGCAAGCAAATAAAAGGGTACATGGGAGGGAAAAAACACAAACAAATCATAACGACACAATACTAACTAAGGCAAATTCAGGCATATTATGCTCTACCAAGATCATCATGAAATGGGGAAACACACGGAACATCGAGGGACAACTCATGTTAATTATACCCTTAAATGTCCACCCTCTGAAACCTATCTAGATCTGATTATGAAGGGCCAGAAACATGCTCACCAATCCAACTAGGAAGTGTAAGGTTTGGAAGACAGGTCTGCGTTTTGATCCCTTCAGGCATCCTGTCTCCTCGTGGTGGGAGCTGCGGGCTGCGCCACACTGCTCTCTTCCTCGATGTGAAAATCACGAGCAGGCCGGATCTCAGCGGGCCTGGACACCAGTGTGGAGGACGACCATCTGTTTGACCATTTTCATATAGGTTTCTTAGGACTACGGTCCTTGGTCTCGTCAAATGGCCCGGGGTAGGTCGATGATCTCCCGATGTTTTACCCCGGGGCGGGACGCCGGCTCGAACCGTCTTCTTTCCCTTCTTCAAGCGATGATGCCACCGAATACGATGGTAGCACCACGATGGCTGTTTTTGTTTCTACCCCCGGGTTCCCCAGATATACTTCTCAGGAGAAGGCTTTTTCTCCTGCCCAAATCAGGTTAGTCTTTGTTTAACTTTTGGCGGGTTTATCACACAGCGGGGTAGTTATTATATTTTAAATACTTTGGGATGGCCGGTAAAGGGCCATCTCTGGTCTGGAATGCCCTTCATTGTTTTTAATGTCCTGGTGATGTCCTTAACGGGTCCTTGATGCTCTTCTCATGAATATAAAACTGTTCCCTTTTGTCTGGGTAAACATTTAGATGGCCTTTATCTACAGGCCAATCTTGACTGGATCTGCATCCAATCTATATGTATAATGTGAGTGTCTGGTTTCGTTCTCTCAGAAACGGCTTCCAGAACTTACTGTGGGCTGAATCCACAAAGCTGTCTGAGGACTGCAGGAACCATTTTAAAGTGTCCCAGTAAGTTGGTCACGGGGTCTGGTGGCCATTTTGAATGCCCCTTTTCCCTAGGCTTCTTTTAAAATAGTCTTTAAAATCATGGCCTCTTCTGCCATTCGACCCTTTATAACATAAAGTTCAATTTTGCGAATCCTACAGCCCTGCTATCCATGTACATAGTGTATGCCTCTTCCCTTACCTGCAATTTTTTCCTTATGTCTTTATTCATCCATGGTGTCACATTAGTGTTTAGCTTGTTCTTGTTTTTTATCGGAATATATTTTTCCTGGACTCTGTTGAACACCGTTTTAAATGTTTCCCATTGCTGTTCTGCATCATTGTTTGCCAATATTGTTCTCCATTTTATTTTCCCAAGTTCTATTCTCAGCCCCTCAAAATCAGCTTTTCCCAATCTATTACCCTGGTCTTTGTCATACTTAGGTCCTTCTCAATTATTTTCTTAAAGCGTATTATATAATGGTCACTATTGCCGAGATGTACCCCTACTTTTACTTCTTTTATCTACTCTGGTTCATTCCAATTATTCGACCCAGTAGCAAATCCTTCCTTGTCGGGCTTCTTACATATTGGGTTAGAAAGGAGTCCTGTATACATTGTAGGAACTTTATTCATTTATCCCCTTTACCTACCTCTTCTGGCCAATTAATTTCAGGACAGATGAAATCCCTCATGATTATTATTCTATGCATTTTACTCATTTCCCTAATTTGTTTGCATATTTCTTCCTCCACCTCCCTTGCACTATTAGGTGTGTGTCAACTACACCTAATAGTGTGATTGATTAATGGGACTAAATTAATGGGACTAAAAGCTAACAAATCCCCTGGACCTGATGGCCTACATCCTAGGGTTCCAAAAGAGACAGCTGCAAAGATCATGGATGCATTGGTTGTGATCTTCCAGAATTTTGTAGATTCTGGCACGGTCCCAGTGGATTGGTAGGTAGCAAATGTAACACCGCTATTCATGAAAGAAGGGAGAGAGAAAACAGGGAACTATAGACCAGTTAGCCTGACATCAGTAGTGGGGCAAATGCTAGAATCTATTATTAAGGACATGGCAACAGGGCACTTAGAAAATCATAATATGATTGGGCAGAGCTGACATGGATGTACAAAAGGGAAATCATATTTGACAAATCAGTTAGAGTATTTTAAGTTTGGAACTAGCAGGGTAGGTAAGAGGGAACCAGTGGATGTATTTGGATTTTCAGAAAGCATTCGATAATATGCCACACAAAAAGTTATTACACAAAATTTGGGCTCATGCGATTGGGGATAATATGTTAGCATGGATTGAGGATTGGTTAACAGACAGAAGAGAGTAGGAATAAACGGGTCATTTTCCGGTTGGCAGGCTGTTACTAGTGGGATACCACAAGGATCAGTGTTGGGGCCTCAGCTATTCACAATCTATATTAATGACTTAGATGAAGTGACCGACTGTAATGTTCCCAAGTTTGCTGACGATACAACGCTAGGTGAGAAAGTAAGTTGTGAGGAGGACACAAAGGCCTAGAAATTCATTACAGCCACTTTTGGGGCGGTAAAGTCGGGCGGCCGCTAAAGTTTGCGCCCGGCGCAAATTCAAGGCCACTTCTCTGATATTCATTAGCTTCGCCCTAAGAGTTTGCTCGAGCGCTAAAACTGGCGATGCACACCTCTCTTTAGGCGCTGAGCCGGAGGTGCTGAGCGAGAGCGCCGAGGCCGGGCGCAGCGCAGGTGCGGCCATTTTTTGATTGACAGCAGACACCCTGGCACCGGCCAGCTCTTAAGGGGGAAGGGTCGACTTGGTCTGCTGCCACGCCCTGGATAGTGGAGCCCTGCAGCTAGGCCTGAACACTGCTGCTGGACCCAAATAGCGCCTGAAACCATGGAGAAGGCCCGTGAACGAGCGCAGCGCTTCTTAGAGCTTGATCTGAGGGTGCTGGTTGGTGCTGTGGAGAAGAGACGCCATATTTTGTTTCCGGACAATGGCAGGAAGCCGCCGGCCCGCGTCTACCGGAGAGCCTGGAGGCATGTCGCCACCAAGGTGTCATCCAACAGCGAGGTCCCCAGGAGCGGTGTCCAATGCCGCAAAAAGCTGAATGACCTCGCCAGGATTGTCAGGGTGAGTACCCTTTCCAGTGTCCTCCTCATCCTTGCATGTGCACCTCACATTATGGGCAAAGGGACCTGAAAGCCCTAATGGCCAGCCCTCATGCAGCAGCTATGGGACACTCATGAACATCAATTGCAGATTGTGCACTTAACACACTGGCCAGGCTATTCTACCATGGGAGGCAGTGCACACAAGATCAGGGCTACACACTGGCCAGGCTATTCGACCATGGGAGGCAGTGCACACAAGATCAGGGCTACACACTGTACTTAGAGGCCGTCCTTTCTCTTGCAGGCCAAGCTGGCCAATAATAAGAGGATCCGGACTGCGACCGGGGGAGGCGGACCCCAGATCCAGCCGCTCACAGAGCTGCAACATCGCATGGAGCGCATCATGGGTGGCCGGGTGATTGGCCCCGTTGCATCTGGAGATGCCGACCCTGTTCTGGGCACCAATGGTAAGGACATCACCTTTTGGACCTCTCTCGTCCCACTTGCGCATCAGATCTACATCCTTTGCCACTGTCCGACCAATGCGCTGAATACCACCACTCATGCATCCCTCGCTGATGCCCTCTCCTCACTCTAAAGCTACTCTTGTGCCTTCCTGCTTTCAGATGGTGAGGAGGAGGTCCCTGAAGTTGCCAGTGACAGCCCCTCAGAAGAGGAGGAGGAGGAGGAGCAAGAGGAAGGCGGCCCATCAGGGGAACCCTCAGCCGCGGCAACCCATGCCAATGTAGGGGACACGTCTTCCCTGGAGGGGAGCGTGGGGGAAGTGTCGGAGGGGAGGGTAGCTCCTGGGACCAGCGGCCTGCAGAAACGCGGATGGAAGCTCAGCGGCCTTCTCCCCAGAGGGGGGAAGGGTCGGAGGGGAGTCCAATTGCTGGGCCCATCGGCGTCCAGCAACGCAGGAAGGGTCGGCCAGCTCGGCAGCCTTCTCCCCAGAGGGAGAGTCTGGCCTCCAGTCCGGAGACGGCCAACGCCGAGGAGATGCGCCGCCTCGAGGACTTGTCCGCGGACTCGGAGCGCCGGCACACGGAGCTCATGGGGGTAGTGGCACGGTTGCCTGAGGCCATCGAGTCCCTGTCTCGGAGTGTGACCGAGTTCGGGGCCTCACAGACCACCAGTCAGGCGGAATTCGGGGCAGCTCAGGCAGCGAGTGGCCAGGTGATCAGTGGTGCCGTGCAGTCACTGGGCGCTCTGATGCGGTCACTGAACAGGTCAACACGGGCACTCACTGCTGCCACACTCGCTGTGTCAGCCAGGCATCGCCAGGGCACCCGGCGCGCTGCAGCAGCACAGCGGTCTGTCCCTCGGCAGATTGGTGCGCATGCTGCAGTGCTGGCCCGGCCGAGTGCCAGTGTCTCAGGCGACCAGCGAGCGCCTGCCATCCGCCAGCTTGCCCCCATTCCTCCAGCCACCACTGCCACTCCCCCAGTGGAGCTGCCAGGAGCTGCTGCAGCGACTGATGCTGGCCAGCCACAGCTGCAGCATTCACCAGCCGGCCCCACGACGGCCAGACCTCGTCGAGGCCGACCCCCAAGGGCATCTGCCGTCACGACATGTGCCCCTCAGGAGCCTGCCCCCAGCCTTGCAGCAGCCAATGGCCTCACTTTGAGGAGGAGCAGCAGGGCGTGCAGGGGCCGCCAAAGTGTGCAGAAGGCATCGCCCTTGCGGGCCACTAATTAGAGGGTGTGTCCAAATGTTGTGTTTTCTGGAATGTGTGTTTTGTGAAGGCCGAGGATGAAGGCCATTTTTGTTTACATCTTTTGTTAATGCTCCCTGTGGTAAACCACTGTTTGTATACTGTTTGCATTCCATTGTGTACATGCCTGGACATGCCTCGGCTGACTCCTCCCACAAGTCCTAGTATAAAGGTGACTGCTCCCCAGCCCTTTGTATTTCTGGACCGGTCGACCACTCGAGGCAGACCTCCATTCTTTTGTTAATAAAAGCCTTTAGTTACTCTTCTAGCTCTCAGTCTTTTATGAGTAATTGATAGCGCATCACTCCCCAGGTTGTGGGAGTGAGTCATGTGTGTGTGTTTTTTGGGGGTTTCATCTGTTTTTGGTTTTCATGTGGGAAGGGCCCTGAGTTTGTACAATAAACCATTTTATTTATTCACATTGTCCATGTTTGATCTTTGAAGTGTTTGTTGCCTTAACCGTCTGACGGCTTGCGGAGCGGCTGCAATCATGTTCTTTCATTGGCACAAGCCATTCCCTGACAGGGGGCCTAGAAGTGACGGTCAATAAGCCGCCGACGGGCGGCCCTTGGACCTTCTGCCTCCCTCCTGGGCTGGTACTCCTCGTCCTCCTCCTCCTCCTGCTCCTCCTCCTGAGGTGGTGGTCCAACGTGAGGTGGCAGTGCCTGAGTCCTGCGGATAGCCAGGTTGTGCAGCATGCAGCAAACGACGACGAATTGGGAGACTCGCTCCTGCGAATACTGGAAGGCTCCCCGGAGCGATCCAGACAGTGGAACCGTTGCTTGAGGACGCCGATTGTTTGTTCTATGATGTTCCTAGTCGCTTGATGGCTCTCGTTGTATGCCTCTTCAGCAGGGGTCGTGGGCGCGTGGAGCGGGGTCATGAGCCAGGTACACAAAGGATAGCCTTTGTCCCTGATAAGCCATCCTCTTGGGGGAGGCTGTGCCTGGAACATGTCAGCCACAGTTGTCTGTCGCAGGATAAAGGCATCGTGGCTGCTGCCTGGAAAGCGGGCATTGACAGCTAGGATGCGCTGCCTGTGGTCACACACCAGCTGTACATTGAGGGAATGGTAGCCCTTCCAGTTGCGGTAATCCTCGGCATGCTCCAGAGGTGCCCGCAAAGCCACATGCGTGCAGACAATGGCGCCCTGCACCATGGGGAAGCCCACTATTCTCGCAAATCCCACTGCACGCTGCTGCTGCTTCTCCAGGGTCATGGGGAAGGAGATGAATTGACGTCTCCTTCTGAAAAGGGCATTGGTTACCTGGCGGATGCAGCAATGCACGGCAAACTGGGAGATGTTAGCGATGTCCCCAGCAGCGGATTGGAAGGAGCCGGTGGCATAGAAGTTGAGAGCCACCGTCACCTTCACTGCCACCGATAGAGACGTCCTGCGCATCAGCTGTGGACGCAGATCTCTGTGCAGCAGCTGGCAGATGTCTGCAACCACCTCCCTTCTGAATCGCAGCCTCCTAACACACTGTGCGGCAGACATGGTCAGATAGGACTGCTGGCGGTATACCCTGGGTGGGTAAGGCCTCACTTGGCGATGCCTGTTGCCCCCTCTGCGTCTAGCCAGGGCTGCCACTCTCTCACGGCGTCTGTAAGCCCTTCCGGCATAAGGCTGAAACTCAGCGTTGGCACTCAATGCAGCCCCCATTATATGCTGGCAAACACTGAGATCTCAATGAAGGCAAAGACAATTGCTAAGCTCTGGCCTGAGCCAAAAATACCTGTCCTAGTGTTGGGCCAAAGCAGTAAGCTCTCCTCCTTGGTCTCTCTCCAAAAAACCGTTGCACAAGAGTGAATGCTGCAAAATGGCTGGCCTTTATAGTGCAGGGTAAGTGCCCTTTAATTTGCTCTCCCCGCGGCCCGCCTCGGCTGTGTACCGTTCCACTTCACAGTCGTTAGGGCCGCCCGGCGCACAATGGGGCGGCGCGAGTGAAGTTCCAGTTCCGGGCGCACAAAGGGCATTGCACGACGAAATGACGTCATGATCTGGGCGCGCAGCAGGGCTCGCGCTAAGACTTTGCGCCGGCGCTAAATGTCTACTGAAGTTGGGGCGAGGCGCAGATCGCGCTGCGCCCGGGCGCTAAGCGCCTAGCGCTCGAGATCTACTCCTCCTAAGGCGCTAACGGCTGGCGCGCCCAACTGAATTTCTAGGCCAAAGAGCCTGCAAAGGGATATAGATAGGTTAAGTGAGTGGGCAAGGAAAAAAAGGCTTGCATTTATATAGCGCCTTTCCCGACCATCGGACATCTCAAAGCGCTTTACAGCCAATGAAGTACTTCTGAAGTGTAGTCACTGTTGTAATGTAGGAAAGAAGGTGGCAGATGGAGTATAATGTAGGGAAATGTGAGGTTATTTACTTTGGTAGGAAGAATAGAAAGAAAGAATATTTTTTAAATGGTGAGAAATTATTAAATGTTGTTCAGAGGGATTTGGGTGTCCTTCTATACGAAACACAGAAAGTTAGCTTGCAGGTGTGGCGGTACCACCGGGTGTCCCTTACATATATAATGTACATAATTCACTTTAACCTAACTGTATGTATATTACTTACCTGTTTGGGCCGTTGCCACTTTAACTTACCTGTTTGGGCCGTTGCCCCTTTAAGACGCGCCCTAGCGCGCTGACGTCATGTCACGTATCACGTGGTGCACCTGGACGCGTCGGCCGCCGGCCTAGTTCAGCCGTCCGCTCCCTTGATGGTCGCAACGGCCAGCCACAGTGCAGGGTGCCTCTCCCGCTCCCGCAACTTCGGCCGCGGCGGCTGGCCTCGCTGCCGGGTGCCTCTCGCGCTCGCGACTTCGGCCGCGGTGGCCAGCCTCGGTGCCGGGCGGATGCGTCGACGTATCGGCGCGGGTCACGGGACCGCCCCAAGCGCGGGCGAACGCGCTGACGTCACGACGTGGTCACGTGACGCCCGAAGCGCGGGAAAACACAGCTGAGCGTGATGACGTCATCACGCTATCCAAAGGACTGCGGACTCAGTCCTCGTGGCGTTCCCGCTGGGGAAAGACCTACTTCACAGTGCTCCTGCATCCAGCTGCCTTACCTGTTGTCTTTCGTCTGTTCTTGTAAATAAACAACTTGTAGATTGTTCTCCTGAAGTCGAACTCGATTATTTAGTAGGCATTTGTCCAATACCTGCTGAGGTCAACCTGAATTCCTACAATTGGTGACCCCTGACTCCGTGGACGGTTTTCACGGAGGAAGCGCGCAGCCTGAACCTCACCTACAATTGGTGACCCAACGACGTGAGTACGGGAGCTCATCAATTCCTACACAACAATTGGTGACCCCGTATCTGTGAACGAATTTCATGGAAGCAACGCGCAGCCTGAACCTTGTCTTCACAAGACAACCGATGAACAGCCAGTGAACACTAATTCCTACATTGGCGACCCCGGCTTTGCGAACGTATTCGCAAAGGAAGTGCAGCCTGGAGGTGATCCCGTTTTTCACGGACAAAACGCAGCTGGACCCCGATTTTTATGAACAATTTTCACAAAAGAAGCACGCCATGGAAGCACCAGCCGTTCCGCTATCGCTACCGCAATTCAGGGAGAAACAACCGCCCTCATGCTTTGTAAAGGTAGAAGCCCTGTTCGCCGAGAACATCGATGCATCGCAGACCACGCACTTGCTTACGGTCTCCGTATTCGACTTTTCTACCGCCACGTGGGTCGTCCGCCTCTACGTCCAATGCAACAGCAAGTATAAATCTCTCCAAGGGCAGGGTACAGCATGTTCGGGCCCACAAGATCGGAGCGCGCCCTGCGGGGATACCACGAGGACTCACCCCCGCGACCCACGAGGACTCGCTCCTCACGAACCACGAGGACGCATTCCTCGCGTAACACGAGGACCCATCCCTCGCGAACCACGAGAACCCATCCCTCGTGCAACACGAAGACTCATGCCCTGCCGACGATGCACCAGCCCGTCAGCCTGCTGGTTGTGTTACCTACCACACTTTTCGGCGAGACAAGAAGCGTGCCGCCCTCCCGGCTGTTTTCTCCTATAGCAAGATCAACTACAAGTGTTGCCGCCCTTCCGGCAGGGTTTACCCCTACCGCACTCAACATCAACCCAGACCGTTGCCGCCCTTTCTCCAGTTTTCTCCTTAACAAACACAAACATCTACTGATGCTGCAAACATCGAGGACGGGTCCAACGGGCATCCTGCGGCCGTGATCAGCCACGTGAACGTTGCTGTCCTCACCGATCACTTTCCCCGTTTTTTTCTTAGGCCTGTAAGCCTGGGCCTTTCTTGCCCAGCCAGGCCCGAGCTAGGTAATTGGGATTCTGCTAAGCTCCTCACCCCCCCCCCCGTGTCACGTTACCCGGGGCAACGGCGTCAGCCACGAGGGTCGGGGTGCGCGCGCAGCAGGAGCAGGTGAGACGCGGCATCTCTCTCTGTTCCGCGCTCGGCTCGGGCGGCCGGGGGGCGGGGCTCTCGAGAGTGCGGATCTCGGCCTTGGTGAGCGGGAAGGGTTACCCTGGCAACCGGGCCCGCCGGCCGTCTCTCAGAGCCGCAATCGGCGGACTTCAAGACGGCTCGGCTGGGGGGGCGGGGCTCGGAGAGCGGGGCTCTCGGGAGTGCGGGGCGGGGCAGCTGGGGCTTGGAGAGCGGGGCTCTCGGCCGGGGGGCGGGGCTCTCGGGAGTGCGGGGCGGCAGGGGCTTGGAGAGCGGGGCTCTCGGGAGTGCGGGGCTCGGAGAGCGGGGCTCTCGGGATTGCGGGGCGGGGCGGCGCGGCAGGGTTACCCCGGCAACCGGTCGTGGCCGTTGTGGTGTATGTAACCGTTCCACCTTTAGGAGAACTATTTTAAGAGTTGCACTACTTTATCTTGGCTGCTGTATACTGTAATACCAGTGGTGACCACACCAGTATATAAGTGCTGTGTAATGATTTATTGGGCAGTTCCGCCCTGACCTTCGACTAGTAAAGACCTGTTAAAATTTACTCTTGTGGTCTGTGTAGTAATTCTCACTATAACACACAGACTTAACAGTGGCGACGAGTACGATCTTACCCTGCGGCAGAGATACATCCAAGGCAGTTTAACGGGCGTTGAGAAGAGGCATCCGCCCTCATCATTCTGCTGAGAAAAGACTCGGGTCTGAAGAGCAAAGGAAGAATCCTGACACGAAGCCTTCCATCAGCAACAGGCAGTGATCATCCCTTCTATCACGGTGGTGGATAAGCCGATCAGCGACGAGCAGCAAGTCGGCCACGTTGGCTGTGAAGTAGGGGAGGGAAAAACGGAGAATATAAGGGCGGAGAACTCGACCACGGCCGGGGAAAAGAGCCGGACAGAAGTCGGGGCCAGAGGCGCTGAGACTGGGGCAGCGTAAGGCACGGGAGCCGCGGTGAATGCAAACGCAGCCGGTGTAAAAGACCGGGCTGCAAGCGGGCTGGGAGACGCAACAGCGTCGAGAGAGAGCTCGACCGCGACCGGTGAAAAAGGCCGGGCAGCTACCGAGGCCGCGAGGCGCAGCGACCGGGTCAGCGTAAGGCGCGGGAGAAAATAAAAAAAAACGCGGAGAACTCAGCCGCAGCCGGGGGAAAGGACCGGACTGCAAGAGGGGCTGGGAGGCACGATTTGAAAACCGCTAGGGAGGGCGAACGCAGCAATATGGCAATCGCCATTACAGCCAGCGCGGGAGAAAGGCAAACGTGGGAAGCCGCCATTTTCATAGGCGGGGGAAGAAGACAAGCGCGGGAAACCGCCATTTTGAAAAATAAATAAATAAAAGAAAAATTTCTTTTTGTTTCTCAAGAAGATTGCGGGAATGCCTAAGCGTGGTAACATCAACGATTTCAATCCCGATGTTGAAGATTGGGCCACGTATGTAGAACGCATAGAGATATATTGTAAGGCAAATAAAATATCAGATGAAGATAAAGCACTAACCTTACTAAACTCAATGGGTGCGAAGACATACGGGCTATTGAAGCATCTTCTATCACCAGCTAAACTGGCGGATCAGACTTTCGCTAAAATTGTTGCTGTCCTGAAAAATCATTTGAACCCCACACCGCTGATGTTAGCGGAACAATTTAAATTTTATGCGAGAACGCAACTGAAAGAGGAAAGCAACGCGGAGTATTTAATTGAACTGCGTAAGCTAGCGAAATACTGTCAGTTTGGGGAAAGTCTGACAGAGGCACTGAGAGACAAATTCGTGTGTGGATTGTCGAAAGAAGGAACACAAAAGCGGCTGCTTGAAGAGAATGATCTTACACTTGATAAGGCTGTCACTATTGCAGCATCGCACGAAGCCGCAGCGAGAGGCACTGCGGAAATGCAGCTGAAGGCAGCGGTACTCAGCGTAGATCAAATGGTTTTGGGTACAATGAAATGTTATCGTTGTGGAAAGACAACACACGATCAGAACCAATGCTGGTTTAAAAACCAGGAATGTAGAAAATGTGGCAAGCTTGGTCACATAGCTAAAGTATGCCGGTCAGGAAAGAAGACCAGCAACAAAAAGTCACCGCAGGAAAAGTGCAGAAAGGTACATAAGGTGGCGGAGAAGAGTTCGGATGAACAGAATTCGGATTCAGACTCCAACAGCAAGGAACTGGGTAGTCTGAGAATTCACAATGTGAGTAAGGAAGCTGACCTACAAACTATCTGGGTCACACTGCAGATAGCAGGAGTCCAAGTGAAGATGGAATTGGACACCGGATCGGCGTTGATGGTCATGAATAAGCAAGATTACAAGAGGTTATTCACACATATTCCCCTACGGGATACGGAGATAGTATTGCAGACATACACGGGGCAAAGAGTATACCCCATCGGAAAGATAAAAGTCAAGGTGATACACAAGGGCAAAGAACACCAAGGAATGGAATTATATGTACTACCTGAGGGAGGTCCACCACTTCTGGGACGGCAGTGGATCAGGAAAATAAATATGGACTGGCACTCCCTAAAAGCAATAACGGTAGATTCCGGAAAAAAAGATGTTAAACCTGAACGATTGTCCAGAATATTGGATGAGGGCATATGCAGCAGTGACAGTGACAAAGCAGAGAGTGAGAACTCGGTGAAGACAATCAGCTCAGACTCTGGAACAGATGATGGTAAGACCAGCCCATGTGCAAAAGACAAGTCTAAAATGGACTTGCAGACTAATGATGGAAAAACGAAGGAGTGCATAAATGCTTCAGAAGAGAACAAAGTATCAGAACAGACTTCCACTGAACAACAACAACATAGTTTGACAGAGAATTCTGAGTCTGTCCAGTCTACAGACATGCACATTTCTGAGGAACACCGGGCTCGAACTCAACTCAATTTCAAACTACAACAGCAATTAGAACAGATGATTCGCCGTTTTGAGCAAGAGATGAATGCAAAGAAAAAGTTCTTTGACACAGAGTTGGAGAATCTGGGAAGACAGCAGAAGCAGCTGATTGAGAAAATGGATCAGGAACACACAAACCGTCTGCGCGATGAGGCCAAACGAATCAAAGCTGAGCAAGAAAGGGAATATGTCAAATTCATCGATCAGTTGAAAGCTAAGAAGAAAGAGCACCCTTTTGTGAGCAGTGTCAGCAGTAATAAGCCACTCAGGGAATTGGTGGCAGAGGCAAAAGCTGAAGTGATGGAGGAAATAGAAGACAATAGAGAAGAAGCAGAAGATGATGACTCATCTGAACCATTATCACCCCTACCAGGTCACGCATGTGGTCCCTCCGAACTGAGCCAAATCAGTCTGGAAGTAGAAAAACTTCCCAAGGTACTCGAGCCTTTAGAAGTCAGCAATGCTGGTTCTGAGGTTACGAAAGTTCAAGCTGTTAAGTCCAGTGAAGGAGTATTAGATGAGTCAGCCCAGCAACGAGAACCTACTACACCACCGAAAACTACTACACCACCGAGGCGTTACCCGGACCGAGTCAGGAAGCCTCCAGAGAGACTGAATCTGTGAACTGTTTTTACATGAAGTTGTGTATATATGTTAGTATGTTATGTTTAAT
>NC_140993.1:194751376-194775478 GCF_052327205.1 Somniosus microcephalus
CTAGTATTTAATAATTTGGCCTCAACTGTCTTCTGTGGTAGAGAATTCCACAGGTTCAGCACTCTCTGGGTGAAGAAATTCCTCCTCAGCTCAGTCCTAAATGGCTTACCCCTTATCCTTAGACTGTGACCCCTGGTTCTGGACTCCCCTGCCATCGGGAACATCCTTCCTGCATCTAGTCTGTCTAGTCCTGTTAGAATTTTATAAGTTTCAATGCGATCCCCACTCATTCTTCTAAACGCCAGTGAATATAAGCCTAATCGACCCAATCTCTCTTCATACGTCATTCCTGCCATCCCAGGTGTCAGTCTGGTGAATCTTCGCTGCACTCCCTCCATGGCAAGAATATCCTTCCTCAGATATGGTGACCAAAACTGCACACAGTACTCAAGGTGTGGTCTCACCAGGGCCCTGTATAACTGCAGCAAGACATCCTTGCTCCTGTACTCGAATCCTCTCACTATGAAGGCCAACATACCATTTGCCTTCTTAACCGCCTGCTGCACCTGCATGCTTACTTTCACCGACTGGCGCACAAGGACACCCAGGTCTCGTTGCACTTCCCCTTTTCTAAATCTATTGCCGTTCAGATAATAATCTATCTTCCTGTTTTTGCCACCAAAGTGGATAACCTCACATTTATCCACATTATGCTGCATCTGCCATGCATCTGCCCAATCACCCACCTAATGTTTAGGTTAGTTGTTGTGTCATCTGACACCGGCTTTCCTTTAATTGGCTGGCAAGCCTGCAGGAATGGCTTAACAAGGTCAATCAGGGGAAAATAGCATCAGGTCATCAGACGTCGTTGGGGGCGGGACTAGAACCTGGAAACCAGCAGTCCCGCCCCCAACACGCCTCCTCAAATAAGATCCCAGCCTAGATGGTGACAGTGAGGTTTGGAACAATGTACTGTGAAGAAGACATCTAGTGGTAAAATAAAAGTACTGCACAAAGCCAAAACAGTCAAATTACCGTCCAAATGAAGATATGGTAATTTTACAATCAGTCTTTAGTCCTCCACCAACCCAAATCAGGGTGTATGATTTTGATAATGTTTAGGTTAGTTGTTAAATGGTTCTCTTCTCTTTAGTCAGTGATGACAATTATTCATTTCTGCAGGGGCAACTTCAATATTTGAAAAAGAAATCATGTGTAGTCATGGCCAATCTAGTTATGCTTTTATATTAGATTAATATAAGTAAAAGAAAGATGATACTCCTCAAATTGATCAGTTCAATTTCATGGCCCAGGATTTTCTGCAGGAGGGCATCTCAGGATGTGTCCTGTGAGTTAGATATGTTCTTGCACCCTTCAGCTTAAATTTCTTTTGGAAGTTGCTGGAAGTGTGAGCTGATAACAGTGCAATGAGGTAAACAGGGCATCTGGGACCAAAGGGGTGGCGTGGGTGAATTCAATTTCAAATCAGGTACTGAAAAATGAATAAAGAGAGGGAAAGAAAGGTTAGATAAAGAGAGAGAGGAAGAAAAAAAGAGACAGAAAGAAAAAGTAAGAATTACATTTTTTTTAAATTTGACATTTTAAAATCTCCAACAATAATTCACTACCAGAAGAAATGCGACTCTACACTTATAATTATTCACTTTCTGGGCCAGAGAGGTTGATTGGCAATCATTAACAATTATGACGTCGTTAAAATGTACTTGTGCTATTAATAACCAGACTTAACTTTCTGTGGTGAGTTTAATAGGCAAAAATGTGCAACTTCATGAAACTTATGGGGAGCTTGAGGGTGAGCTGTTTTTTTCATGAGGCTAATGGCGGAGCACTCAAATCGGCCTGCAACTTGTGGTAATTTGTAATTGATGGGGTATTTCTTCCTCACGACAAGTTGCTGGTCGATTTGCACATTATTGAAGGCGTGTGTTGTTCACAAACTGCTATTATTCAAAAAGTTCTGGGCCAATATTTCCTTGCTAGAATTTCAATTCAAAATCAATAGATGAATTTCTGTATCAACGTACATAGAAACCCATAGGACTAAAACCCATTGGCCTAGAAATTGTAGGGCACTAAAAACCTGCTGAAGCCACTGCGGGCCAGAGCTAAAGGCCGCCAAAAATAATGGCACTGGCAGGACATTAGCCCAGTGCTAAAATTACCATGCAAGGCCGTTTTCATGGCAGTAGTCCTGGTACAGCCCAATGTAGCATGGCCCTAGTGTTGCTGCAGCAAGAACAGCCTTCTCTTAAAGCAAGGTTGTAATTTTAGAGAGCAGTGCTGTCCCTTAAAGGGGATTGCCTTCTAAAATGAAAAAAAAAACATATAAAAATAGGCAAATTTTAGCCCTTACAGCTCAACTGCCTTCTAAAAATAATTAACATTAAAAGGAATTCCCAAATGGGAGTCTTCAGCTCTCAAAGCTGAATTGCTTTCCACACCTAAAATAAATGAGAACATTGCTTCAGCACTAACACAAATGGCTCAGCAAGCCAGGGAAGGTACACCCAGGGTCTCGTATGCAGCACTCCAGCTTTGTGCAGGGGGTCAGCACTGCAAAAGAGGTCCTCTACCCACAGGGACCAGGAGGGCCTCCAGAAAGAAGGATGTAGGACCAGATAACCAACCCCATCACTGCCAGCAGTGTCACCCCCATGACCTGACTCCAGTGCCCAAAGAAGCTTCATGACCTCAGACCGCTGGTTAAGTTCAGTGAATGTATCTTCAAAAGCTGTCTCTTACCAACTGCACCACTTGTCAAGGCACAACTCCCCACCCCCAGCCCCCTTACCCCGCCCAGCCAATCACTCACCTACCAACAATCTGTACCAACACAAGGCAATCCTCACATTCCTATCTTCATCTCACCCCCTTGGAGGAAATGGTGCTGGCCATTCTTGGCAGGGACATGGCTGAGCCCTTGGCCAGTGGCAGGGCTGAAAGGATGCAAGATATTGGTAGCCTCATATGTTATCCTCCTTCTTGTATGCACCTCTTGCTTTCCAACCCTCCCCTCACCACAACTCCAACCTTGTGCCTTCCTCATTTCATACACCCAAGAAATGCAGCCTGCCCAGCCAGTGGTTGACCAAGAAGAGGGAAAGGAGAGAGTAGAAGAGAAGAAGAGGAATAATAAGGAAAAAAAAATCACTCGATTTCGCACTCCTAGCCACCAGCTCCTCAAGGTCAACCAGCAAGGCCATTTGCAGTGTCCCCCCCTCTGAAAGTCAGCAGCCTTCCGCCAGCCATGCTGCAGCCACTGGGGCAGCACTGTGTGACATTAGTAGGATAGGCAAACACAAGACCGTCACTAATGGAATGCATAAGGGTAATTAGTTGATTTCTTGATGTCATATTGGATGGATAGATAACAACAACAACTTGTATTTATGTAGTATTTGTTTAAATGTATAAAGTTGGATTGGAAAGTTTGCTTTGTGGTGGCGTTTATTTAAGCATTGTGGCCAAGAAGAGGTTGTGATAGTCAGTAACAGAGGGAAGGTAAGGTGTGGGACAAATGTTCAATTCAATTCAATTTTATTTGTCATATATGCAGCAAACGTGTGTACTGCACAATGAAATGTTGATTTTTAGGAGTCCTCCCAACATTGGAATAAATATGGCATAGCAATGATAAAAATACTAATAGAAATACAGTAATAATAAATAAAACAACAGTAATAAATAATAATAAATTATTCGTTCATGAGTCTTATGACCTGGGGGTAGAAGCTGTTTCGAAACCTACTGGTATGAGACTGTATGCTTCGATATCTCTTACCGGACGGGAGCAGGGCGAAGAGGTTGTGGCTGGGGTGGCTCGCATCTTTGATGATTCTCAGGGCCTTCCCCCGGCACCTCTCAGGGTAGATATCCTGCACAGCAGGTAGTTTAATTCCTATAGTATGAATGTTAAAGGGGAATTGGGTTTGTGGTCACTGGTACCACAGGTGGATGATTCCATCCCGGATATCCCGGCCAGAAATGGGCTGCCTGGGTTGCATCCTTCCTTCTGCGTCTTCCTCTTCTGCGTCTTCCTCTTCTGCATCTTCTTCTTCTGCGTCTTCCTCTTCTGCATCTTCCTCTTCCCTCTGTGAGTGGATGCTGTAAATCTGAAATAAAAGCATAAAATGGGGGAAATACTCAGCAGGTCAGGCTGCAGATCTGAGACGTGACTTGCTGTCTGACCTGCTGAGTATTTCCAGCTTTTTCTGCCTACTCAGAGGCCTTCCTTTACCATCCGAGGCCTTGCAAGCATCCAGCAGCACTCCCTGCACACTTTAAAAACTTTTAACATGCATTGCTCCAAGCCATTACTCAATAAAATGTAAAAGTTCCAGTCCAAAAGCTTAAATACAAACTTACCTGAAAGATATGTGTGTCCCTTTAAGAAGAGCTGACAGCATCTCTGTCAGTCTGCTGCATGCTTGCTTTTCAGAGTGAGCTGAGGATTGAGGCTAAGCTCAGCGCAAAGTTCCAAATTCGCACAATGTGGCATTAAGTTGGTGTTACACGCCGACTGACAGCACGCTCTCCATATTTTCATCTCCAGGGCCAGCAGCGCTACAACCCTCAGCAAAATGGTGGCCGCATAGTCCCGCGCCAGAGGCAGGCATTAGAGTGGCGGCCTGGGGTTTGGCAGGATCATCAGAGGACCAGGAGCAACTGATAATTGGGGGGCCGGGAGCAGCACAGGATCGGGGGCTGGGAGCAGCACAGGATCGGGGGCCGGGAGCAGCACAGGATCGGGGGCCGGGAGCAGCACAGGATCAGGGGCTGGGAGCAGCACAGGATCGGGGGCCGGGAGCAGCACAGGATCGGGGGCTGGGAGCAGCACAGGATCGGGGGCCGGGAGCAGCACAGGATCAGGGGGCCAGGAGCAGCACAGGATCAGGGGCCAGGAGCAGCACAGGATCGGGGGCCGGGAGCAGCACAGGATCGGGGGCCGGGAGCAGCACAGGATCAGGGGCCAGGAGCAGCACAGGATCGGGGGCCGGGAGCAGCACAGGATCGGGGGCCGGGAGCAGCACAGGATCAGGGGCCAGGAGCAGCACAGGATCGGGGGCCGGGAGCAGCACAGGATCGGGGGAGGGGGGTGCCAGAGGAGCATGGAAGGGGATGGAGGTCTCATGGGGGAGATCACAGGCCTGGAGGGTGGATCGGATGCCTCGTGGTGGGCCCCCGATTGTGGTTGGGTTAGCCAGGGATGCTGGATGCAGGAGGTGAGTGTAAAGGCAATTACTTCCTGGAGCCAGCAGTTAGCTGGCAGGTTACATGAGGCCTGCATGGTTTAGAGAGAGTAAGATAGATAAGCTAAATACGTGGCTTGAGCAGTGGTGCAAGGGAGAGGGATTTAAATTCCTGAGGCATTGGAACCAGTTCTTGGGGAGGAGTGACCTGTACCAAGGGGACGGTCTACACCTGAACTGTGAGGGAGCCGATGTCCTCGGGGTAATATTTTCTAGGGCGGTTCGGGAGGATTTAAACTAATTTGGCAGGGGGATGGGAACCTAGGTAGTGGAAAAGAGGGAAGTCATATGAAGTCAGAAATAGATGGTAGAAAGGTGAGAAGCAATAAGCAAAGGAGAGAAACACAAAGGGCCAAACTAATTCATAATGAGAGTGTGAAAAAAGCAAGCCTGAAGGCTTTGTATCTTAATGCTAGAAGCATTAGGAACAAGGTGGATGAATTAGTTGTGGAAATAGAGGTAAACAAGTATGATTTGATTGGGATTACAGAAACGTGGCTGCAGGGTGGGCAAGGCTGGGAACTTAACATCCAGGGATATACAATATTTAGGAAGGATCGGCAAAAAGGTAGGGGAGGTGG
Organism: Somniosus microcephalus; assembly: GCF_052327205.1. NCBI lineage: Eukaryota > Metazoa > Chordata > Chondrichthyes > Squaliformes > Somniosidae > Somniosus > Somniosus microcephalus. The sequence continues at coordinate 194,757,168 of NC_140993.1, forward strand.
GGTAGCATTGCTGGTAAAGGAGGGGATTAATGCAATGGAAAGGAAGGATATTAACTCGGATGAAACGGAATCTGTATGGGTAGAAATGAGAAATAGCAAGGGGAGGAAAACGTTAGTGGGTGTGATATATAGGCCTCCAAATAGTAATATGGAGGTGAGGGAAGGCATAAAAAGGGAAATTAGAGAAGCGTGCGATAAGAGCACAGCTGTCATCATGGGTGACTTTAATTTACATATTGATTGGACTACCCAAATTAGTAAAAATTCTGAGGAGGAGGAATTCCTGGAATGTTTTCGGGACGGTTATCTGGACCAATATGTCGAGGAGCCGACTCGAGATCAGGCCATTTTAGACTGGGTATTGTGCAATGAGAAGGGACTTATCAGCAATCTTCTTGTACGAGGCCCCTTGGGTCAGAGCGATCATAATATGATCGAGCTCTCAGTCGAGATGGAGAGTGAGGAAATTGAATCAGAGACTAAGGTCCAGAACTTAAATAAAGGGAATTACGAGGGTATGAGACGGGAATTGGGTAAGATTGATTGGGTGGTGTTTCTGGGGGGATTGACAGTGGATAGACAATGGCAAGCATTCAAAGATAGAATGGAAGAATTCCAGAACATGTTTATACCGGTTTGGCATAAAAATAAACCTAAAAAGGTGACTCAACCGTGGATAACGAGGGAAATTAGGGACAGCATAAAATCAAAAAAAAGGGCATATCAACTGGCAAAAAAAAGCACCAGACCGGAAGATTGGGGGCAGTACAGGATACAGCAAAAGAGGACAAAGGGATTAATCAGGAAGGGGAAAATAGAATACGAAAGTAAACTTGCAGCAAACATAAAGACAGACTGCAAAAGCTTTTATCGGTATATCAGGAGGAAAAGACTGGTAAAATCCCAAGTCGGTCCCTTGCAGTCCGATTCGGGAGAATATATAATGGAGAATAAGGAAATGGCAGACCAATTAAACTCATACTTTGGTTCTGTATTCACAAAGGAGGACACAAATAACCTCCCAGGAATATCGGCAAACATAGGGACTAATGAGAGGGAGGAGCTGACAGAAATTAGTATCTCTAGGGATATGGTGTTGGGTAAGTTGAGGGGACTGAAGGCCGACAAATCCCCGGGGCCTGATAAACTACATCCTAGGGTACTTAAGGAGGTGGCCCTGGAGATAGCAGATGCTCTAAGGATCATCTTCCGGAACTCCATTGACTCGGGAACAGTACCCGTGGATTGGAGGGTAGCTAATGTTACCCCAATATTTAAAAAGGGGGGTAGAGAGAAAGCAGGGAATTATAGACCAGTAAGCCTTACATCGGTTGTGGGCAAAATGCTAGAGTCCATTATTAAGGATAAAATAGCGGAGCACTTGACAAATGGGGAAAGGATCGGACAGAGTCAACATGGATTTACAAAGGGTAAATCGTGTTTGACTAATCTGCTGGAATTTTTTGAGGAGGTAACTGGTAGAATAGATGGGGGAGAGCCAGTGGATGTGGTGTACCTTGACTTCCAGAAAGCCTTCGATAAGGTTCCACACAAAAGATTATCATGCAAAATTAAGGCTCATGGGATTGGGGGCAAAGTATTAACGTGGATAGAGAACTGGCTGGCGGATAGAAAACAGAGAGTTGGAATAAACGGCTCGTTTTCGGAGTGGCAGGCAGTGACCAGCGGGGTGCCGCAAGGATCTGTCCTGGGACCCCAGCTGTTCACAATATATATAAATGATCTGGATCAGGGAATTGGATGCAATATTTCCAAATTCGCTGACGACACTAAACTAGGAGGAGGGGTGGGCTCTGATGAGGATGTCAGGAGGCTACAGTGCGATTTGGACAGGTTGGGGGAATGGGCGGATACGTGGCAGATGCACTATAATGTGGATAAATGCGAGGTTATCCACTTTGGGGGTAAAAACAGGAGGGTAGATTATTATCTAAATGGCAATAGATTGGGAGATGGGGAAGTGCAGAGGGACCTGGGTGTTCTTGTGCACCAGTCACTGAAGGAGAGCATGCAGGTGCAACAGGCGATTAAGAAGGCAAATGGTATGTTGGCCTTCATATCAAGGGGGTTCGAGTATAGGAATAGGGATACCTTACTACAGCTGTACAAGGTGCTGGTGAGACCGCATCTGGAGTATTGTGTACAGTTTTGGTCGCCCCATCTGCGGAAGGATGTTCTTGCCATGGAAAGAGTGCAACGGCGATTCACCAGGCTGATACCTGGAATGGCGGGAATGACCTACGAAGAGAGATTAAATCGTTTGGGCTTGTACTCACTGGAGTTTAGAAGATTGAGAGGGGATCTCATCGAAACATATAAAATTATGGCAGGCCTGGACAGGCTGAATTCAGAGAGAATGTTTCCAATGGCCGGGGAGCACAGAACCAGGGGCCACAGTCTAAAAATAGCGGGCAAATCATTTAAAACAGAGATGAGGAAGAATTTCTTCACTCAAAGAGTGGTGAGCCTGTGGAATTCCCTGCCACAGAGGGCTGTGAAGGCTAATTCAATAAATATTTTCAAGAGAGAATTGGATATATTTCTGAAGGCTAAGGGGATTAAGGGTTACGGAGAAAAGGCGGGGACGGGGTACTGAACTGGTAAGATCAGCTATGATCTCAGACGAAGATCAGCCATGATCTCATTGAATGGCGGAGCAGGCTCGAAGGGCTGAATGGCCTACTCCTGTTCCTATCTCTATGTATCTATGTATCTATTTATCTCTTGCGCCTGCAGATCGTGACGTCAGTCGAGCGTGCAACGCGCCAGTAGCGCCCCGGACTGGATATTAGCACCTGCCACTAGGAACGACAAATAGAGGGGAACGTTTTCAAGTCAGGAAGGGGCTGGGGGAGCGCAATTTAAAGGCGGGCGCTTCCTGCCTTTACTTGACGGCAAAATTTTTGGTACACACAGGTTGCGAGGGAGAGAGACGTCTGGTGAGATTTAATGCTCTCAGCACCACTTTTGAACTTCCTAATCACCGAGCTCTTTCCCTGAGCCTATCCATTAGTGCTTCCAACACAATTGCTTTTGAGGTTTCTCGAGGCCGAGATTCAAGGCTGCAATGAGCAGGGTGTGGCTGGCCAGCAAGATGGCCCCTGCCGTTTAAGAACTGGACGGCGCCAGTCTGTCTGGCTTCCATGGTAACAGACATCGCCTCAGTAGCTTCAGTAGAGTTCTGAGGTAGCGCCTCGCTCCCCAATGTTTGCGCCTTAAGAGAGGTGTGTAGCGCCTGAGTTAGCGCTCAAATCACCTCCAGGGGTGATAGAGGCGAATTTTGCAGTCGAAAGCAATAATTAGCACCAGGCGCTAAACTTTGCGCCCGGCCGATATTAGCGCCCCAAAATGGGCGATACCCAATTTTCCCCCCCAAGAAATTAGGAGAATTGAAGATGAAGAATAAATTAGCTAAAATTCCACACAATCGGTATGCAAATTGGGTGTAAGATTTAATCAAATTGCAATTGATGGAGCTCGGTAAGATGTCATAAATCTGGTGCAACACCAAAATATTTCAGCTTATTTATGGAAGTAACTGCAGCTTCTTTGGGTTGCAACCTTCAAAGTTCACAGTGTTTATGTCTCGTGGGAAATGTTGAGAGATCAGAAAATTTCCATTTCAATAAAAGAATCTTCTTGGCTATAAAAATCAGGCAATGAGGATAGCATCAAGGGAATTAAAGTAGTGTAGAAATGGAAACTAAATTAAATCAAATTTATTGTATGCTGCTACAGGTTGTAAGTCACTAGAAATTCAATATTATACCAAGGGGAGATAAGACATGCAGGGAAAAAAAGGAAGAAGGCATAATTATGGTTAAATTATCTCGTCACGCTGCAATTATGAGAAGTGATTATGCTTTTATATTAGATCCTAATATTAATAAAATGCATTTTGTTCATTCCAATTTGTGGATGTAAGCAGCAATATATGAAAAATTGAAAATGATAAACATGAATAAGACTTACTTGCCATGTAAAGAGGATATGTGATACATAAATTTAATAGCATGGGACTTTAGATGGCTATACATAATGTGCAATCTATCACTGGAAAAAAATGACTGTAAAGTATATTTGTACTAATTAGTTTCTAATGCTGTTAAATGAACTACATGATATAAATGCAAGTTGTTGTTATGAAAAAGAAATTCTGAGCTATGAAATGGAAGCTTTTGTACTGTGCAGGGAAGAAAAATGAGGTTGTCTTTACAGCTACAGTTCCAAATTACTATAAAATGAGACAAGTGAGCATAGGTGAGAAATCATGTTTCCTTGTGACATTATTTGATGATGTCCAAGAAGGGCCACCAGCATCTTTATGGTTTGTAAAATGATCAAACGTCAGTAGAAAAGGAAAAATGAAGGTTGCAATGAAACTGCAGGTTGAATTCACCACAGATTTGGCAGGGAAGTATATTTAATAAGAAGGAGTAAAAGTACCAGTAAAAACAACATATTGTCCACTTCATATCGTGCAACAGTAGTTAATACTCCATGGTCAGCTAGGGCATGAATCAATATTACTAGTGGGCTCCGCTGATACAACTTCAAAAGATCTTCGTGCCTCAAGTACTATCATTTTTCTACGTCACAACAAATAGTGTCCAGGATAAAGAAGAAAGTATTTATATAGCATTTTTCATGATCTCAGGACATCCCAAAGTGCTTTGCAGCCAATGAAATACTTCTGAAGTGTAGTCACATTTTTAATGTAGGAAATGTGGCAGCCAATTTGCACACAGCAAGATCTCACAGACAGCAATGTGATAATGAACAGAGAATTTGTTTTAGTGAAAGTTGGTTGAGGGATAAATATTAAGAACATATTGGCCTGGACCTCAGGAAAAACTCCCCTGCACTTCTTCAAAATAGCGCCATGGGATTTTTTACATCCATCTGGGCTTCGGTTTAATATCTCACCAAAAGACACCACCTCCAACAGTGCAGCACTCCCTCAGTACTGCACTGGAGTGTCAGCCCAGATTATGTGCTTGAGTTTCTGGAGTGGGACTTGAACCCACAAATGTCTGACACAGAGGCAAGAGTACTACTACTGAGCCGCAGCTAACACTCCAACATTGCCACTAACAGATAAAATAATAAAGCAATATTGTGAATTTAAAGCCAAAAGGTCATGCACGAAACCCACTTTAATATCAGGGCAATCTCAATCAGCGTCTCAAATAAATATTGCTTTGTTACTTAGATACTTAAAAGAGCAAAATGTTGAATCAAAGTCCTGCCTAATACTTTGAGGATTAAAAAAAAGAGAATATGGAAGCAATTCTATAATAACGAGATGGTTAAATGTAACAAAATAAGAGCTTGAAATAAGAAAATACCATAAAGTGTATTGCTAAACCACAACTGAGGCCGATAGAATCAGCTCAGTTTTTGTTTAAAACTGTAAACTATAACCAAGGGTCATTTTAGCCCATGTGGGGAGCTAGGACGTCCAGACTTCTGTTTGAAATAAAAATGCAGCTTTTCACAGCTTTTAAATAATATCATCCAAGTTAAAGGCAAAATAGTCCAAAGAAGGGAAGTTTGCAAAAAGTAATGATATGATCAATCTATAAAAAGAGCTTGTTAGATGGATATGTATTTCCCAAAACACAAGACATGTAAATGCAAGTTGTTTTTGTTATTGTAAATATTCACCTTGCTTCCTGTTACAGCAAGTTAGAGTAAAATAATTTAATATGTTATGCAATATTCTGTTTGTATAACAGTAATACATAGGAAATATTTGAATTGGGTAAAATTCTATCCCTCGAACCCAACTACCGATAGTGAAACAAGCCTTTGGCCTAGTGGTATCATTCCTCACTGTGAGTCCGAACGTGCAGGGTGCAAAGCCTACTCCAGATAGAGCTGGCGAGTGGCGATCAGAACCCTGGCTCTGAACTCTGGGTTAACATCCAGCAGATTACTTGAATCGAGTGTGGGTGGGTGCCCCCACTCCTGTCAATGTATAGATTATGGGAGCTCATAAACCATCCTGCTGTATAGGACTAATCACCCTTTTGGCTGGTATAAAGCTACTTATGGCTATGGGAGGAGAGTTCATGTCACGGCCTGTCGGACTGTTAATCAGCCTCCAAATCCATCCACTATTTCACAATCTTCTCCAAGAGTGTGAACACATGAAAACAACAACTGATGGTGAGTTGATGTTTGAGAGTCTAGGCAATAGGACTCCTTGTAATCCTCTCCCTCTCCATCGTAACAACAACTTGCATTTAATGTCGTAAAATGTCCCAAGATGCTTCACAGGAGCGTTATGAGACAAAATTTGACACCGAGCCACGTAGACATATTAGGACAGACGACCAAATGTTTGGCTAAAGAGTTAGGTTTTAAGGAGCATCTTAAAGGAGGAGAGAGAGGCAGAGAGGCGGAGAGGTTTAGGGTGGGAATTCCAGAGCCTTGTGCTTAGGCAGCTGAAGACATGACCGCTAATAGCAGAGCGATTAAATTCGGGGATGTGCAAGAGGCCAGAATTCTCGGAGGGTTGGAGGGTTGGAGGAAGTTACAGAGATACAGGGGGGTGAGGTCATGGAGGGATTTGAAAACAAGGATGGGAATTTTATAAGAGTGGGAGCCAATGTAGGTCAGCGAGCACAGGGGTGATGGGAGAATGGGATTTTGTGCGGGTTCGGATATGGGCAGCAGAGTTTTGGTTGAGATCAAGTTTACAGAGGGTGCAACGTGGGAGGCCAGCCAGGAAAATATTGGAATAATTGAGATAAAAAAGGCATAGATGAGGATTTCAGCAGCAGATGAGCTGAGGCAGGGGTGGAGATGGGCGATGTTACAGAGGTGGAAGTAGGCGGTCTTGGCGATGGAGTGGATATGGGGTTGGAAGCTCATCTCAGGGTCAAATACAATGCCAAGTTTGTGAATGGTCTGGTTCAGCCTTAGACAGTGGCCAGGGGGAGGGATGGAGTCAGTGGCTGGGGAACAGAGTTTGTGGCGGGAACCAAAGACAATGGCTTTGAACTTTCCTAATATTTAGTTGGTGGAAATATCTGCTCATCCAGTACTGGATGTCGGACAAGCAGCATGACAATCAGGGAAAATGCAGAGATCGAGAGAGGTGGTGGTGAGGTAGAGTTGGATGTCATTAGCATACATGTGGAATCTTACATTATGTTTGTGGGTGATGTCGCTGAGGAGCAGCATTTAGATGAGAAATAGGAGAGGGGCCAAAGATAGATCCTTGGGGAACTCCAGAGGTAATGGTGCTGGAGCAGGAAGAGAAGCCATAGCAGATGATTCTCTGGCTACGACATAAGTGATCTTTCAATGATGTTTAATCAGAAAACAAATAGAACCTGGCAAACCTAGTGATTTATTCTTTAGAAGAAATCCAACTGGGGATGAGGAGGGAAGCGAGTCGGAGCCGACTAAATTTCACACTATTTTAATTGTGCATATCTTAATCTTAATTATAGATACTTATGAAATGATTTTACATTCAGATCAGATTCTTCTCAGAATTGCTGGAAGAAGTTTGATATTCCATGTGATAAAAAGATTGAATCAATCAAAGAACTTCCATGAATATGAATTATTTAAATCTCTTTCTTGCAGGGACTAGAGGATTTTGCCAAATAAGGCCAATTAAGTAACTTAAGCACCTCTACATCTGTTTTGATCTATTATATAAGACAAATTCTGGAAATGCTTTCAATTTTAATACAATGGAGCTGCACCAAGAGACAGATGAGCAGCAGGCTGCTTCTGACTAACCTTGGGTACCAATAAACGACCATGCTGGAGGTGGGTGATAAAACTAGATATTATGGAACTGGCAGCTCGGAATGATCTTTGGGCATTTTGAGCAGCACCATCTTGAGCTTGAGTCTACTGGGGCTAACAGTAATTTGTTGATTCTAAATGAATCAAGGCACAGAAACAGGCCATTCGGCCCAACCAGTCTATGCCGGCATTTATGCTCCACTCGAGTCTCCTCCCGTCTTTCCTCATCTAAATCTATCAGCATAACCCTCTATTCCCTTCTCCCTCATATGTTGATCTAGCCTCCCCTTAAATGCATCTATACTATTCGCTTCAACTACTCCCTGTGGTAGCAAGTTCCACATTCTCACCACTCTCTGGGTAAAGAAGTTTCTTCTGAATTCCCTATTTGATTTGTTTTGCTCTTCCCCACAAGTGGAAACTCTCTCTCTATATCTACTCTATCAAAACCTTTCATAATTTTAAAGACCTCTATTATGGTCACCCCTCAGCCTTCTTTTTGCAAGCAAAAAGAAACCCAGCCTGTTCATCCTTTCCTGTTATGTATACCCTCGCATTCCTGGTATCATCCTTGTAAATCTTCTCTGCACCCAATTCCAATTCCAATTAAAATGCTTTATTGGCATGAAAGTTTACAGAGAACCATATTGCCAAAGCTTACATAGCAAAAAGGTACAGTTTTCCAACATTCTGTAGGTGTCAATCGATTTGACATTTGTTGGGTACATACAATATTACTTTTAAACAATATTAATTTTAAACAGTCTTTGTACTTCATTTGGTACGTTCAGTATTAATTTTAAACAGTCTTAATTTTAAACAGTCCTCAGGTTGTGACATGTTGTTACATATTTGGCCCCAAGGTATGGTCTGTCTCCTTCTCCTAGGACTAATCTCAATTTTGACAGATCATCCAATTCCTTGAAATCTGGGGTTGTTTGGCTTAGCTTGTTGAATAATATGTTTCTTGATGTGTTGAATTTTTCGCATTTTAGGAGGAAATGCATTTCTGTTTCAACCTCGCCAGCCAGACATTGATCGCATATTCTATTCTCTCTAGGCTGCCAGGATTTCTTGTATCTGCCTTTTTCAATTTCCAGTTGGTGGTCGCTTAGTCTGTACCTGGTGAGGGTCTGTCTCTGTTTTGTGTCTCTGATGGTCGTGAGGTAGTCTGCCAGTTTATATTCTCTTTTTAGGGCCCGGTAACATTCTAATCTGCTTTGGCTTTCGGTTATTTTGTTCCAATGTTCCAGGTAGGTTTCTTTGCATTTTTTAATGATTTGGTTCACTCGGATTGGTGTTTGGGCGGCTGTGTTGGTCTGGGGCTGGTCTCTCCAGTGCCTCTATATCCTTTCTATAATATGGCGACCAAAATTGTACGCAGTACTCCAAGTGTGGTCTAACCAAGTTTTGATGCAAGTTTAGCATAACTTCACTACTTTTCAATTCTATCCCTCTAGAAATAAACCCTAGTGCTTGTTTTTTATGGCCTTGTTAACCTGTGTCACTACTTTTAGCAATTTGTGTATTTGTACTCCGAGATCCCTTTGCTGCTCTAGTGTCAGCTTTGGCTCAGTTGGTAGCACACTATGCCTTCTGATATCAGAAGGTTGTAGGTTCATATCCCACTCCAGGGACTTGAGCACATAAAGCTACTAGGCTGACACTGCAGTGCTGAGGGAGTGCTGCACTGTTGGAGATGTTGTCTTTCAGATGAGACATTCAACTAAGGCCTTGTTTGCTCTCTCAGGTGGATGTAAATGATTCTGTGGCACTATTTCAAGGAAGAGCAGGGGAATTATCCCTGGTGTCCTGACCAATATTTATCCTTCAACCAACATAACAAAAACAGATTATCTGGTCATTATCACATTGCTGCTTGTGGGACCTTGCTGTGTGCAAATTGGATGCTGCAATTCCTACATTACAACAGTGACTACATTCAAAATAGTACTTTGTTGGCTGTAAAGCGCTTTGAGACGTCCAGTGGTTTTTCTTTCTTTCTCTACCCCACCCAGACTCACGCCCTCCAAGTAATAAGTGAGCTCCCTATTCTTCCTACCAAAATGTAATGCCTCACATTTATCTGTGTTGAAATTCATTTGCCAATTATTTGCCCATTCTGCAAATGTATTAATGTTCTCCTGTACTTCTTGCATTCCTCCTCAGTATTGACTATCCCCCCCCCAATTTGGTGTCATCCACAAATTTAGAAATTGTGTTTTTGATTCCAAAGTCTAAATCGTTAATATAGATTGTGAACAACAGTGGTCCCAGCACTGATCCTTGTGGAACACCACTACCCACCTTCTGCCACTGTGAATAGCTACCCTTTACTCCTACTCTCTGCTTTATGTCTTGAAGCCAACCAGCTATCCAATCTGCTACTTGTCCCCTGACTCCGCATTCTCTGACCTTATTCATTATTATGTGGTAGCTTATCGAAGACCTTTTGAAAATCTAGATGTAAAACAAGACAACTTGGACAAAATATTGTGCCGGATTTTCCGACCCCCATGGGTGCATACGAGGTGTGTACATGCCCGTAGGGGCCTCGCAAGTGCCAGTTTCAGGCATGCGAAGTGCATGTGCTAAAACCCGGTACTTCCAATCTGTCAAGAATTCTCTTGACAGATCGCACGCATGCCCGGGAGAAGGGCCTACGCGGGCAGAGAGTTCCGCTTTCTGCACAACTTCCACCCACTGAAAACCATTAAAAATCTTGCGCCTGGTAAAAGCAGGCCTACTTTTACCAGCATAATGAGTTTCACTCATTTATAATTTATAATTTAAAAATACTTTTAAAAAAGGTAAGCTTATTTTTAGACCCGTAAAAAACTTTAATTCGTTTTTCAAAAATTTTTTAAAAATTAAATATTTAATTTAATGTAAATTTATTTAATGTTTAACTGTGTTTTTTAAGTGATCCCCATTCATACTTTTGACAGATCTATGCGTAGAGAACTGTCAAAAGTGTGAAGGGGGATTCCCTTTTTTGATTGGTTCCCTATGGCCCATGTGATCCCAGGGCCGCTTGCGACCTGCCTGCGCCCCTGGGATACCTGGGCCTCTGCGCACGCGGACCAGGAGAGGCCCAGCGTCGGAAGACTCAGGACCTACAGAGCCAGAAGGTAGGTGTGTAGATTTTTACCGATCGGAAGCATCCGCACGCAGGAAGCCTCCGATCGGAAAATCTGACCCATTAATTTTAATTATGTTGACTTATCCATTCAGGAAAAAAAAGGACAGATGGGACATCATTTCTAGCCCTGTCTTAATAATTTTGGATGCAGTGCTAGCAAATACGTAATTAATTTATGGAACACAATGAAAGCAGATATTTCACTTTGTTTACAAATGAGTCGTGTGTCGTGCTGCAGAGCACTCAGGTACACCATGCCACATCTCTGCTTCACAGTACACAAGAAGGCCTGTTTCATCTTTGGTAAACATGGCTTAAAACATTTTAACAAGTGTGTATGAATCCATTCTAACATTCCATCAATTCACTAATCTTTGTTACATCCGCATCTTAACATTTCAGGTTGATGACCTTTAATCGGAACTTGAAGATGTTGTGGGGTTTTGATGGAGGAGATAGGGAGAAACTGTTTCATCTGGCAGGAGGGCCCATAACCAGAGGACACAAATATAAGGTAATGGGCAAAAAAGCCAGGGGGAGATGAGGAGAATTTTTTTACTCAGCGCGTTATTATGACCTGGAATGCATTGCCTGAAAGGGTGGTGGAAACAGATTCAATAGCAACTTTCAAAAGGGAATTGGATATATACTTGAAAAGGAAAAAATTGCAATGCTATGGGGAAAGAACAGTGGAGTGCGATTAATTGGATAGCTCTTTCAAAGAGCTGTCACAGGCATGATGGGCTGAATGGCCTCTTTCTGTCCTGCATCTATATATATATAAAGCGGTTTGTCTCTCTGTTTGTCTGTCTGTTTGTCTGTTTGTCTGTCTGTCTGTCTGTCCGCTATACACTCAAAAGTTATACAGCGTACCTACAGGCATGTTATATCAAAAGAAAGCTTATCATTAGGGGAGTCTAACAGGCGTATTTACTTTTTGGCCAGACAAAAATTGTTCGGACAGTATACAAAAAAGTTTCAAAAAACCGCAACATTCCGCTCATTAGCATTGAGTGACGTGATGGTTGACCAATCGTACAGGGGATTAACCTGATGGTTGACCAATCGGTGCATCACGGGGGGCATTTCATTGCATGTGTGGGCGGGCCTAATCCTTCTGAGCTGAGGTGAGTGGCCGCCATCTTGATTCCTAACTATTGATTTATTTTTCCCACTTTCTGTGTGTTTATTTTTCCCACTTTCTGTGTGTACCCCGTTAGGTTCTTTTCTGCAGTTGTCTTCTTAGCTATGGGGTGCTTAAAAACCTGAATTTTAATATTTAGGAATCTCTCTTTATTGTAGTGGATGCGCGGAGCCACGGCATAGCAGCGCGGGAAGCCTGGGCCTCGAGTTCAGTGGATTCCCGGCGCTCCCAGAACCTGTCGAACCTGCTCAAGGCCGTTCATTTCCGCGACCACGTCACCGTCTTCGCCTCGGCCAATGGCATTGGGGTGACGGCCGAGGCCGCCAAAAGCGTCCAGGGGAATGCGTTCATCCAGGTGCCGAGGCCCGGGCCCCGGGGCGGAAAGAGGGATTGGAGTGGGGGATGAGGGCTCGGGGAGGGGAGAGGGTAAGAGGGAGTGGGGGTAGTGGGGAAAGAGGGAGGAGGGGGAGGGGGGAAGAGGGAGGAGGGGGAGGGGGGAAGAGGGCGGAGGGGGAGGGGGGAAGAGGGAGGAGGGGGAAGAGGGAGGAGGGGGAGGGGGGGAAGAGGGAGGAGGGGGAGGGGGGTAGAGGGAGGAGGGTAAGGGGGAAGAGGGCAGAGGGGGAGGGGGAGGAGGGGAGAGAAGAGGAGAGGGGGAGAGGGGAGGGGAGGAGGGGAGAAGAGAGGGGGAGGGAGGGGGGAAGGGGGAGGAGGGGAGAGGGGAGGGGGAGGGAGGGAGAGGAGAGGGGGAGGGAGGGTGAGGAGAGGGGCAGGGAGAGATAGGCGAGGGGAGGGAGGGACAGAGAGTAAAGCAGGGAGAGACAGGGGGAGGGAGAGAGAGAGGGTGAGGGAGGGAAAGAGTGAAGGGGGTGGGAGAGGGAGGGAGAGCTCGACTTCTTCCTTCCTTCCTTCCTTCGCAGGGGTCCATCGGGCCAGGCCTGAGGCGCTCCTTCCCCCCTCTCTCTCCAGGCTAATCCCGAACTAAATCCAGCAGTCGCTCTCTCTCTCTTTCCCCCCATCTCTCTCTTCTCCTCCAGTCTCTCTCTCTCTCTCTCTCTCTCTCCCCACCAATCTCTCTCTCTCTCCCCCCCAGCCTCTCTCTCTCCCCCCCCCCCCCCCCCCCCCGTCTCTCTCTACTCCCCCCAGACTCTCTCTCTCTCTCTTCCAACAACAACATCCCCTCAAAAAACCCTCGGCACCACTGGGCACTCCAGCTAGTGATTTTATGTTAGAAATGAACAGCTTTTAAACAAGTACAGAGGCAGGGAAAAAGGGAAATGGTGGGGCGGGGGGTGGTGGGGGGGCAGGGAAAGAACAAAAGGGATCTTCATTGGACTTGCTTAAACATAAATACATACACAAAGTAAAACTGCATGTCAGAAATATGGAAATTAAAACTTTATTTATTATTATATATATATAAAGCGGTTTGTCTCTCTGTTTGTCTGTTTGTCTGTCTGTCTGTTTGTCTGTCTGTCTGTCTGTCTCTCCGCTATACACTCAAAAGTTATACAGCATACCTACACGCATGTTATATCAAAAGAAAGCTTATCATTAGGGGAGTCTAATAGGCATATTTACTTTTTGGTCAGACAAAAATTGTTCCGACAGTATACAAAAAAGTTTCAAAAAACAGCAAAATTCTGCTCATTAGCATTGAGTGACGTGATGGTTGACCAATCGGTGCATCACGGGGGGGATTCATTGTGTGTGTGGGCGGGCCTAATCCTTCTGAGCTGAGGTGAGTGGCCGCCATCTTGATTTCTAACTTGATTTATTTTTCCCACTTTCTGTGTGTTTATTTTTCCCACTTTCTGTGTGTGTGGAGGGGAAATTGTTTTAAAAAAAAGTAAATTCATTTCTAAATATATTTTCTAAGCTGATTAATTTTCCTACCTTTCACCCTTTTTTTTCCTCTTGACTCGCTGCCTCCGCCGGGCGCCGCAACCTTGGAGAGTTACCCCACCTGCAGGCCTCGAAGCCTCGGCCTCTCCTCGCCAGCCACGCCTGAGCTAGGCACCGCCCATCCCGCTGGGCCCACCCCGCGATCGCTGCCATCTTGGTAAAGGCTGGCGGCGCAGGACTGAGCCAAGCGTAGCCATTGCCGCCATCTTAGTAAAGGCTGGTGGGGCGGGAGTCAGCGCGTGCGTCAACGTTGTCGGCGGCCCGGAGCGTGACCTGAGGGAGAGGAGAAGGAGGAGGGAGAGGAGAGGGGGGGAGGGAGAGGAGAGGAGGGAGGGAGGGAGAGGAGAGGAGGGGGGAGGGAGAGGAGAGGATGGGGGAGGGAGAGGAGGGAGGGAGGGAGAGGAGAGGGGAAGGGAGAGGAGAGGGGGAGGGGAGGAGAGGAGAGGGGGAGGGCAGGAGAGGGGGGAGGGAGGGAGAGGAGAGGGGGGAGGGAGAGGAGAGGGGGGAGGAAGAGGAGAGGAGGGGGAGGGAGAGGAGAGGAGGGGGAGGGCGAGGAGAGGAGGGGGGGAGGGAGAGGAGGGGGGAGGGAGAGGAGGGGGGGAGGGAGGGAGAGGGGGAGAGAGGAGAAGGGGAGGGAGGGAGAGGAGAGGGGGAGGGAGGGAGAGGAGAGGGGGAGGGAGGGGGAGGAGAGGGGGCAGGGAGGGAGAGGAGAGGGGAGGGAGGGAGAGAGAGTAAAGCAGGGAGAGACAGGGGGAGCAAGAGAGAGAAAGTGAGGAAGGGAAAGAGTGAGGGGGTGGGCCAGGGAGGGAGAGCTCACCTTCTTCCTTCCTTCCTTCCTTCCTTCCTTCCTTCCTTCCTTCCTTCCTTCCTTCGCAGGGGTTGATCGGGCCAGGCCTGAGGTGTTCCTTCCCCCCCTCTCTCTCCAGGCTAATCCCCAACTAAATCCAGCAGTCTCTCTCTCTCTCTTCCCCCCCGTCTCTCTCTTCTCCCTCCAGTCTCTCTCTTCTCCCCCCAGTCTCTCTCTCTTCCAACAACAACATGCCCTCAAAAAACCCTTGGCACCGCCGGCCACTCCAGCTAGTAGTTATATAAACCGGTTTCTGGCAGATGTCCTTCCTGCCTGTTCAGAAGAGCAAGTTTAAATTGAAGACTGTGGGAAGAGAGCGGGACATTGGTGGGTAAGTCCCCCGGGCAGTTTTAACTTCCACTTGCCCAGTATCCCCCAGGCAGGCTGGGTTGAAATTTCCCTTTAAAAGTCTGCATTATATATAAACTAAAAATATACATTAAAGGTGAATCAGGATTAACAGGTCGCAATGTGCATGGAACCGTACAATGGAAACTTTTATGAGGCACCAATGCCTTGTCACTTCTAAAAAATGTCTCCCACAATCTATGGACAAAAAAAAATACAAGCTAGCTACAATAGTTCTCATGTTTTCATCTCCAATTGATATGCTTAAGAATACATTTTAGGTCACTAAATGGATTTTTTAATGTGTTGAAATATAACGTACTAGCCTCTTGAATTGACTGAAGTTACATATGCCACTTTTTACTCTTGGAATATTGAATTAAATCACAAA
This sequence comes from Somniosus microcephalus, assembly GCF_052327205.1. NCBI lineage: Eukaryota > Metazoa > Chordata > Chondrichthyes > Squaliformes > Somniosidae > Somniosus > Somniosus microcephalus. Next base: position 194,772,733 of record NC_140993.1, read on the forward strand.
TTAAAATGTTACAGAGGCTAGCTATTGAATATAACAGTTTTATTTAAGATCAATGCTACCTACTTTGAAACTATAATTATATTTTCCTGTAGATAGATATAAGATTATCAGTGAAAAGCCACTATCATTTTATAAAACACTATTTTGTAGCGGGGATTGATATTAATAACATGCCATTTCTGTTCTTATGCCTGCCAATCATGGAGCCAGAAAATTGGGGCAATGTCAATCATCGTTATCATAAACAGGCTATGTAGGCATCACAAAAGCCTTCCATTGTGCTCTCTTCTGCCAGCTCCCTCATCTGTTAGCCCCATGTCATTTTTCCATTGTGTTTACCCATACGCATTCACACCATCTCAGCTTTAGACTTCCATATGGTCTTTTTGCAGTAGGGCCGCATTTCCTTCTGAGAACACGTATCTTCAGCTATGCATGACCTGCCTAGGATTAAAAGGGTTAATTCTCCAATTCCATACTCCAGAAACAGAGCCACACTTGAAGGGAGTGCGGGTCAGAGAACTGGCATCACATGGTTGTAAAATTATCTCCAAAAATGCACTCTCTTCGAGCGGGGCGCCCTGTTGAGACCACAGGATGAGTGATTTTATCTCCTGTTTAGCTCCTAATGGAGGATGTACAAACAAAATGTTGCTATTAATGGCCTAGTAATAATAACAGTTCAAGCTTAAACATGTATAGTGTGAGGAATGTTTCCACAAGTTGTCTTCTTTAGTTCCCAGGTACCTGTGGTAAAACTTAATTATGGGCTGCTGCAGTTTGTCAGAATTCCTGACAATGTACCTACACAATGAAAACTCAGGTGCAATTATTAAAATCAACTGGAACATTTTGAAAGATGTGCAGTATAATACTTTATGCAGCAGCCTATTTTAACCTCTTTGATTACACATACAATCAGCGTTATTCACCAAGTCTTGTGCAACAATGCAGATTGTGTGCTTCATCATAATGTTGAAAACAAGCCAGTACCTTCTGGAATACAGCTGTAATACTCTAACATTTAAATATTCAGCGATTAATTCAATTTATTGTAGTTTTATAAGGACAGCTGGAGGTAATTACCTCAGCTTTGATAACATATTCCCCTGAGTCTCTCACTGCTGCTGAGCAGTGCTACACTATACAAGGGGGAGAACTTTGTAACAGCTAATGAGTTAAAACTGGATAAAGTGCGTAGAGCTGGGATGTGCAACTTCTTTCACCTCGGGGTCAAATACTCCATCTTGCTCTATGCACGATGAGCTAAACATTTGATGTATTCTATAGAAATATATCTCTCGCTCTATATATATCGATATATAGAAATCTCTCTCTATATATATCTCTACATTGATATATAGATATATCTATATATATAAAAGGATATGTCTCTCTGTCTGTCTCTCTGTCTGTCTCACTGTCCGGCTATACAATCAAAAGTTATAGAGCGTACCTACACATATGTTATATCAAAAGAAAGCTCATCATTAGGGGACTCTTGTAGGCGTATTTACTTTTTGCTCGGACAAAAATTGTGCCGACGGTCGGACAAAAATTGTGCTGATGGTATCCAAAAAACGTTCAAAATTCCGCTCATTATCCGCTCATTTGCATCGAGTGGGGGCGGGTTCATTGTGTGTGCGGGCGGGCCATCCTACAGTTGAGTGACGTGATGATTGACCAATCCTACAGTTCAGTGACCTGACGGTTGACTAATCGGTGCGTGTGTGGGCGGGCCTTATCATTCTGAACCGAGGTGAGTGGCTGCCATCTTGATTCCAAACTGTTCATTTCTTTTTCCCACTTTCTGCGTGTTTCTTTTCAAATCTACATTTCCAGCAAAAAAAAAGTTGCTTTTAAAACACAAATTGTTTTTAAAAAAGTTAATTAATTTGTAAATCTTTTCTCTAACATCTAGAATTTTCCTACCTTTCACCGTTTTTCCAGGCCTGTAAGCCTGGGCCTCTGTTGCCCAGCCACGCCCGAGCTAGGCACCTCCCGTCGCGCTGAAAAAGCGGATCGCGATCACCGCCATCTTTGTGAAGGCTGGAGGGGGCGGGCCTGAGCCGAGCGTCACCACCGCCGCCATCTTAGTAAAGGCGGGTGGGGCAGGAGTCAGCGCGCACAACTTGAGTCCGGCCGGGCCTCACGCGGTAGGTTGCGCGGTGGCGTCTCTCTCTCTGCTCTTGAAGCCGACTCGGGCGGGGGGCGGGGCTCAGGAGATCGGGTTTCGGCAGATCGGGGCTCGGGGGGGGCGGGGCTCGGGAGATCAGGCCTCGGGAGATCGGGTGTGGGGCGAGCCTCGGGAGATCGTGGGGGCCGGGGCTCGGAGATCGGGGGGCGGGCCTCGGGAGATCGGGGCTCGGGAGGGCGGGGGGCAGGGCTCGGGAGATCGTGGCTCGGGAGATCGGGGGGCGGGGCTCGGGAGATCGGGCCTCGGGAGATCAGGGCTCGGGAGATCGGGGGTGGGGCTCGGGAGATCGGCCTCGGGAGATCGGGCCTCGGGAGGGCGGGGGCGGGGCTTGGGAGGGCGAGGCTCGGGAGATCGTGGGCGGGGCTTAGGAGATCGGGGGCGGGGCTCGGGGAGGTGGGGGCGGGGCTCGGGGAGGCGGGGGGTGGGCTCGGGGGGCGGCTCGGGGTGCGGGGGGCGGGGCTCGGGAGATTGGGCCTCGGGAGATCGGGGGTGGGGCTTTGGAGATCGGGGGTGGGGCTTGGGGAGGCTGGGGGCGGGGCTCGGGGGCGG